>NW_025953573.1:0-411511 GCF_022495145.1 Xylaria bambusicola
GTAGTAATTATACTTACTAATACTACTGTAGTATTTGAAAACAGTTACTACTAGTAATACTACAGTAGTAATACTACACTGTAGTAATAATACTACATACTAATTTGCCAACCCTGGGTATGGGGTATATTGGAATTCACGGGGTGAATACTCCGTACCTACCTACTTGCAATCCAATGGGGAGCTTATCCTGTTTCGATTTTATTTTCATTCTCATGTAAATAAGGGTGGGTTAAGAGTGGCCATAGTAATCCACCGGGTGCCTCTTGCTTGTTGAAATAACGTCATACAAGTCATCGCTGAAACAAAATAGTAATCTAGTTACCCATTGACTGGATTGTATTTCATCGAGTTGAAGTAATTTTTTGACGATGCCCCATTTCAGGATTCGTTTGCTGACTTCACCGTATTTCAAGAAATACGTTTCAAAACGCGAATTCCGTGCTAGCAGCGTAGACGACTCCAGTTTACCATGTAGCGCACCGATTTGTATTGTCAATGAAGTCTATGCTCATCCTTATAAATATCCTCTTCGCCACTTAATCACACATAGGTAGACACGACACGAGGAGGAGATACTGTCTCTTAAGCTGTTCAGCCATTATCTTAAACAGATAACGCGGCACCTACCTGGCTCGTATCTTGTCTTATAACATCCCAGCATGGCAAGCGTCACAGACGCTGTTCATACCCAGTGGGGTAAGGCAGCAGAGAAGCAGATCGACGCCGATGGCCACGAGTCGTGGAAGGGGCATATGTACGTGGACATGATCCCATGGGAATACGACCGCTTTCGAGAGTTGCTAGAGAAGTACAGCAAGATCCCACCGGAGGAGGTGACGGCTGAGATCCTCAAGATTGTAAGAGATAACGAAGGGCATGATCCCTTCCAACCCACCGTCCCCGATGTCAAAGACACCTTACCTGACCACGACCCCTTACAGAGAGACAAGGCTTGGGAGGTTGCCAAATACCCCTGCAAGCCACCTTCGTGGCGGGGGATATGCTGGCTAGGGATGTAGAGTACGAGGCTAGCGAGCTGGCCAAAACTTTTAACGAAAAGATTTCCATTGTGCACGCGTCGAACTTTTTTCACCTATTCACCTGGTAATCGCAGCTCGTCATCTGTGAGCGCATTGTGCGATTCTTTCGGCGCGGGCTAAGCCCTGAAAGCCCTGCAGTGCTGTTTGGAAATCATTATGGGAGCTCTAAGCCTGGGGTTGTTAACCTAGGGGCCTTCAGGGTCTCCCTACACGACGAGAAGACATTCCAGTCTTTGTGGGATGAAATCGGAAGGAAGACGAACACGAAATGGAATGTGACGATGCAACCCACGGGTGCCGCTCCCCCAAAACCGAATGTTTATGGCGAAGACGCGAGGAACGTGCTTTACGTTGTGAGTCAGGAGGGGTGAGGCGTGAGCCTTCAGTATGTCGGCACTTCTAAAATGTGACACGACGTACCTAGAGTCCGATTGGATTGGCTATCTTGTTTAACACACTCATGTCATCCAGGTCACTTATGCTACCTAATGTGTCAGTTTCAGTTACTCCCACACTTTGAATACTATGCCTGTTCTATCCTACATAGAGACTTGAATATTGGGTGACACACAGTCACGGTTTGTGCCGTGAGGATGCGATGCTGCTGATGATATGATAAGGGGCCTCGAACTGTTGAATTGTTGGTACCTATTTACGTGTCACTTGAGCCCCTATTTTGTCTTATCTTATCCAGCTCGCCGGAGTTAAGGAGGTGGGTTCACTCATAACACGAGCGAAACAACCTCCACATGTTTTCCCCGGCCACCGTTTGTTGCTTCGCGACGTCAGCAAAAGCCCGAGGGCAAGATGATATCCAAATATTCATAAAGACCTAACTCACAATATCCCACGAGTATAGCCTCTGTGATAGCAATAGGCTTGTGATGAGGTGTAAGCAAAACGTTGTAGATATCCTCTCGTCATCTTTACTCACCAAAGCTGCTAGGATAAGCCAGTCATCAATGGCGAGTTTAGCGCGCACCATGGAACGACATTTGAAGCGAAGAATGACGGCAATGACCGCGGACAAACTCAGCAAGGTCACGGCAGTTATGACGGAGGCCTCCTTGCTCTCGTATCTTGAGGGCGGAAGTGGCTCCACGTCTCTCGACATTGTGTCTGTCAGGCTCGCAAAGTTGACAGACAGAGTCAAGTTGGTTTGAAGCCTCATGCTATCATGCAAAGCCAAGTCGCTAAGCTTTCCTATTATATCCGCTATTCCGCACGTGAATAGGCGTGGCCCAAAAGAAGACAACTTGGGGGCCGTAAGATGGGCTCCCATCCCCGACAAGGGTCGGACTGCCCATTACTGACACTACGCGTGACAGACCATCACACAAGTAGTAATGATGCTGCGTCTTACATGCATATGTTTTACTGTAGTGTATGTTACCCAAGTGCAGGCATTTGGAGTTATGCTTGTGGCTATATGGCTGATCATATAAGTAAGTGTTGCTCCTTGACGAATGATGCAAATCAGTGGTCTAATATTAGGCTTTTCAGCATCGCAACCTGACACAAGTCGCATAAAGCGGAACAAATCAAAAAGGAAGCACAAGGGCCATTGCTGCGTAGCCTACCTACCGTTGTAATTAATAAATCACCACAATTGACACGTTCTATAGTATGTTATTGGCCAACCAGCG
Organism: Xylaria bambusicola; assembly: GCF_022495145.1. Lineage (NCBI taxonomy): Eukaryota > Fungi > Ascomycota > Sordariomycetes > Xylariales > Xylariaceae > Xylaria > Xylaria bambusicola. The sequence goes on from NW_025953573.1 coordinate 2,690, forward strand.
GCATAACCCGTTGTCGCGTTAACAAGAATCTGCATTGGTTGGTAAGACTGTGACATTAACTCCAATGTCGGGAATTGATCGGCCTGCACTAGTTATTGCCGGCGAGGCTGTGAAAGAAGAAGGTGAGACCACTCCCTTCCCCACCACCACCTATTCAACCACCTAGTTAACCACCTATTTAATAGCTAATTCAAAGCTATTTCCAATGTGCTTCGTCCAACTATACTTTTAAATAGTTAATCGTTAAAGCTATATAATATACCTGTATAAATAAAGCTTTTAATTATTAAAGAATCATATATTATAAGCTAGTTTTTTTATTTAAAAAATATTAGCCTTTGAACTTTTAAATAAGTGGTTGAATAGGTGGTGTGGGAAAAGGGGGGGAGGGGGGGGGGTGGTCTCACCTTTTTCTTTCACAGCCTCGGCCCGCACTTAGGTAGAGGCAGAGCCTCCTCTTCCAGGGTGCGACAAATATGCCTTGTTGCTTACTTTTCGCCCCCTGCTTGACATCCTACTCCAAGCACAGCCTGTACTCAAATGAAGTAGCACACGGATCAAGATTTCAACCGTTTTCTGCCAAATCGGCCCCCATGACAAGGGTGCATAGTAGTAGTTACACACAGCTCGATCATCAATCAATAGCTCTTAGATGCGGGTTGGGACACGAAGTATTTTTAGCTTCAAGGTCGCACTCATGGCCGTGACAATGGAGCTCGCTCGCGAAATTATGTGTTTGGTTTACTAGGTCTTGGTACTCCGTACTGCACTGTGCATCGAAAGGATTAGCTATACACGCCTTCTTAGGACTACTTTGATTTTGGAGATTTAAATTCATCTTTTGCAAATTCCTTTATAGTCCGCTATGTCTTGTACAACGATGTTCCGTATAACCGTACACCACCCTGTATCATAAAGCGCCATTTGTACAACATGCGTTTGTAGCTGTAGGCGAGGTTATCTCTGCGGTAGTATCCACGTTTAATCTGCGGGACCCAGGTGCTTTCATCTGCCTGCCATTTGATTCCCATATTCGTTTATATTTCCCGCACTGTACACAGCGATACCGCACCTAGTAACAACGGAACAAATAGCTACCCAATGTAAACGCAATATTAGTAAATGTTGAAGAATCATACTTTTCTTTTTTATGATAGTCTCAACGGTAATACGGCTACAAGTTAGCTAAATTGCTATGTTATTTAAAGGCGTTAGTAATAAACGTTAAGGTTATTGTTAGAGGTGTCGGTGACGAGTTAGAAGGCATTGCAGGCAAGCAAGTGCGTCGGGGGTTGGGAGGCGGTATACGGTGCGATACGTACCCTAACCAACTGTAGCCAACTGCACTCCAGGTGAATACCGCAGGTTGAACGTGGATATTTTTATCGCAGAGATAACCTCGTTCGTTCAGAACAGTCATATATCTTGCGAGTACCTATGAGCTGTGATGACTTTGATGTGAATGTTTCTTTCTTGTATTTCATGCCAGACTTCCTCTATGGCTGCTGGCGGAACTGAAACTTGCAACACTACTCGACCAACTTCTGGCCTTCTGGTCTTTCTGTCCCTCTGATGCAGAAGAAATACTCTGCCTTTCTAGGAAGCCTTCAAGAGTTTGCAACATCATGAACCTTGAGTTCGGCTCAGGTGGGAATATATAATCCCTTACTAGAGTTGAATCTTCCCGAAGTGTTATCCAGCGGTCAAGTTCCGCACCTTGCTGTAGGCGCTTAGCAATGTCTTCCGGAAGTTGTCTCCCAGCTCGTTTAGCGTGAGATGGGAACTCATACAGAGCGTACGAGAGAAGAGCAGGATGGTGCTCTAATACCTCAGACCTGTTCGTTACTGAGGGTGTTGGGAAAGGGTTCAATGACGACTTATTAACAAGGGCAGTGTCGTCAGACCACTTGCCTGCTGGCAACAGTTCCAACCATTGGGATATTTCTGTGAATTTATGTTGAGAAACACTCTTGGTGAGCTTGGTGATAGAAGTTTGCATCTTTCTCTGTCCATCCTGTCTGTCTAGTGCAATTTTGTGCCGTCTGTGCTTGGCGCCAGAGCAAGACGAGTCTTGAGCTTGGGCTTTGGTGTAAAACTCGTGTTTTTGTGGCGCACAAGCCATATTCTCGTCTTGCTTCTCAAGAAATTCTTTTACATCTGCCGCTTCATTACGTTGTTTGTTTGCTCGATTCAGTGCCTGGACGAGGGTATCCAACTCTTTGATATTGATGTAATCAAGACATGTGGTCATTATTGAAATATGACCTTGCAAGGTATGATGGGGCTTTCTCCTGTTTTCTTGGTCTAGGGTGGAAAATCCTCTCATTTTCAGGAAAAATTCACGGACTGACTCGTGTATCACTTGCACAATCCGCGTCTCTCCAGATCCAAGGCTAAGGGATCCCGCCCCAGCGCAGTCGGATATTGTTTCCAAGCTTTCGTCATGCACATCATCGTTGCTAGTTAGTATTTCGAGTAGGCCCCGCGAGAGGCTCTTGATCTTTTTCTCAAGCTGGTTATCATCCCTGGTGAAGTGGTCCGACTCACGCCATTCCTGCAGCGACAAGGGTGGCGGTTTTCTGATGAACGCCAATATATGGTGCCATTCATATAGACGGAGAGGCTTGACCGCTAGAATAGCCCCAGTAGAAGAGTTGGAGAGTTAGAGCTCTTTGCTCTGGATCGATGGAAGTAAGTATACGAGAGAATAAATGCTGGAGCTGGTCTGGAACGGTATCAAGCTGCTTTAGTAAGTACTGTATACTTCCCCCGTCGTTCCGCCTTTTTAGCAAATCGTCCACTACCAAAACCACCCAGAGAAATACGCCAGAGGATTTGTATAGGATCCCGTCTTTCAAAAGTTTCCACTGCGGCTCCTCAGCTGCAATACTGCGCATGAACTTCTGCTCAACGTAGGTTGTTATGTCGTGACTGTTGTTATTCTGCACAATAATTGCTTCAGAGCCCGAGGCTGTGATCCCCGGAAAGTCTCTGATAGAAATGCATACACTCAGCCTCGCTGCGGTGTACGAAGCCTGGTCCGTAACCCTTTCCCAAAAACCAACAATCCGCTGAATGTTCTTCTCCTTGCACTCGTCGAGTGCATCTATGAATATTATTGTCCGCTTTGTTCTACGATGCCTGAACATGGATGAGAAGAAATTCTGGAGTTCCACTGTATTCCAAGTGCCACCTTTCTGTTCATTGTTATAGTAGCCAGAAAATTTCTCTTCCCACAATGTGCAGAAACGTTCGAGGTCCTGATTTCCGGGCAGAAGTTGATATAGCACAGACCGATAAAGGCCAAGCGCCGACTTTTCCAGGGGTCCTGCTTTCCCGTTGAAAAAAAATGCTGCGACCCTGTCTTCAGAGTCATGCCGCTCAAGCAAAGCTCGGCGAAAAGCCTCCTTCATCAAAGTCGATTTCCCTGCGCCTGGCTTCCCCTTCAGAAAAATGAGGTTTTCACCTTTTCCAATGAACCAATCTTGGTACAGCTGATGGGAAAAAAGCCAAAGACAGGTCTCATCAGCAGGGTTTTCAACACTCAGGCGTCGAGTATTCATTTCTGGGAACAACAAAGACTGAAGACAAGGCTCCATTCTCTCCTTAGCCTTGAACGGCGACGAAGAAACGGAGCATGATCTGTGGTCTATAAGTCGGTCAGTAAGTAAGTAAGACTGGAGCTAACGGTTCTGCGTACCTGGTAACCGGTCACGCCGCTCGAACGCCTCCTGCTTGTCAATCTCTTCTTCTAGTCTCCTGAATGCCAGTTTCACACCTTCGCCATATACAAGCGGCAAAGATATCTCGAAAAGACCAATTAGGGAGTAGGCCCTGTCTTCTTCAAGCTTCGTGATTCGCCCCTCTGCCCATAACAATCTCTCTCTTCTGCTGAATTCAGACAGAGGAGCCCCACGCAAAGCTGGCCCTGAAATTCCCGTTAGCTGATGAATTAATCGGCGGTGTGTAAGCTTATCTCCAAGCGAGGTTCCTTCGAGTGAGAAAAATTACACTACAGACGGAGCGATGAGTTCCTGAAGCGTCCATCCACGCGTGAACCATTTACTATGCCGGAACGCTGATTTCCACGCGTCGTCGCGTCGTCGAAGACGACTGCAAGAGACATCTGACAGATATACGTAGCATTTGGCCGCATTCTGATACCACTTGAACATAGAGTTGATTGCTGTGGTGAGCTCAGTGTTATTTGACTTATCAATGCAACAACTATCCACCCAGAAATACGCAAGGCTATCAGATGTGGCCTTTTGCGCACAGAATTCGATCTTTTTATAACCATTCTTGTGCTTTGCTGTGTCCTTTGTTATGTCCTCGAAGTTAACTTCGTCGTCTTCAGAACCCCACGTATGAGAAGTATCGCATATGGGGGTATATTGCTCGTGAGATCTTTGGTTAGAGTCAGTTGGCCGTCCTCTAGGGCCTTCAAAAGTCGCATGTTCGAGTAAGGAAGAGACGAAGGGAATTAGGTGTGACGGGATAGATATGCAGAGCTAATACCGCCACACTACGCAAAGGTAGAACGTTATCAGGTCGGGAACCTGACCGTCTGCATATGCTATATATGGCACCGTGACACTAGGTGAATGATGTGGGTGATTCTGAGAATGGGAGATGCGATCGAAGCCTGACCACCACAGGAGAAATTCAGCTTAGCGAAGTTTTGAGGCTGTGCTCAGCGCTGCACACAGTCAAAACAAGTCAAGGAATTTGTCTTTATCTTGTTTTCTCTGATTTGAGCCCATTTTTGGCCTTATTTGACCTACTTGGCTAAAATCTGTATTTGGCTTGACTGTAACTGGTCACCAAGTAATCCAAATAAACCGAAGTAGCCTTATAGGTCGTCATTAGCCCGTACGGAAACAATTTACCCTTATAACTAATCTCACGATAACGGTGCCAGCTACCCAAACGCCCCAGGCGCCTTACGCGTTGACGTCCCCCTTACGCGTTGACTCCCCCTTACGCAACGCGTACTACACTTAAGGGGGCGGCCTATATAATCATCTATTAACATATTCTGCCTTAGTCCAGCAACCGAAGCCTGCGATTCGCCATTCTGCTAAGCTCTTGCTCTGCCCCATCGTCTGTCGAGTTTTCACAGATAATAGAATGATTTACGATAGACATTATTTCAGCTGGTTTTTCTTCCGGTCACTTTACTTGAGTATGCTCTTCATCATCCTGGCCGTAGTATTGAGTCTCGTTTTCCGGTTCACATGGTATGAAGAAGATTCACGAAAGGAGCACTAACCATATTCCGGATACACGCAAGAAAATGGCACGATGAAAGGCGCGAATGAGAGAACGAGTTGTTGAAATGGTAGACGAGCTACGAGCCCATATATTCTTTAAAGCAGCTGGCAATGAATAACATGAGCACGCGTCACATGTCCCATTTTCAAGGAGACAATTTCCATTTCCAGCCTCCTCAAGGAAGAGCGATACACTCAATCTCGACATCGACGTTCTTGGGAAGCGTCTTCACGGCGACGCAGCTGCGGGCAGGCTTGTGGGTTAGCCACTTGGCGTACTCCTCGTTCATCTCGGCGAAAGCGCTCATATCAGCCAAGAAGATGTTGACCTTGACAACCCTGTCAAGGCTAGAGCCAGCCTCTGTCAAGACAGCCTTGAGGTTCTTGAAGACCTGGGTCGTCTGCTCAGTAATTGAGCCCTGGATGAGGTTACCCTGGGAGTCCATGGGAATTGAGCCGGAGCAGTAGATGGCTGTAGGCGTCTTGATGGCGTGGGACTGTTTCCATGACGTTGTCAGACAACAGAAATCTCAGGTCAGGGTATTACAAATCATACGTAAGGGCCCGCAGCTACAGGTATCTTGTTAGCGAAGCTGGATTGACTCGCTATGGTTGGGGGTTATCACTCACGAGGGGCAGCATCTTTGCTGAAAACTGGGGTCATGTCGGCCATGGTGCGAATTGGGGTGGTGAATGCGGCGAAAGAGGGGATTCGGGACGCGGGTTGGGGATTCACAAATCGGGTTACTGATTGAAACAGCCGGGGAGAGGTAGATAGTATCCTGCGAGAAACTGACATTGGTACGACTGAGGAGTCTTTAGACGTCAGAATTGACGTATATATATCTAGGATAAAGACGCCTCGGATATGTCCCGGAGGGTTGTCGGCGGCCGTTGTCGGACATAGTGGAGATGGTACTTTCAGCCCACATTATGGATCTAAGCACTTCCTAACATTCCTACCGTCTACATGTACCTACTTATATTAATACCCATGTCTACCAGGTTATTTTATGTGTACACACATTTCAATACTACGTAGTAACGATGGACGTTATATCAGATTGTCGCCAAGTCTTTTTTCAAGGTCTAGGCTCACTATATTTCCTACCCATGTAGCGTGGATGGGTAAGAACAACTGGACCCCTGAAAGCATAGGTATTGTTGCGCAGCACTATGTAAGTAAGTACCTACTTATACGGAGGTATCTGTATGTAACAGGAAGTCCAAGGCTGATGTATGAGGGCTACCTATTCTCTATCTTGGCATCAAGGCTTTCGCATGGCTAACAGGGCACCTATATACATGTATGTATCTTCTCTGTACTTACGGTCTTGTTCAGGTAAGTATATACTACGTAGGTACAGCGGAAAGTAAGTATCGATGAAGATACCAGATATAGACACGTAGATGATTCGAATTGTCCAATAATTCCAGCCAACATTTGTCGAATTGTCTTGCTCTATTGGCTGACTGGAATCGATAAGTAGCGATGAGCTCCCTGTTTAGTGGGCTGCAGGTGGAGCGCTGCTGAAACCAACACAGCGCCGCTGTCCATTGCTGGCAGGCTGCTCCACATAAAATCAGATGCTGATAGAGCTGGACATACATACGAACACGTTCTCTATTAGATGCTTCAATTTCCCCATATCAGCGAATTCACCCTTTTTTCCGCACCACTCGACGTCGCCTTGCCTTGCGAGCACCTTCGCCATGTCGTCGACTCCCCAGGGCAGTCTGCGCCAACGCAATGTCCCAGCTTCTACAAAGAAAAAGGCCGCCGCCGACGCTGCCGCTGACGTCGATAGCGACCTTGTTGCCCTCAGGTCACCCAAGAAGCTCGCCCGCTCCAATTCTGAGCTGAGCTACCGCATCGCCTTCGCTGCCATCACTGCCCTCGCCTTCTTGACCCGTTTCTGGGGCATTAGCCACCCGAATGAGGTTGTCTTTGACGAAGTGCACTTCGGCAAGGTGAGTTGACTCCTGACTTTCCAAATCCGCCCTCGCCTTGTGTCTCCAATTGGTGTAAGACGAGAACCCCCTATCTGACCGGTATCCCCAAATTATGCAGTTCGCCTCGTATTATCTCCAAAAGACTTACTTCTTCGATGTCCACCCTCCTTTCGGAAAGCTCCTGTTCGCCTTCATGGGATGGCTCGTTGGATACGATGGCCACTTTCACTTTGAGAATATTGGCGATTCCTACATCTCGAACAAAGTACCTTACGTGGCTTTCCGCTCCATGCCTGCCATCCTCGGCGCCCTCACCGTCTCGGTTGTGTTCTTGATCATGTGGGAATCTGCCTATAGTTTGCCGGCTTGCATTGTTGCTGCCGGCCTTGTCCTTCTCGACAATGCTCATATCGGCCAGACTAGACTGATACTGCTTGACGCTACCTTGGTCTTCGCCATGGCCTGCAGTCTTCTCTGCTACATCAAGTTCTACAAATTAAGACATGAACCGTTTAGTCGGAAATGGTGGAAGTGGTTGATCCTCACCGGATTTGCCCTTTCATGTGATATCTCCACCAAATACGTCGGCTTGTTCGCTTTCGTCACCATCGGCTCCGCAGTGATTATTGATCTTTGGGAGCTTTTGAACGTCAAGCGAGTCGGTGGTGCATTGACTCTCACGCAGTTCGGATATCATTTCGCAGCTCGAGCGGTGGGTCTGATCATACTGCCCTTCATGTTCTATTTGTTCTGGTTCCAGGTCCACTTTGCTATCCTTACACGTTCTGGTCCCGGTGATGACTTCATGACACCCGAGTTCCAAGAGACACTTTCGGACAATGTGTTGACTGCCAATGCCATAACTATCGACTACTACGATACCATCACCATCCGTCACAAGGAGACTAAGGCTTTCCTTCACAGTCATGAGGCGAAATATCCCCTGCGATATGATGACGGCCGTGTCTCCAGTCAGGGTCAGCAGGTTACCGGCTACCCCTATAATGATACTAACAACTATTGGCAAATTTTACCGGTTCAAGATGACCAAGTCATGGGCCACCATATCAAGAACCACGACCTTGTTAGGCTTCGCCACATTGTGACCGACACTATCCTGTTGTCCCACGATGTGGCATCTCCATACTATCCCACCAACCAAGAGTTTACTACCGTATCCCACGCTGATGCGTACGGCAACCGTGCGGCTGACACCTTATTCGAAGTTCGAATCGAAGGAGGCAAGCAGAACCAGGAATTCAAGAGTATTGCGAGTCACTTCAAGTTCATACACAACCCTAGTAAGGTAGCCATGTGGACTCATACGAAGCCACTACCTGATTGGGGTCACAAACAACAAGAAATCAATGGAAACAAGCAGATTGCGCCCAGCTCCAACGTTTGGCTTGTTGAAGATGTACCTTCGGTCCCCGAAGACTCGCCTCGGCGTGTAAAAGATGAGCGCAAAGTCAAAACATTACCTTTCTTCACGAAGTGGTTTGAGCTTCAGCGCTCGATGTTCTGGCACAATAGCCAGCTGACCAGCAGTCATCCGTATGCCAGTCAGCCGTTCCAATGGCCATTCCTTCTCCGAGGTGTAAGCTTTTGGACTCAGAATGACACCCGCCAGCAAATTTACTTCTTGGGTAACCCTCTCGGCTGGTGGATTGCTAGCAGTCTGATTGCCGTGTATGCTGGCATCGTTGGTGCTGATCAGGTCTCCCTTCGCCGTGGCATTGATGCCCTAGACCACCGTACGTAATACCCAATCCATTCCGGACAACGTAAGATTCTAACTTGTATTGCAGGCACTCGTTCACGACTTTACAATTCGACAGGATTCTTTTTCCTTGCTTGGGCTACGCACTACTTCCCATTCTACCTGATGGGCCGTCAACTCTTTTTGCACCATTATCTGCCCGCCCATCTAGCATCGTGTCTGATTGTAGGCGCCTTGCTAGAGTTTGTTTTCATTGCAGAGCCTTCGGCTGAGGAGACAACTGCTCAGGACGTTAAGACGGGTAAGAAAGCGGCTCGCCCTCAACACCACATGACGGCTCGCGAACGATTTGCTGGCCAAAGTATGGTACCATCATGGATCGCATGTGCTGTGATTCTTGCGATAGTCTGTGCTAGCTGGTACTTTTTCCTACCCTTGACCTATGGCTACCCAGGCCTGAGCGCAGAACAAGTTGTACGAAGAAAATGGCTAGGATATGATCTCCACTTCGCCAAATAAAGTAGAAGCTCAGATAGAATATGCTTGTGGCATGATCATCCAAAGATTTAAGTGTAGTCGACGTTAGTGTACGATTCGGGATCAGATAAAAGGGGGTCAAAAAGGATAGGGGCAGGGAGTTGTAATCTGGTGGGCGTCAAGTCATACGACATTAATCTCCTTTATCAAATTAGAATCAATATTTCTTAAACTCCAATGCCAATTGGCAATTGCTCGTCAAGTGGACTCCCAAGACTGTACCCATCATGCTGAGACCTTGAAATTCTCGTGTGGACACTGTTCGCCCTCCTATGACCAAACCTTAGAACGGAGCTTGAAAATGGTAGTTGGTAGGTAGATAAGGTAAACAACTGTATGCAATAAAGTAAGATTCGCGATCTAAGGGAATTTAGAAATCTGGGTGGTCTTGTACCGATCTCCTAGGCTAGACAAGATGTTTCAAAATAGGCATTACTCCTAAGAATGAACGGCATCCTTAAGATTGAACACAGCCTTGATGCCGAGATGGTCCGTAACCCACGCCTTCTCGAACCCAAGCGCCAGCAGCCCAGACCTCTGCCTCTCCCCGCGCACCTCGACATCCGCCCCGACTCGCTCGAAGCTCTGCAATTCAAGGCCGGCGCCGCAGAAAAACGCCTTGTCCATCCGCGAGCACCCGAATTGCTCGCGCAGCGGCCTCAGCGCCTGCTGGCCCCACGTGTACCCCTCGTCGCTGTCCTCCCGGCCCCCGAGCTCGAGATACGCGTCCCTCAGCCCGTGGGCGGAATGCAGCGTCCTGTCGACGGGCTGGATGGCGTTGAAATCGCCCGCCGCGATACCCCCGCTTACCTCGCTGGCGCGCAGAAACGTGCTGACGAGACGCATTTGCGGCGGCCGGAGCGGGGGGTCCGGGAGGAGGGATTCGAGATGCGTGTTGCAGAGCCGGAGGATCTGGCCCGGTTTGAAAATCCCCGGTACGACGGCGTCGACGAAGAGCGCGTCGCGCTCCATTCTCGTCTGCGCGTAGTGCACGCGGAAACACGCCGCCACGCCCAACTTGCGGTCCACGAGCGTCGTGGTGCCGTAGGCCCCGTTGCCCCAGGCCGAGGCGTCGAGGTCGGTCATGGAGAACCGCGAGCGCACCCACGGCTGTCTGCTTATGGTCGCCAGATCGGATGGCACGCATTCTTGGAGGAAGACCACTGCTGCTGTTGATGAGGGGAGCTGCGCTATGGAATCCGAGAGGTGCGAGAGCGCGGCCTCCATGCGCGACTCTGCGAAGGGCAGCATGAAGTCGATGTTCCAGCTATACAGCGCTAGAGCGCGGATGGTGGTGGTGGTGGAAGGGCTTGAGCTGCTGCTGTCGCTGTCTGAAGTAGATGCTGGCTGCCATGCTTCTTCCTCGGCGTCCCATGCGTAGTGGGATTGCGCCCACGGCTCGTCGGATTTCCATGGGACGGACCCCGGGTCTTTGTGCAGAGCTATGGATTGCTGGATGGCCTTCTGGACCCGCGCGTCCATGTCTGGCAGTTCGTTGCTTTCGCGTAGATGATCTGGTTCAAGGCGTATTGTGGTGTACCGTGGAAGTTGATAGTCTGTCTTTCCTTTTGTCTCGGAGAGAGAGGGTGGCACGTAAGACGGCTGACTGTGCAAGGAGGGGTGCTGAGGGTATATCTCTTCCTCATGCAGTCATCGTGGTGGGTTCAACTAAGGATGGATTGTGCCATGGAATATGGCTCTACGTAAGACTGTTCAACAAATGTATCTCGTGTTGATTTGTCCAATCACGATCCGCGGTTTTTACCATTTAATCTTCATTTGCAGCAGACTATACCACGTTCGTTTCTTTAACAGTCACCATAGTGAATCACGGCGATAAATCAAACTCCGGATTTCTTGTTGTTTATTCCAACTAGGGCTGTTGGCAGAGATGCAATGATTTGAGAACACTTGATTCATTCCACAAGTTAGACCGCTATTACCCTACGCATCTTACAAGATATGGGGCAAGATCCCCCAACCCATCTTTGAGGCTGTGGACCCAGAATATACGTCACATGGAGTGTTGGAGGGGTCACGTAGTCTTCTTCGACGCCGCGTTCCGATGTAGATATCATTATCTCTCTCATATCCCTGCGCACTCGCCGGGGATATTCTAGGTGAAAATATATTGCACACAAAGTAAGACGGCATATGCTAGAAGACCGGGAAAGGTTCCTTCTACAGGGCTCCGCGGACCATGACGCTCATTAGAGATCACCGCTGTATTCGAGTGCTCCATCATTATGAGGAGTCAGCCCTTTTTCTTAGTCATTAGGACTGAAGTTATGAATCATCGGTCTCTAATTGTGTTGAGGAAGAGTCTGGGCACGAATGTTCAATGTTCCCATCCTCTTTGTCAACAAGATCCATTACCACAGCGAAACCCCGATCATGACAAATATACTTGATGAAACCGCCATCAAGATGCAGGATCCTGAAACGTTTGCTAGAGAATACTAATGCCTGTTGGTTTAAAGCTGCCCTGCTGACAACCAACAACCCCAAGAACTCAAGATCTTGAAAGACGATTTGACTCGCCTCAGCTCGTTGAAAAACAGCGCGTCCACGTCACAATGCTTTCGACACTTCTTGTTGCTAGCATAATCGTGTTGATACCATATTTCTACAATCCGCTGAGATATCTGCGCTTCACTCAATATGCGCATATCCCACAAATCTCACCTCACCTTCTCTGGGGTCACCTGAAGACCTTTGGTGAATTCAGATCGCTACCGTAGATATGACTTCGCAAAAATGGGGATAGGTGAGCTTATACTGGATACTAGGGGCCTACACATGCTCAATAGTAAATGGCAATATCAAATTAAGTCAGAGCTCCATAATGTGAGTCTATTTTGCGTTTCTGTGAATGTATTACACCACAACCAGAACATCAGCTTATAGTACTTTGATTCCTATGTACCCGTAGATGTGACAACTATGAAGTTTACGCTAATTGTAGAGGTCTGAATTACTCTAAGAGCCTATGTGGTACATTTTCTGAATTGTGAATCGAGCATCTGAGAAAGCTCTAATATGGACAAGAACTTAGGTAGTGAAGAGGTACGATGAGCTTCAAGGTTTGCCCTGACTTAAAAAGAAGGCATCCTGGCTGTTGTACTGATTTATACATGTAAAGGAACTTGAATTCATGCATAGAATGATATTCGACAAGCATGCCATCAGATCATGACTCGTAGATAACATAACCTCCAACAGTGAACAGACAATAACCAGAGTAGGAACCAAAACTTTAATGCAATATATGCATCGCTAAGCTCTCAGCTCATGGGGCGACTTTTCATTACATCCGTAGATAAGCAAACTTATATATTTACATCGGATAGGCGCGACATGATAACTCCCACGGAGCTATGGAGTTATACAACTGTGAATCAAGCCGACCCTTTAAATAAAAATATTATCAAAGAAGCCTCGGCCAAACTGTCTGCTACAGAGCCGTACCTCAATAAGCATAATATTGACATATCCATATGGCTCTAAGGATAAAGTAAACTCACCGGCCGTCTTTTTGTGAAGCCATGTGCTTCCTATGTGGCGGCACTTACTACTGCGAGATACATGGGGTGCTCATTGAATCTGTCTGGTTCTCAGCCGTGACAATTAATCTATCACTTTGAGCAGAATGAGAGGCGCCTGGAGACTGTTAAAAGGCCGGAATGCACTATTCGGATTATCATAACCTGGAATCACGTGTACCTTGAAATATTTCAAACTGGTTTGACCCATTTGCTGAAATGTATTCATGCTTAAACTCCCGTCTGCGCCTCGTCGCAACGTCAACGACATAAGCGGGCGATTCCGAGGACATGTGACATTGGCTCATACGACAACTTGCTTACACCTCAACTCGCCAGGAAAGTCCCGACATCATTGAATATTGAATGCAGAGACTCTGTACACTAGGTGTAGACACGTGTCTCCTTCACGACAAGCTCGTAGAAGACCTGGATTTGCAAAGTATCTAGAAGGGCGCAGAGTACAGTACAAGCAATGGAATATATATATAGAGAGAGAGAGAGCAGTTCGGCTTCACAACGTTACATAGTGTATAGAGCTCCAAATCCTGACACCCTGGTCACGTAACACCTTACTCAACCCCACGTAAGAGGTGGCTGTGGCGAGGCCATTACACACCTAAGTACTCCAAAATCCTCGCTTCGCCTTCTTAATTGTCCCATTGTAGACGTCTTCTCAACGCTTCTCCAGACCGTCACAAGTCAGTGACGTATTTGACGGGTAGCTATAGTTCCCTGGAACTGTCTACAAGCACTCCTAACAGGTGCACAAATGCGAACCTCTCTATTGGCCAAGGTCGTAGCCACGATCTACTTGAGAATCCCCTTCCCTCCTCGTTTCTCCTAAAAGCGTCCCAAAAACACATAGAAGTGGGATTCCGCTCCATGGGACTGAGAACGCTGGCTATCCGCCACAATGCCAAAGCTAGTCAAAAGTTGGCCCTACGCAGCGGCATCGACAGGCCATTACCGGGGCCGGCTGGAAGGGAAACTGGAATGCTGGGACGCGAACGGTCCGGCGCGCGCCATCTTCAACGACGAGCTCCACGTGAAGATCAAAGACCACATCGTGACCAATCTCCCGGAGTCCACGAGCTTCATAGGCTTCTCGCTGTTCATGGTCGGGAGGACGCAGCTTCGCACGAGCCCGACCGTCTTGCTCGTGTCGGACGACAAGCCGAGACGCAAGGCTGCCTTCGAAGCGATTAAGTCCAGCGGGATCCTCGAGAAATACCCCGGATTCCACGTCGCGCATTGCCGTCTGGCCGCCGAGTTCGAAGACCTGAAGCCGATGGGCGGCAGGAAAGTGATGACGCGGCGACACCATCATCGTGCTCCGCGCGCGGATTGTGGGATATATGTCTCTTCGCAGTGTGTCGACGGGCCACTTCTTGTGCACGACCATGCCAGCGGTGTGCTCGGTGGGTCCCAAGCAGCCATCGGGTGCCTTCTTTCTCAAGGCGATCATCTGTACGGCGTGACTGTCGCGCATGTGCTGGCCGATTATGCGGCGTCCTTCAAGCTAGATGATATGGATCACGGCCGTCGTTCAAACTCACCAGATTTTGAAACGACTGCAGTGGATGACGATCTAGACGATGATCTGGATGATGAATGCGAACCGAAGGTACGCTCCGTCACGAGCGAAGAAAGCAAAAGCCTTCCGGGCGACGGGCCCGATGACGAGATTCCTTTATCTCCGGGCCTTCTGGCCGATATGGATAACTATAGTTCTTCGCTCACGAGTGACTCACAAGACGAGGAGGAGCCGTTACCCACTTCTCACTATGACGCTCCGGATACGGGGAAAACACAACAGCCGGTGCAATGCAATGGTCCTGACGACTGTATCGAAGTTGCGACTATTGCGCACGTGTCTAGCAATCTGGATATGACGCTATTGGCGATAGGCGCTGATTTGAAGAAGAAATCTTTCCATGGCAACACGGTAGACTTGTCGAGGTTCGCCAACACCATCGAGTCCATCGACGACGATGTGGGCATTTACGTTAGACCGCTTAGCTCTCCGTGGCCGGTACCCGGTCGACTTTCCGCAACAGCATTCTATGCTCAATATGGAACCACTGGCTTCCAAAGGTTCTACCTAGCCAAATTATCGACACCGTTACGTCCAGGAGATTGCGGGAGTTGGGCCTTTCCAGTATCAAATGGAGTACCGAAGATGATCGGCATGGTTGTAGCTGGCAGTCCGAGCACGGGGACTGTATTGATCGTACCAGGTCAAACCGTGCTAGACTATATCAAGAAACATGTAGATGTACATAAATGGTAACCCAAGCTGAGGAGAAACTTTTCCTTGAACAGCAGTTTCAAGGTATATGCTGAAGTACAGGGGATTACTACGAGTGCAAGTTATGAGTTTAATCTATAGTTTTACCTACAGATTAATGGATTGAGAAATTGAAACGGTCTTGGCAGACCCAGCATCAGCAGTATGATATCAAAAACTGGTGTAAGAACTAGACGGGAAATAGAACCCACAGTCAGGCTCAGCACTAAGGGAAAAAAAAAACCAAAAGGCCATCGATCTCCTCAAATATATGAACATGAGAGATATACATGGAGCGTCTAACAAGACCAAGTCCACTTCTCCAGAGCAAGATTGGACATAGTACCAGCATTTAATGGGTAGGTTATTCGATATGCTTAACATTCCTGTGTCATTGGGAGCTGTATCCCAGCTTATCTTCGTCTAACGGTGCTCGGGTATGTTTCTGTGACAAAACTCAACTGATGCATATTTTTAATCTGTGGTTACTGATAAGCGCCCTAAGCAACTGTCTATGACGCTGAGTACCATCAGTGCTTAGGGCGTCAATGTGTAATATGTTGCACAGCGCTCGTTCTGGATTCATAAAACCACTATCATCCCACTTGCTGCAATGTTATCATTTGGTCCTCAACAATAACAGTGTAATAACTGAGTATTCCTTCCACTCATGATCTCGTGTCATGAATATATAGTATCCCAGATAGTTCGCCTAGCTCCGGACATTAACTCCTAGCGTATCAACTTGGGCAAGCAAGTCGAGCTTAGACTGTCTGAAACATAGGTAAAAAGGCAGCCTTGGAGACTTTTGGGAATGGCCTTTATTATGACATATGATGTCTGTCAAGAGTACAAAACAAGGTCCTGTTGATATCAACCAACGAAGAGGTATCTTGTGGCGCGACAAGGTAGCCCTCCGCTCTCAAGCTATTCGATCTTGAATTCTTGTGTCTTGTCGTCGCTATGAGCTAGCCGCAGTGGCTTCGAGTACTTTCCCGGGTCTAATCCATCAAGCGAATGTTCCTCCAAATCCTGATTCGAACATCGAATACTGACTGCTGTGAAAAAAATAGGTATGGCTGAGTCTTCTTCTATAAAGACAATAACTCCTTCCGATTCCCTTCGCGGAGGTCGTTCAAATTCTTAATAACCGCGTATCGTGTATCATTCCACATGCTGAGAAGAATTCCTGCCTTGGCACTCCTGCCGTGTCCCAAACGCCTTGCCAGGAAACAAGTTGTAATAATCTCACAAAACTCCGACCCGATGCTTTTTAGGTCTTGATGCCAAATTGTAGCAAGTAAATCGAGAGCCTCAACTAATGGAAAGAACCGACTTCACAAAATGCCGGAATCCTTAAGTGCATTGTTGAGGATCGTTTCCTTGACCGCTGCAAACACCAATCGTATGTTGGATGTGTCGGTGGCTTGAGTAAGGCTGCGCCGCGAAGTCAGATTCTGCTCATGATAAGGAAGTGAATATCAACATACTGGGGGTATAAATTTAAGTGAGCCCTATTGACTTGGTTGAATCTCCACAAGAGATACTTTGCTGCCTTATTCACATCATTGCCACCAGAATAGTCTGGAAAATAGTTGCCCAGTGGCGACCTCGGTAATTTCGCCTTGAAGATATCGACCTTGTTTAGAAACAATATGATGCTGGTTCTCATGAACCACCTCGAATTCACAACGGAGTCGAATAACAATAAGCTCTCCATCATGCGATTCTGCCCACCAATAAGCGAATGTCTTCATGACATAGGTAACGACTACTTACCTGGCTGCTTTCTTCGAGAAGTACTTGATCATACTCGCTCAGAGCTACGCAGAAAATGATGGATGTGACGTTTTCAAAACAGTGAATCCATTTCTTCCGTTCGCTTCTTTGACCTCCAACGTCAAACATGCTAAATGGAGTTTTTAGTGCCATAACCCGGGAGATATGCTTGATAAACCTACTGTATACTGAGTGCGCCCATTTGGAATCTAGTCTCATAGATACCCGTGGTTTTAGTTCTGGCACGAAGAACGTCCATCTCATTAGGAAGATAGTCTGGGGCACAAATCCGCTGGACCTCGTCAAAGAAGCTGCAAATAGGTGAGTGTTAAGGCCTAGGTGACTAGAAGTCTGACTTACTATTCAGCTGAGTCCATCAAATAGAATTCGGTAGCGTGTTGCATAAGCTGATCTATGCAAGGATCTGTCCATAACGCCTGCACCGCGGTACCAACTTTAGATTCTATGCGAGCCTGGGGTCCTGCCTCGACAGTGTAACCGAGTAGATATTCACAATAGTCTTTTGTTTCCTCGCTGCTCGGTTCGATATCGAATTGGTCCATGGCAATGATGACTGCCTTGGCGCACTCGATCAGGTTCTTGAAGACGGTGGCACGATAATTATACAATTCCTCCTCCGAATAGCCTTTCAGGTGTATGATTTTCATCTGCTTGACGATGGTCGACTTGCCGCTTTCGCCCGAGCCTTGCAAAAGCTCATCAGTAAAGGCCTGTCGGTCATCACTTAGAAGTGCTATAGGAGGAACCTACCGAGCAGTAATATTTTGCATTCTCGTCGTAGTTTTTTTGAGTCTTCGTCCAGGGCCCGGTCGATGGCCTGACTGCGCTTCTTCTGCTCCTCATCCTCCTTATTGGAGCTCATGCATGCGCCCATCATGTGTAGAACAAGCGGTCCCTATGGACACTCGAGGCAATCGGAAGTAGGTCTTGAAGCAAGGGATGGAATATGTGAACAGCGGAGAAGACCAAGTCAAGGGCTATAGACACATGGCGTGAAAGACTCGAGCGAGGCGTCTCGTGAGCGCGAGGCTATGGGAAACTTTCGGTATAAGTGTCGGTATCGATAATCTCGGCTGAATGGGTCAAGCTTAGAATGAGGCGCAAGGAACAGCCTGGAGCATGTACACGGGAGGCTTTGCGAGGATGAGGTGATGGTGAGAATGTGTCGTCAATTCGAAAGCCAAGCAGGCCGAACGGCAATGGAAACAAGACGTGTGTATCTGTCGATGTGGCTGTTTAGCAGCTGTTTGATGGTGAGAGATATACTAGCCACCCAAGAGCAGGTGTCAGCTATGATAGCGCCGTAGGCTGTCGAGGTAGGCAGACTAGATAGAACAAACCCTTTGGAGGCGGATGCGGAGAGCAAGACATACGCAGTATGCTGAATATGTGGGTTACCTCTTAGGTACCTAGTACGGTGAAGCCACGGCGCTAACGGTTTACTAGACCACGGGCACGGATTAGATGGTGAATGGCTGGGCTGGGCCGGGCCTGCGCTGGGACAGGGCGGAATTACAGGCAATCTAACTTTGTAAAATAGCGGTAGTTTAGAAAGGGGGTTGAGCCAAAGTTGACTTCTTTTGTCGAGGACGTGCAGAAAATGCCAAAACAAACGCGTAGAGTTTTTGTGCTGGCGGATGCAGACGGGATGCAGAGAAGACGCAGCCCAGAGCTCTAAGCTTAGGTAGGTACTGTAGGAGGCCTGTCACTTGACGTCGGTGTGACGCCGAGTCAAATCCGCCAATGTACAAAGAAGTGATCTTGACTAGGGTAGACGACGTGTGAACAACGCAAATGCCGGTGTGCAAGCCGACTTTTTGCGGTGTATAAGCGAATGGACACGAGCAGGGGAAAGAGGACGGCGTAGACTTGAGTGCAATTGAGCGAGGATGACCCAATCACTGATTCAATCACTGGTTGGTTGAGGTCTGACCATCCGAAGAGCACCTGAGAATCGTCTGAGCAGGCAAAGCCGCGCTCTACGATGTGTCCTCTTGTCCCGATGAAACACAACAAGAGGCACAAACAATTGACATTGGGAACATGGATATAGTAAGAGAGTGAAAGGCAGACGGGGAGACCCGGGCCGACTGGGGGGGAAGGGGAGGGAGAAACAAAATAAAAGCAGGTAGGTAATATGGTAGGTTGTATGACGTTGGAAGCTTAGGTAGGTAGGTAGGTAGGACTGACTGACTTACTTGCTCTAACACTCTACACACAGTACCACAATACAGCGATGGGTCCCGGACAGCTAGGTATAGGTAGCTGGTCTCGTGCGGAAAGTAGGTACGGGTACGGTACGTAATGTCGAGGCAGCCAACTCAGTTCAATTGACCGAGACAGCATAAGAAGCGTTGACTCGGAGAAACAAGAGACGATGACGAGGAGAGAAATGGATGTTGGACAGTCGCGACAGCTACGATCGACGTCGCAACAACTTTTTGAAGCTTGGGCGAGATGGCAAGGGCGAGCGAGCACCTGAGCAGTACTTACTTTACCTACCTCCCACGGTAGCTGAAGGTACAGTAATAAAGATGGGGTAAGATCTATGCAGGTACGTACTCAATGGAATAGGTACGTACAACAGAGGCACCTGGGGATGGAGGGGGGAGGGTATTACCTGGCTGTTTGATGATTGAGATAATTGAGATAATATGCACATATGATGATTCATACAGGACAGGAAGTTGACGAGGTAGGTAAGTTGGTAAGTGAGATGGAATAGCTAGGCGGACAGGCAGGCGAGATTGACCAAAGACAGCTTCAGTTCTCTTTCCGTCATTCGGCAGAGCTCAACGAGCTATGAGCTCAACCAGACTCAACCAATACAGACTACCTACATAGAGTAGGGCGCGAATAGTTGCCTTAGCCCTTGATTGGCCTGATACTACCTACCTACTATTACGGTATTTCTACTACCTAACTACGAAGTAATATCTTAGGTACCTATCTTACCAGCTCCACACCACACTACAGCGACCTGGCGCAGATCATCTCACCACGAGGGCAGGGCGGCTCAGCCGGCTACAGGTTTCTCGAAGCAGAATAGAACAGAGGGAGGCGCCAAAGTCCTAACCTCAGGCACTCTGTATGCGTCACGGGTGTAAGAGGAGATATAGACCACTATAATACCGTACTTACCACCTATGTCAAAGCCATACCTTATGGGTGTCAATGTATTGAAGAATGAGAGGAGTCTCGTTCAAAGGATGGTGATGAGATAACATTTAGGTATACCTACATTGCCTTGAGTAGGTACACACGATACCTACGATAGTGAAGTCGCGGCAATGCGCAGTGGGAAAGCGGAAACCGTGAATAGCTGCAGCCAACAGCCGGGTCGTGTTTTAATGAATACCTAGTCAGCATTAATATCACCTTAATACTAATATCCTCAGGCTTAAGACCGACACGTTAGCATTGGCCAGAGCTCAGATTAACCTCCCGTCAGCCGCCTACCACCAGCAGCTATTTAAAGATAACCTCCCTGGAAGCTCCCGACGCCGCTGCGCTGCACCTGGAACATTTGTCGCACTAAACATCTTCCTTCGGCATCCGTCAGCCACTATTTCTGGCGTCCACAATGCCCTCACCACCCTTACTATAGTACATATAAGTAGGTTAGGTACTTCTATACTTAAGTAACACACTTGTACATAGTAGATACGGTAGTGTGCATGCTTTACTGATGTCACTTATATACCGGTAGTACTCATCATAGGCTGATCCCTGGACTTCGCGTGCTTCTCGAAACCACTTGATACAATCCGCCATGTTCCCTCCACATTTAATTCTATGCACTTTACTTTTCTGTATGTTCCCTTTCTTTGTGTTCGAAACACAACTGTCATCGAAAGAATCACATTTTAAAACTTCCAATAGCACTATGTTGCGTTCATCTGTCCGCCTGGGTTACGATGTCCCTGTACTCGCCAACCCTGCAATCCTATACAGTAAAGCTACCTAGAGTAGGTGGCCGGACCTAGAGCAGACAGTAGCATCTGGACATTCAATAAACAACCCGTTCTGATATGGACTAAGTATGGGTCATGGGCAATGGACACGGAGACCATCACTACGTAACCCTAGGCATGAGCCTATATAGCGCTTACCAACAACAGCTTTCGGCTGTCTGTTTCATTTAATAAGCACAGGCCGAGCGACCCGACACTATGAACACTATTTTCCTAAGCTACCCTCCCTGCTTGCTCTATTTGACGCTTGACAGATACAGCGGTCGAGGGATCGTCATCCCAGATGCTCGTCTCGAGGTTACTGCTAGCGTGTGCGCTATAACACGCACTAAAAATACCGATGGATTGGTTGACAAGGGTTCCCACGTTGTCGATCGAAGAACGCCGCGACACTACTTTGGCGAGAGAGTCTGACCAGTAGCCGGGCGGTGCTGTCAGAAAGAGCTCGCTGTTGGTTCCTCGTGCATAGCAGCTGACCAGCTCCGTCTGAAAGCAGCGTAGCGTTCAAGGCAGCCGGCTGCTTCATTGGGCCTCGATCAGACCTTAACCCACGCTGCTCTCGATCGCTTGACCCTGCCTCGAGTCTGTATTCCAACGTCAAGTTTACAAATTGTTGAACACGAACCAAAAGACCACTACAGTACAGCTAGCCAGCATCATGAATCGAGTGGGGGCTACGCTACCCCGGACTATTTCAGATAGCAATACTTACGTAGTAAGTAAGGCGTGTTGTTAATCGCAGCCAACACGGAGAGCATGAGTCCCCGCCACACTTTGTTTACTAATTAACCTCGGCTATAAAGGACTTGGCTCATCCCACCATGGGTGATGCATTGTTTATCAGGTAACTCGATAGTTAGATTTCCAGCCAATGAAGCGCACGGTCATATAGTATCTGAGAACTCCCAAAGATAACGACAGTTTGTCAACTGCCTTTTGTGATCCAAAAGCCAAGGAGCTAGGCTGATTCAAGATGCAACGACGGCAACATCGCCATGCCTTGGCTGATTGGAGAACATTGACTAGCTACTCAATACGCAAAGTTAAATAGATATGGTGTGCTTCCCTGCAACTTTGCCATGTATTGACATGATGCTTGTAAATGGCCGCCCGCCCTTCCATCAGTTGATACTGATAGGTGTATCTCATGGAACGTCAACCACCTCTATTACAAAATGTTCAAGGCCTTCCCTCGATCCCCCAGAACCCCCGCGTTTTATCTTGTTCTTTTATGTAAAAGCAACCCGATCGAGATAGGAACGAGATCCTATAAGACCGGGTGAACTGACGGTTTCATGGGGGCCACCGCCAACCACATAAAGTGGGATTACCAGAGTCCGTGGAAAAGAATGCTATTACAAGATATCACAAGGATTTCTGATGTCTATATTCAGCATCGAGCCTAATCTTCATTGCCTTACTTCTGGTTACTAAAATCATAAGCTACGACTTCATAGGCAGTTATTACCTACGCTATGTACGGTATTTTGATAGTCACAGTGGGGGCACATGGCCAATCCTCCCCTGTACAACTTAGGTACAATCACAACGGCCATACCTCGATAGACATCGCCCAGATTTCACAAAAACGCCACAATTCGTGAAGATATCTCGTGTTCTACAGTGTAGTCGCAATAGAAGATTGTGCTATAAGCCAGAAGCAGAGACGCATTGAGGCTCTGCGGGACATACAGGGCCGCCGTCCTCGCACAACAGTCTATCTCATCATTATCCTTCAAAAGCCTCGCTGCCGACTTTTATCACCGCAGACAGATTCCCCTTCCTTTTTCTATTATTTCCTCTGTTTGCTGGGCATCTGAAAAACGCGGACTCGACCCCCCTTCCCGTAGACTTTCTATCTTTGATCTCATCCCTGATTTCCTTCTCCCGCGCAGCGAGCTCCGCAGACGGGTCCAACATTGTCTCGACGGCGGCCGTGTCAAGCATCACGATGTGGCACTCTTCCGTCGGCGGCTTCTCCCCCGTTTTCCACTGCGGCAGCGCCCCGACGCCCCGCTCCCACGCGTGAGCCGCCTCCTATTATACGCCCCGAAGTCAGTAATTCCCAAGTAGAGAAAGGGTTCAACTCAGGTTTCAGGACGTTGCAGAAGCAATGAGACCCGAAACCTGCCCAGGCGAGAAAATATATGACTTCAGGAAACTAATCTCGTCGCCCGCCTCCCGGGCCACCGCCGCAGGGCTGTGCACCTCGAGCCGCCCCGTCTCGTCGCGCGTCACCATCCCGTACCTCAGGCGTCCGAGGTTCAGCTCCTCTAGAATTACCAGCGCGTACTCGCCGGGGAGGACGGGATCGGGCTCGCGGGCCCGTAGCGGTTTCCTGTGCTGGTTCCCGTCCATCCTCTCCCGCATGACGAGGCGGAAAGCCTCGGCTGGGAAAGGGGAGGTCACGGCATATTCGGACTGTTTAGATTGATTAGCTTGGATTTTCTCGAAGACGTGGATGAACATAGGGGCCGAAACCCTACGTACCTCGGCGCTCCCTGCGCTTAAAATCATAAGAGGGCACAGTACCCAACGATCGGTCAGAGTGGTGCTTGTAATAATGTTCTCATGCGGTACAAACTGTTCGCTGCGTTTCATAGACGTATAGTACTGGTCGAGTGGAACCCAGATGTTATGCTGCGGCAGGGCGACGAGTTCGGCGAAGATGAGATTTGTGGTCTCCGCAGGGTAGCGGTATATCGCGTCGTTTTGATTAATTGGGTACATTAACATGGCGAACTTCTGGGGATCGATGTCCTCGAGGCTCAGCGTGGTGAGGGGGCGATCATGCAGCAGACCGGCTGGCTGTGGCGCTGCGTCATCGATTGAATGGGTACCGAGCGTCATCCACGCCGTCTGATAGATGCGCACCTTCGTCGGCGCCGTTGGGAGCGCAGGCTGGGACCTGCGGACAGTCTCTTTCCAGGCCTCTCATCTCTTCACAACAGTTTCTCCATGGGGCCACATAGCGTTCACGCCTCGAAAACTTGGCAATACGGCCCTTCGCTACACTTGCCACCTCGTTCCAGACCATGTTTGGGTTATCCCATATGATCAGCTCCTTCACGCCGCCAGTCGTATCCAGGATGCGGACCACGTGCCCCTTCATACTCCAGCGACGAAGGAAAGGTCCACCGTCTTGAGGTGTCTCTCTTTCCCGCCCAAGAGCAGCGGCACAGCACTGGGGCATTCAGCCGTGAATCGCTTAGGGTGATCCTGCGTGTAGCGCCGCAGGGAACGAATCTCGTTTTCTCTCTTCTGGGTATTCAGCTCCCCTTTGGAGCAGAACATGGGCAGGTCCTCGTTGAATGAATTGGGCGCCGATTTGGGCTTCGTCGATCTAGGTGCTTCGGCCTTGCTCTCGTTCACGTCCCCTTCCTCGCTGTTCTCGTTCTTGTCCCGTGGAAACGAGGGCCACAGCTCTTGGAGCGCCATCTTCAACATGACAGGTGCGACATCGCCAGTCTCACAGTCCCAGACGGCGTCTTTGTCGGGGTCTTCGGAATGCAGACCGAACGCTCTCAGCCATTGATGCGCAGAAAGAGGCTGAAGTGCAGGGCATTATGGCTGGTCTTCCTCTGTATAGCACCTCTTCTCCGCCGACAGCAGAATGGCATAGGAGCCTTTGTCCACATCAATGACAGTCATACCCGGTTCAAACTCGAACTTGCTATTCCAGTCGATGATCCATGTCCGTGGCTCCAGGCAGAGTGTGTGCCGATGCGATTGACAAGGGCGTAAGCGGAAAAGAGTAGATGTGGAGAACATCAAGAAAAGGGGAAAGGGGCAGAGAAAAGCTATGTGAACTATATATAATATAGAAACTGTAAGGGATTAACAAGACTTAGGGGATACCATGTTCCCTGAGTTTATCCTAACACTGAGCCCAAATCCCAATAAAGACCAGGATTACGTTACACATCGAACGGCACGTGCTACTCGAACTTTACCCTCTGCGCTATCTTAAACTTCTACCTGTTTGCAACTCTTCTCAATGGACATACCTAGCTTTAATACCATTAACTATCGTATTCGGAGTTGATTCATGTCAAAGTGGAAAACTGGCCGCGGCACGCATTTAATTATCAGGTGGTATATGTAAACATATCAGGAACAAAGTTCAAGAAACGCATCTTAGTTATGCCCATTCAATAGCCTTGTCCAAAAAAGAAAAAGTTAATCAAAATAAACACTAAGACTACTACGCGCAGTAATGCTCCTAAGATTGACTCACTATTCGCTGTTCACAAGATTAATTCCTCACATTCTTATTAGACCCCCTTAAGCATATTCAGTCCCAAATCATCTTAACTGGCAACTAACCATGTACCGCAAAGGCTAACTAATTTCACCTTTTTAAAGCAGTATTCATATAACGCTTGACTGTGTCTTCCCGTGCTTACTTCTTGACATCCTGAACACACCTCACCTGCACATCGCAAATTCTCACTTTATCGCCAGGATGCTAAGCACAACAATCATCAAAAGCGAAGTAGCACTCGCTTCAAGATCAAAGCGAATCTCCACAAGTAAACTGATGCAAGGTATGCAGTCTTATTTCCGCGAAGCCATTCTAGAGTCTACCTCCCTCTATAGTATATGGTTTTGATAGTTTTGACAAAGTGAGATCGCCAATAGAGTACAAAAGCCACGTACAGTACATATATACACGAAGAAGATTTGACTAGGAGGGTAAAACGGAAAGGGTATAGTCGCAATAACCAGAAGATATACAGAAAGAAAGGAAAATAAACCCTGATAACAAGAAAAGCAAGGAAGGAAGTTGTTATCCGTATCCTCGTCTCTTCATCCTCGTCGCCAGTATTCAGAAGCGATCATCGTCACTACCCAAATGTCATCCCATGAAATCATCATTCGTCAGATAGGACTCATCATAGCTCCCGTTCGTCTAAAGATTCCTCCTTAGATCACCACTTTTGCGGAAAAAGGAGGCGTCGCTAGTAGATATTCGATTTCCACCCCTCTTGCGAAGAGAAGGAGCCTGCTTTCCGGCTCTCCTTCTTACCACGGAGGGAGAATTTCAGCGGGTTCTTCTTCTCCCAGCTTGCCACACTACCCCCATCCTCAGAGTCGCTCGTCTTGATCGAGTTGGGGTCAAGGTGTGATTGCGGGAATAAGCCGCTTCCTTTCGACGTTGTGCCGGACCAGCACCAATGATCGGCGTAGGCCCCTACGTTATTCAATGTTAGATATCAAAGTAGATGAAAGATTGGAGCGATAAAGGGAGGGGCCATGTAAGATGAGCCAGAAAGAGAGAAAGGGGTTTGACGTGAAATGAAGTCTGTTTGGGGACTCACATGAGATATTCTTGATGATATCTCCCTTATCAAATTTGAGCCATCGATCGTCACCTTTCTGATTCCATTTCCACCTCGCCACGGCCTGAATACTGCTTGTACCTTGCATCTTCACCTCCGAATTGGGCGGTGCCTGGAGCTGCACAGCATCCGCCTCAAATACTGCGCGCACACCATCATGCCAGCCAATGGCCCACTTTCCTTCGTACTTGATTGGGAACTCGATGCCGACAATTTTGGCACCAATACAGAAATGCAAAGCAGCTTGACGGTCTGGGGGAAGTCGCATGACCCCTTGCGATATCTTCCTCGTGTCAGTTGCCACGGCCGTAGGGAGTCTGGCAACCTCTCTGGTGATGCCAACCATGACGGATTCGGTGGGTGGGTGGGGGAAGTGAAGGTCAAAGTTATCTTTGAGGTGTGGTGGCAGTTCGGGGTCTTCGATGACCGTGACTCCGGGTATCCTTGGTAGAGGTCGGGGGTGTCGAGCCAGGTGCGCAAACAGCTGCTTCTGGTTGAAAAAAACCGTCGCGTCGCTTTCTTCCAAGGTGTGGCCCAACTGAATGCAAAACAAACAGCTATATAGCTGCTCGTCTATCACGCGGATCGGCAGATGACTTTTCTGGAGGATTCTTAGGCGAAATCCGATAGTATTTGACGTGAAGCTTCCGGAAGCTACAGGTTTCATTAGCGGTCCATCTTCTCTCATCCTTCGCTTTGTTCTCCTCACATTCCTCCCCTTTAAAATGCTATTTGAATAATGTTGGGGTACTTACACTCGTTGTTCAAATCTTGTTCCACAGATTTGAAGTCGAGTTCAAAAAGACAATGAGTGCACTTAGCAACTATCGCAGTGGAAAATCCCTAGAAGAATGTTTAGCAAATTGTTTACTTCAGACAAAAAGATTAGTTGAATGCATGACTTACACCAACAGGTCTCTTGATTCTCTTGAACCCCAGTTGGCCGCGTTGCGCTTCTTCCGCGCCTTTGCAGAGCCCTTTCTGTTTGTAAAAAGAGCTAGCGGGAGTAATTGCGCAATCGGGTTCTCGAACCCGGATGGGAGCTTCATTCAGAGAGGATTCCATGTCCACGGGAATTAGTCCTTCGTCCAGCCCCCTTGGGCTCATAGCTGGATGTGCTGTACGACCACCTGAAGATTGACTTTGGATCGTCATTCCTGAGGCACGCCTAGCCGGTACTGGACTTTGATATAGAGGTGGAGGTCCTGGATATCTCGGCGGTGGAAAACCTGCGGCTTGATACGGCGCTGTTGGTGATTGAACTGATGGCCGATTCGCCCTAGAAGCACCGGTGTCTGTTGGGCTTAATGATTCAACGACGTCGAAGACAGAACTATTAATAGATTCAGTCGACGGCCTACGTGACGAGAGAACATAAGAAGAAGAGTTCTGATTTGTCACTGACGTTGTTCTTGGGGGGTAGCTGGATTGGACCGTAATGTTATTATCCTGATCTCGGCCAAGGCTACTGGCGGCACGGCTTCCTGGTCTGATGTCTGGTCTTGGCGATAGGTTTCCCGTCGCTGATGTTCCCGATGGAGCTCGACTAATAGCAATCCCATATCCCTGAGATGGTGCGAAGGTTTCATAGTTGCGACCGAAGCCAGCGTGAGAGCGCATATGAGGTGACCGCGCCGAGTCGGTTGAGCCCTGGGTCGAAGTGGTCCATCTATTCGTCTGCAGGGGTGACAAGGACCCCTCACTCCGCGAAGCTGCTCGCAATTGTTGTTCATGCTCATCGCGTATGCCATCCTCATCTACTTCGCGAGACCGTAGATCATCTATCTGGCTTTTGGTTGGGCTGACTAGTTGCGTTTGGGGAATGGTCGGTGAATCAGGTGCAACTGGAGGCCTTCGCTCGTACCCCTCCCACTCTTCAGGATTTGCGACTGGGCTAGTTGGTAACTTTCCAACTTGCCATGGATTGATTGAAGGCGGTGCTGGTGGTGGCCCAGAGGGTGGCTCGGAAGGTCCTGAACGACGCCAGCTTGTCCTATCAATATCACTGGCGGGTCGGGAGGATCTCAGTGCTTCTGTATTATTGGGAAGTGAATTATCAAGGCCAGCTTCTGCGGTTATCGCACCGCTTACACTCCCATCTAAATACCTAGTCAGCTTCCCTTTGTTTTCCGGTATCAGATGGGCATTCATACTCATCGACGGCCCTGCTTCTGATTGAGCATGAGAATGTAGTATTGGTACCGGAGGAACAAGCTTCATCATGCGCCTCAAGATATCTACTATCTTCAGAGCAGCGGTCTTTGAAACTTTTTGGAGCTCGCTGAACTTGTCGGCATCGAACTGCTTTACCTCAATGTATTCATCAAAATCCCATAACAACTCTTCAAGTTGCGAGCGAAATTGCGCGATTTCATCTAAAAGTGCATATTAGTACATAGCCGCAGAATGAGAACAGCTAGCTGAATGATAAATCGTACCGTTCTCCTTGAGCGCATTGACGAAGTGGCTCCCATATTCTTCATAGTTAGCTGTTGACACAGGCTCAATTTTCTTCAATGCCTTTTCGCCCCAATCAACCAGACTTTGTGCTGCCTTGAGCATTGGTGCGGGCGCCTCGCTGCCTGCGCTTTCGACATTCTCAATAGCAGCCTTGCCTTTCTCAACAATTTCTCTAAATTGTGCGAGGACCAATGCCTCTACTTCCTCAGCCATCGCACGAATCGTTTTGTGTCGCAAAGTTGCGACCACAAGCTCAGAGCGGGGTGCTGATGTTGGTAGGATCGGAGTAGGTGCAGGCGGAAGCGGGCGGCACCGCTCTCGCACTACTCAAACTGTAGAGGTAGTGATCTCGACGTTCAATTCAATGGTCGGAACCGAATCGCTCCCATGAGCTGCTTTCGACCGGTTGATGCGAGGTTCGTCAAGGCAGGCTAACACTCAATACCATGACATAGAATGGTGGAAGGGGGAGAAAATGACAATCATGGGCTTACGAGCTCAGACAAAGACAGGCGAGGTAAGACATGCAGAAACGGGGCATGGAGAGGGTGTGGGAAAGCACCCTCCCGTACTACCTACCTACCTAACTCCAGGTAGCCTGCAGGGATGAGGCTGATTTCCGGTGCAAGCCAATGGCGAGATAGGATTCATAGCAACTTCGACGGTAGTAACCACATATGGTGAACAGAACTGGTATGTTACTTAGATCGAGTGTAGGACCCTGGGATGCCTAGATGGGTACCTAGGTTAGAGCGTTGATGGCGCACCCATATGAGCCCCTCAGGACAGACTCAGGATACCTACCCTGGATCTGGAGACAGGCTCGACCACCATCTTGGCGGCGTTCGTCACCCAGGGGCGCGACAACGGTGGCCAGCCTGATTGGCCGACTGCGGCGACGACGATCTCCAGTCGTTCCACTCCCCATCGACTTAGCTGGGGTGACCAGGATATGTGATAGGGCTAGTTTGCCCAACCAACTGGTCGGGCCGGGTCTCTCGCTCGCAGGGGATCTCTGTTGACGATGGGAGGAACCGCGTTGACTGGCAGATGCCGTTGATACTCCAAAGCAGGGCCCTTGCTGTACGAGAGCCGTTGCGACGTTAGAATTAGGGGGATCAGCGATACGGGAGCGAGAATTTGAAGCTTACGTGCGATGAGTGGCTGCAGCTGAGGTTGCAGCAGTCGCAGGAGGGTGGTGTTCTCAGCTCGCGGGGCTGTGTGAAGTCGACGTGTTACCTACTTACTACTACCTACTGTAGCGTGCCTACTTAAGTACCTACTCCATAAGTGTAGCTACATCTAGTAGCCTTTGTAGGTGCCTTATGATGTACCCAGATAGGTACATGTGTAGATAGGTAGAGACTGTCATCATGTGCTATTTATTAAACGACGTGGACTATTTTAACGGGATATAGGTAAGAAGTCAATCAGGCGACCTTACCACTACGTAGGAACAGATATCTGGGTCAAGGTAGGTAGCGGGGGATCCCTGCGCTGTTGGATTCTTTGACAAGTCTTACCCGACTCGACTCAGGGCTAAGAGCTTGCTTATATGTGTCAGTCATAACATTCCTCATGCTCTCTGCAATCACCCATCTTGTCATAGCCGGCAGACACTACGCATTTCACTAGGTAGCCTCTCTTCACGACATTAACCGAGGTTGGCAGTTGGCTATGCTAGCTTATCCCAACCTGGTCAAAAGACATGAATGTGGCCCGCATACTTATATGTAAGTATTCGCTGACGTGAACTAGTGTCAAGAGCGACCTTCCTCTCCCCCATCCCCATAGCACTATCTCGACTATGTATGTAGGCGAGCGAACGTGGGGCAGAAGAGAGACGCCATCTCATGAAATACCTAGATCATTGCGTGGCAACGAGAGCTCTTCGTCGAAAATACCATGTGCTACCGTATGTCATACTACTAGGCTCATAGCTGAGTATCACTAGTGATATACCGATATGGCATGCGTGACCGAAATGTGCATGACAAGCTCTCGGGCGGCGCAATTTGCCTCGCAGTCCGCCTCGCATTGGAGCAAGCAACGCAGCAGCTCTGGCACTACCGCGATGATAGCGCAGACACGTGCTCGACCTCGAGTCCGCGCATTGCGTCGCCACGTTAGCAAGCTCCTCGGCACCGCTCGCCAAGGTGGGCTGCTGAAAGCTTCGCCGAACATCGCCGGTGATAGGCACTGTAATGCTAGGCATTCATACAAGAGGTATTCTTCACATTCTAGTATGCTTAGGATTTCAACATCGTGGAGCTTCTCGAGGAAACCCCTTTTCGACGTCATTTCCCGGAATCGCACCGTCGTCAAATAGCTGAAGGCATAGCGGTCGCCGGCTTGTGATATAAGATTGCCGAACCCCATTGCTTTAGATGCTAGTCTGTCACCGAGGAGAGTCCGCCCATATAAGAGCCCACCTCTTCAAGCAAAGCGTAGCACGTGCCGCCGTGGACCTACCAGATAAGAGAAGACATGAAGCACATGTCCGTTGGCAATACTATCGTGTAAGCCCTTCTGACTCGTGTGTCCACTGGTATTGAATATGATAGAGGTAGATGCCGATGGACCTGGCTACACGATATTCAGTCCTATGTAGAATCTGCGAATGCAATCCCAATGATGAACAGACGTACAGTAGAAACCTCGCATGGGTACCTACACACTCACAGCGACTTATGAACTAAGGATCGTAATTTGCAACGAAATCGACTAGGTATCAGCATGAGGCCAGATCTTACCAAGATTACGGTTGCTTGCATCGGCACTCGCCTCGTCGCAAACGCTGTCAGGAGATCAATTGTGGCTTGTCTTCACGCTTCCATATCCCTGCTCCCTTCTCTGCGGGCGCTCTCGCCTCCTCTTGGCATTAAGCAGCCATATATGGGGACATGGTTGCGCTTTTTAGACGATTCGGAATCCGTACCGTGAGTGCATGACTACTGCACACTAGAGCTGGGTCCTTTGTTGCGTGTCTGCACTGGAGGCCTATGAATATACAAATCATGTTGAAATGGAGGACGGATAGCAACGTATCGACTTCGAGGTTTCGACTTGAGGCTCACAGTCGCGATTCATACCAAGTGAGAATACACCTACACTCAAACACAATAATTCTATTTTTCTTCTCTTTCTCTCTAATCTTCATATTCTTTTCGTCCCTTCTTCTCCTGACCCCCCCCCCCCCCCCCCCTCTCTCTCTCGCCTATAGATTACCACTTGGGGGACACACGGGAAACACCCTAACGAGCACTTAATTCAGATGCTCTGAATCATACATCACAACGACATACTGACACTACCGGTAAGAGGGGTCTTGAATGAATCTTTCTAGAAGCATTCACAGTGGACCAGTGAAGATCTCAATCACCCACTAGTCAGCTAGCCACTCGGCGAACCAGCCGGTCGGTCTGCCTAATGTTCGTGACGCCATCTATTACCCTAGGTTAGCCTTATCCCTGTAAGGGCCGGCTTCTGTGCTACGTATGTCCTTCAGCCGTAGCATTTTGCCGTACAAGTATCTTAGCATGGGTGAGCGTTGATGGTCGATTTACGCTCTCATAAAAAAGTCTAGGAAGATTCAAAGCAGTTTAAAATCATATAGGGACTCACAAATTCCAATTTTCGTCTATAGTGCCCTGATAGCCCACCATCGTAGTTAGGGTGGCACTCGCAAAACATTCTGACGGCTGGGTTTCATTGGCATCTCATGCCAGCACCTCAAAACGTGTCAAGCCGAAACACCAGGAAGAAGAAAAGAGAGAATGGAGAAAGAAAAGCGAAACAGAACCAAACACCACAAAGATACAGGTAAATACAGGGGATTGCGGTGTCACCACTTTCAGCCCCTGGGCTGAACCGGTCATTGAAGACTCATAAGCCGGTGCGGAAGTGAGTCACACGCCTTGCTTAATACAAGACCATGAAATACCACAAAGAAGAATTCCGAGATATAAAGTCCCATAGACCTATAGAAATAAACAGAGTATAAAGCATCCGATTGACGATCCACGAAAAGCCGTGTATACATCAAATCATACATCCAACAACCCAAACTCCCCCTCGCAAAAATGACCTCAAAAACTCCCACCACAATAATCCGCACAACGCTCCCGCGACTCCCTTTACCACCGCCCTCAACACGAGCACCAATCCTCACACCCCGCCTCCTCCTCCGGCCCCTAACCCCCTCCGACGCAGAAGCGTACTACAAGCTCCGGAGCGACCCAGCATTCATGTCGGAAAGCACCCTCGGCAAGCCGGACGTCTCGCCCGCAGAAACACTCGCGGCGCTCGCCGAGCTCGCCAACCCGGCGCGCGAGACCTTCTTATTCGGCGTCTTCATCGCCGCGACGCACGAGCTCATCGGGGACGGCGGGATCCACACGGTGCGCTTCAGCGGCATGGGATGGCCGGAGATAGGGTACAAGCTGGCGCCGGCGCACTGGGGCCAGGGGTACGCCACGGAGGCGATGCGCGGCGTGCTCGAGGCTTGGTGGGCGCTGCCGCGGGAGGAGGTCGAGGTGAGGGTGCACGGCGAGACGGTGCGGGAGGGCGAGGGCGCGGGACTGGCGCGGGAGCGCGTGGCGGCTGAGATCGCGACGTATAACAAGGGCAGCGAGAACGTGCTTTCGAAGCTCGGCTTCGAGCACTTCGGCACGTGGGAGGAGCCGGATACGCAATTACATCGGCTCGGACAGCCGTTGGAGATGGGGCATTACGTGCTCTCAAGTCCGTCCTAGAAACGTCTCTGTCTAAGGACGTGCGGAAGTAGTCGCTCACCTAATTGCTGATTTCTACGGAATATCACATGGACTTTACAGCGTTGACGAGGGGCTGAAATTGTTGTGTGAAAAAAGGGTTTGGATTGTGTATTCGCGTTGGATGGGAAAAGAGAAGAAAAGGGGCCTAATTTGAATCATTTATCTCGCTTTGAGATACTCAATAATGCTGTAGGTCCTGGTGAGGCGGACGAGCTGGTGTATTCGGCTTTCCAGTGGAGGAATCGCATTTTACTTCACACCTTTCAGAAGACATGTGAACGAAATCATGCGATGGACAACCATACTGCGATTTCGCACTTTAAGCGAGGTTTTAATCAGAGCTGTGGGAAGCATGATATCAAGCGGAGGATTGAGACTATTTAAGAGGAAGATAATGCCCACTCTTAGCTGATGCGAGTTGATTGGCAGGGAACACGGTTGATGAAGGTGAGAGTGAGCTTGCTACGAGGAATCGACATATATGATGAGCATAATCTCTTGTCCCCGGTCCATTCTAGATATGTGAGTAAACTAGCAATAACTGAATGAACAATGTACCAGAAGGTGTTCAGATAAAGTCCAGGTGGCTGCTCACTTGCGCAACTATAGCGACTCAAATACGACGAATCAATACTTCGACAGCGGAAATCGAAGTCAACCAAGGCGGGACACGCACATTCCAAAATATTGTTTGTTTTTTTGAACATAAGAACTGTATAACGCAATAGGCCCTATCCTGATCTACCTAAGAATACAGCTTTCAGGCCAAATCATTGCCTAACGTGACTCCGTGACAGTCATTGCCATCATCGTGATATCCCCAGCTCTATAGAAGGAACGCGGTGGGTAGGTCGGTGGTATCGAGGGTTGGGTATAGGGAGGAAAATGGGTTCGTATCTATTATTTACAAGGTGTCCATCTTGTCGAGGATGGCGCGGGTGAACTCGTGAGTGGTGGAGTCACCGCCCATGTCGCGTGTGCGGTACTTGCTGTATTACAAGTTAGTGAGAAGGCCATGACTGATAGAAAGGAATGTGTAATTACCCATCAGCGATAACGCCGTAGACGGCCTTAGAGATGCGGTTCGCGTGCTCATCGAGACCCAAGTGGCGGAGAAGCATGGTGCCGGAGAGGAGCAGAGCAGTGGGGTTGGCCTGGTCCTTGCCCTTGATATCTAGACCAACGTGTCGGCAGCCGGGCTCGAAGACAGCAACGTCACGTCCCATGTTGCAGCCGGGGACGATACCGGGTCCACCAACAAGGGCGGCACCAATGTTGGACAGAATACCACCGTAGAGGTTAGGCATAACCATGACATCGAACTGTTGGGGCTTCGAGACAGCCTGCATACTAGCATTGTCCACAATCATGTCATTAACCTCGATGGTGGGGTAGTCGGCGGCGACGGACTGGACTGTCCGGCGGAAGAGACCGTCAGCCAACTTCATGATGTTGGCCTTGTGGATGCAAGTAACCTTCTTGCGGTTGTTGGCTAGGGCGAAAGCGAAGGCAAACTTGGCGATTCGCTCGGACTTGAGGCGTGTGATGATCTTGAGGGACTCGACGACGCCGGGCACGCTCTGGTGCTCGAGGCCACTGTATTCACCCTCGGTGTTCTCTCGAATGATGACCAGGTCGACGTCCTTGTGGCGGGTATCGTAGCCAGGAATGTTCTTGATCAGGCAGACGGAGGCGTAGATGTCAAGTTCCTGACGCATGGCGACATTGAAACTCTGGTGGCCGGATCGGCTGATAGGGGTGTGGAGGATACCCTTCAATCCAAGCTTGTTCCTCTTAAGCGAAGCGATAGACTCACGGAACATCTCCTCGGCGCTGCCGGGGGCACCGCTGTCAACACCGGAGGCATCAACCTGTTCCCAGTCAATGGGCACGCTGTCGGCCTTGAAGATAGTCTTGACGCTCTCTGCTACTTCGGCACCGATACCATCACCAGGGATGAGGGTCACGGTGTACTTGCTGCCGAACTTGGTGGGCTTGAAAAGGTCGGTCTCGACGGTAGCGAAGGAGCGCGATACATTTTGGAGGTGTGGCTGGCGAGAAGCTGCTCGCGCAAGGCGCTGCCAAGAGAAAGAAAAAAAAAGTTAGTTATGATGCTTGTTGGACTGAGACATGTGACAATGAGGGATTCGAGGCGAGATCAATTGGCTAACAAAGATAGTGCGTACCTGAGCAGTTCTGGCAGAGCTCCGCGATAGCATGGTTCCGATATGTAAACTCGAGGACTTGGGGGAACAAAGGCGTGTGGTCGGGCTGGAGGAAGCGGAGGAGCGAGTTTGACGATAGGGAAGAATGCTGCGATGCAAATGCTGCAAATAGCGCAAAACACCAAAAAGATGCCCAGTCAAGTTGGACTTTGTGGATTCGCTGCTGCCCGTGCAGACCCGTGGCATTCCGCGCCCGCCGAAAAAAACGATCCGAGGCACTGCGGCGCCCCGCCTAGCGAAGAGCCTTTTCCCTCGTAGACCCTCGCTACGGCAGGCCACGATAGGCGGCACTTAGCGACACTTAGCGAGACGAGCCACAGCCCGTAAGTGCGCGAGCCACAGTGCCCACAGTCCTCTTTCGTAACAGCAGTCATCTCTCATTGGCTCAGATCATACTGTAAGTAACTTCGTACATGTGATGATGAAGCTCCTTTCATGCCGTGTCAAGTGCAAATGCGCAACGTGCCATCACAGATGTATCATAACTCAAACGCAAAAGTTGAATGTAGTACTACTGTATAACTAAACACGCACGAAGAACGTCAAGCTCGTGCTACAGGCTTGGCCGAATGACTAAGTACAAAGTACAATAGGGCATAGCAAAGCCACCTGCCGAGCGAGTCTCTGCAAGCAAGTCGTAGCTCGGTCCTAAAGAAAATAATACCTAGGTATGTTTGTTAGGTAGGGTGAGGTAGGTACGGTGTGTGACAATTCAGATATTTGGCAAGCAGGAGGACGCCGGGTTCAGATCAGAAACCACCACCTACACCTTATTTGTACACCTACCGATATAGATGCTCGGGATATCACACACTTATTTCCCTCTCATCGTATTGATGGCATGACTGAATTCATCGAAAGCAATATTCCAGCCAGGCCATTTAAACTAACAGTAACCTTTTCATATGAATCCAAGTGAGACATGGGCGAGATGATGGCGGCGCGAGGCGCAGACGTCGCTACAATAGCTGCTCTGAGCGCCGCCGGCAGCGCAGCAGTAACCAGGAGGAACCAGGCAGCCTGGTACAACAGCCAGGACGTATACACGGGCGGGTTCAACGCCGCCAGTTACATGAACCACCTCCGAGCGCCGGCCCATTCACGAATGCCGCCCATCCATGGCTCCGGGCCCGGGGGAGTCGGGATCCATATCCACTACCCGCAAGACCCGTGTCGCCACGGCATATCCCGCGGCTCGTACTATCCCGGAGATATCCTGACTTCGCGCAGCGAGGGCCCCGAATGTCCACGGGCCCATCATCATCCACAACCTCCTTACTACACCTCCTCTCCCAGCTCGCCATGTGGGTGTCCGCGGTGCTACTGGAGAGATTTCGTAAGCTTACGGTTCCCGCTCTCTGCCTCGTCGGAGCAAAATCCTAGATACCCTACCTGACACCATCGCAGCTCACAAATGACATCGAGAAATACAAGACTACGCGCGAAAGTCTGCGCGAAACATATATATGGAACCTCCGCGAGCTCGTGCGGCGACACCGCGCAGCACCGACCAAATCACGCGCGGAGAAAGACAGCGAGCTCGAGAAGCTGTACTAGTACTACGTGGGCCGGGTTCGCGAGGTATACGACAACCACAGCGAGCACCACCGGCTCTTGTTCCGGGACATCTGCTTGCTGTGGGAGCTGCCGGAGAAGATCACCCTGGCCGAAGAGGATGTCGACGAAGCAGGGACCGCCAGCCACACGCTGACACCAGCACCGCCCTCGCGGCACGAAAGCGTGAGTCTGCGCCGGCGCAGCACCGGTAGTCTAACAACACCATCGCGTCCGTTATCAAGAGGTCCGACACCACTCTTTCAAGACAACGGCAGTCAATTGAGTGTGGCCGCTGAACCGAGCAGCAGCAAGGGGAAAGAAAAGGAGGTGGTCGACACTGGCCTAGACGGGGATAGAGACACATCAGAGACAAGTACTACTGAGAATAGCAAGGGCAAGGAAGCGGAAATAACAAGCTCGCCCGAGCCTGAGCCTGAGCCCGAGGCAGAGCCCAGCAGACCAATCTCAAAGCCTCGCGCAAAACACAACAAAACTTCCTTACACCAAAAATTTCGGCAATTATGGTCGAGTAGATCCCGAGACAAGTCGTCAGATAAAATAGAGCTGGTGTAAAAGATCCCAGAGGGGCAAGCACAGAGACAAGTAGGAATCAGGAGCACGGTTGAGAAGATTCTTAGAAACAGTGACGTGATTGGTTTTTTTCTGTATTCATTGATGGAGGTACGGATCGCTGGTAGTGCACCGGAACACATATCTGAAGCAGGCATTCAGTCAGTAGCAAGCATTGCTGTATGACATGATATTAAATACAAAGTATGTTGCGCAGCTGAAACGCCTGTGTGTTAGATAGTCAGTTAGCGTGGACTGGACTAATGGCCATGATGTGTACTCGACAGAACAAATGCCGAGTATTAGCCCTCTATATCTCACATGCTGTCATGTCCATGTCACCGCATGAACTACAAGCCGCTTGGTCTATGCCAAGCGCCATGATCTCGAGAGAGACGATACCGTATCCCATATAATTCATTCGAGTTCTTCCTCGTCCAGAGGCTCAACGCGAACAAGTATCTCTTCCAACAAGCCTTCGAGAAATGTGCCCACGTCTTTGCCCATGCCAACTGGCTCGGCCTTGTCTAGCCTGTCAAGCTCCTTGCATACATTCGCAAGTTTAAAAACATGCTTCCTAATCTTGTCGTGAGCCGCCTCGGCGCGCTGTCGCTGAGGAGTCACAACCTTCTCATTCCGATATAGTTGCTGGAGCCGTATCTGTCTACGCTTTAACGCCTCTTCTAATGCCGGGAAAATAACGTCGTTGAGAGCGTCCAGCTCGCCGTTGGGGTTGGCAGGGGCTGGTGATGGAAAGCTCTCCGGCGCAGGTGGTAATTGTTTTGGCTGCGCTTTGGATGCAAACGCTTGTGAAGGAGTAGATTGTTGATTAGTCACCCTTTGCAGGGGAACTTGTGAAGATGGCCCACGATAAGGTGGAATTTCAGGCAAATGCATGGGGCCAATCTTAGGGAGTGGACGGGATTGCGGTGCTTGTGATAAAGAGGGCTGGAGTGGAAGGAATGGTGATGGGCCGGTCGCCTGCGTCTGGCGATCGGCAACATTAAGTGAATTCATATCCTGATGTAGCTGTTCCTGCAGAGCTCTATCATAGTCGGCCGATGTCATTGTGGGCACGACCGGTATCTGCTTTGCAGGGCGTGGAGTGCTGGGATCATAGGCATGTTTTGGGGGTGAAGGCGGGATGTCAGCTTTTGAAGGTGAATGGGGCGCGCCACTTGGGAGTGGCTTTCGCTGAGGGGAAGCTTGTCGTGAGATATTTAAAGGGGCAACATTGGGACCTTTGAGAGTACTTAAAACCGACGACTCGGCGTAATCATGTGTCTGGACTTTACTGGGAGACGTTGCCCTTGGACTCTCACCATAATCCCCTTCCAAAGGTCTTGATGCTCTAGAATTCCTGGTAGATTCGTCTAAGGGATTCAATCCAGGCCGATGAACTAGTCCACCCCTCTCGCCTACCATCCGGACTGTGCCAAAATCCCACATGTCCTCGTTTACGGGGTCTTGCTGCACGACCTCGCCACCTTCTTCATACAATTCTTCGTCATCTGATTTGTGCGTCGCGCTCCATCGTTGATATCGTTCGATCAACTCAGTCAGGTAACTTGTCTTCTTTGCTTTGCGGATGAAGGGATGCTTCAGGAGGTCTTTCGCGGATGGCCGGTCTTTTGGATCGCGCTGTAGACACGCCTCAATGAATTCTTTGAAGGCCTTGGTGAAGTTTCCATCCAGTCTGGGCGGGGGGTTCTTGGGGATGAGAAACAGCACCTTCATGGGATGAATGTCTGCATAAGGTGGTTCACCATTGGCAAGTTCCAGTGCGGTAATACCCAAGGACCATATGTCC
The DNA here is from genome assembly GCF_022495145.1 of Xylaria bambusicola. Classification (NCBI taxonomy): domain Eukaryota; kingdom Fungi; phylum Ascomycota; class Sordariomycetes; order Xylariales; family Xylariaceae; genus Xylaria; species Xylaria bambusicola. The sequence continues at coordinate 42,518 of NW_025953573.1, forward strand.
GCCTTATGATCGTAACCAGATTGTTTGATAACCTCTGGAGCCATCCAGAAAGGAGTGCCTACAAACGTGTTCTTCTTGGTCATGGTAGCAGAGAGTTGTCCCGATACACCAAAATCAGCCAGTTTAACTTGTCCATTGGATCCTAATAAAACGTTGGCGGCTGTGAAAGCCCCTGGTTAGTATAGGCGCGTTGAGTTATCCTTGGTGTAGAAGGGGATGTAATACCCTTAATATCCCGGTGGAGCTTCTTGTCTGCGTGTAGATACTCGAGGCCAAGCAGTAATTCCCTGATGATGATGGCGATATAGTCTTCCCCAATCATACCCGGCTTCATCAGGTCGGCGCAGCTACCACCCGCACAGAACTCCATAACAATCCATAGCTCTGCACCCTTAGCATAGGAGCCATAGTATTTCGTGACGTAAGGCGACTGCAGCTCCGAAAGAATGGCGATTTCTTGTATGATATCCTCGACTTCGTCTTCGGCGCTCTCTATGTCGATGATTTTGATAGCCACGGCCTCTCCCGTGCGTTTCTCCACCCTGTTCTCAGGCAAATTAGCTATTTGTGTAGGAATGAACCCCGCTACAGAACATACCCCTTGTACACTTTCCCAAAGCTACCGCCTCCTGCGCCGGCAAAGTCAGCAAGCCCCCTCCCACCATGGATATCATAGGACCCAAACCAATGCAATACTCCTTGGTATAAAGGAGTTCAGGGTCCAAGGCCTCGTTACAGTCATCGTAGTTTCGTTCCGCCATACTCGAATGTGGTCCGTCAATTCGTTTAGTGCTTATCGTGGTCGCGTCGTGAGGTCAGGCCGCCTACTACATGGGCTGTCGGGGGGTAAAGGGAGGTCTGCAGGTTCGGCAATGCAATGTGTGAGTGGTCGCCAGAGATGAGGCCGAGCGGGTCGTAGGTGGTCGTAGGTGGTCGAGGCCGAGGGCGAGCGAAGTCATACAGCGATCTACGTGGTACTGTAAGGTAGCCTGAGGTTTCTAGCTTCGTAGCTTGTAGTTTCTAAGAAGAAAAACTGGGAGCCGGTGTTGGGGCTATCCAGACGAAAAAGAGACAGAGAGTATCTCGTAGCACTGAACCAACAAGGCAGGAACACGACAGGTCATGTAGTCAGAGAGAAAGAAGAGGCGAACGGCAAAGCTGCTGAGCGACAAGAGCTGTGTCTCAAATTGGGACTTGCATGAATGTGCCACCCCAGGTGCATATGCAGAGAAGGCAGACAGAAAAAGAAGGACGTGGGCGGTCAATGCAAGGCGCAGCCAGGATTGGCTGGAATGCGGCGGGTAGGTGAAGAAAGAGGTGGATAGCAAAGACAGAGAGGGAGAGACGAGGAGAGTGTAGCAGGCCAGCTAAAACATGATTTGCTCCCGAGCAGCAGAGATAGAGAAGGGGGGGACTAAAGTGAGTGAATGAATGGGTGAAGTGAGGCTGTATTGTGTTGTTGGGGTTATTATTATTGTTGTTGTTGTTGATGTTGCGTCGAGTTCCCTTACCTAGGTCGGCCAGGCAGGTCAGGTCGGGCCGGGCTCAGGTAGGTTGTAGCAGGTAGGCCGGGACAGGTGGTTGCGTGGGGTTCGCTGGCTGCGGCCGACGGCGGGCGGGCTACCTACCTTGGCTACATGTGCCTGTACCTGTAATTCCCTGGGTATTGCAGGGCTGTTGCAGGGCTGTTGCAGGGGGGTTTAGCGATCGGGAAACTCGTCGATTGGAGGGAATGCGGTGAGAGATTGATCTCTCTCATCTCCTAAACAACAGTCTCCCTGTGTCTTACCTACGCTACACCACAAACTTACCCAAGTATCTACTGTGTAATGAAAGACGCGCTTACACGTGTCACACCCAGCTGTGATTTTCCTATTGAGTTCATGTCAGTGTATCTAGCCATTCTTTGCAATAGTAAGTAGACGCGCTGAAGATACAGTATGTTTGGCGGTGATGGTGATAGGGCTAGGCCATTTCTTGGTGTTTCAGCGGCATGTGGGAAGCGTGGGGTTCGATTGGTACCAGATCATTGGCTCTCTTGCCTAGCCGCTAGGTACATACTTAGGTATGTAGGTAGAATCTGAAAATAAATCATGGTTTAATTTGGGCTTGGCGGGCGTAGAAGGTATCTACAAAACCAACACTAGTATCTACCCGGAGCATGTGGAACACAGAAACGTCGTCCAAAAAAGCAAGCTCCGTCTCTAGCTCGCCATTATTGCTCGATAAGTGGTGCTTAGTGTTCGTGATCGCCTTACGTAGCTTGATCCTTCGTCAGCTCAATATCCATGGCCATGGCTCTTAACCTCAGCTCTAGAGCGAATACCAATCGAAAAGAAAGTCCTACCTAGCTTCGTAGCCTGCCTTGGTAAGACTAAGACTTCCCTTCACCTAGCCTCAGCTCCTATCGACATCAGGTCATGAATTAGGTACTCCTCTTGATTTCGCCATGACAGCCAAGGATCCATGAGTTCGACATGTACTATGTAAGGTCCCTAAGTAACTAGGATTGTTTGATAGGGCACCGGAGTTGAAACAAAGCCCTTGGAAAACGGGTCAGGCAAACGGTTCCCGTCCCTCCCATCTCTAGAACTTCGCAACCGCAAAAGCAGGGCTTCTCGCCATGGCTTCTCGCCATGGCAGATGAACCGCGATCGACGATTATCAAAGACAATCTTATTGGGAAAGGCCTTGATTCCTTCCGGACTTCTTTCAATTCGACCTGTGAAGACAAAGGCCTCTCCTACTCACAGGACACGCTGGGTCAGCTTGGCCAAGAGGGTAAGATGGATCAGCATTACTAGAGTGCTCCTCTAACTAGTACCTAGATCTCCGAAATCTCGCGCTCCCTTTTCTTTTCTCTCTACAGAGCCTTCCTGCTTCTGGCCTGCTCGTTTTCGAAGACCGGTCGTGGCACGCTTCGAAGCGACCTCCTGAGACTCATTTCTGCGGTTACTTCTGACGACTTTTCGACTTCGATCGCATTAAACCTCTCTTCGGTACCGTCCTCGCCGACAAATCTGACAACGAGATCTGGGACCAAGTCTATCTCGCTGTCACCGAATCTACCCCGCCTCCCCGACCGATAGCATCATCTATCCAACAAACTCCGTGGCTTTACAACACAGGCAGCTTCGCGAATTCCTCCGAATACCGCCAAGATGTGGACAGGGTCCTTAAGTTGGAGCTTGGTCCTCTCTATGTTGGAGTTCCTCGATTCCGCGAAACATTTTTTGGGGCTGTGGCAGATCTTCAGGCAGCGTCCGAGCTATTCTTCAAGAAGTGCATGGAAGGCAATAATCCATGTTTTCGGGGAGGGTGGACAGGGTGGCCGAAAGACGCAAATCAGGATGATGTTTTATGCTGGTTTGCCGAATTGAGCGAGGAGCTGGCAGCATTCGCCGAGGACCACAAGTCGACCCCGACACACCGACGAAGGCCCCTGGCACAGCCCAATAAGCCGATTAAGGGTTCCACAGCGGAACGTAAGCTAGATATTGGCTTTGTCAGCGATCAAAAGCTAGAAAAGACTCTAGATGCCACTGGTGGCAGATCCTCGTGCCGGGTGAGCTAAAGAGCAACCCATCTGCCGACACAGCTTCGAAGGCGTAGCTCGACCTAGGGCGGTATGCCAGAGAGGTGCTTGCTGCTCAAGATACATGCCGCTTTGTCTTGGGATTTACACTTTGTGGATCTTTGATGAGGGTTTGGCTTTTCGACCGGCTCGGGGGGGTTGCATCCGAACGATTCGACATTAACGAAGATGGACTGCAGTTTGTGTCTACAATTCTCGGCTTTCTCTGGATGAATGAGGAGGAGCTCGGATTCGATCCTACAATCATCATAGAAAATGGCCAACGATTTATCGAGATCGAGCGGAAGGCCCAGACAGAACGCCTTATTATTGATACAAGGATCAAGCGTATACCATGCGTGGCAGGCTGGGCAACGACTTGTTGGAAAGCCCATCGCGAGGATGACCTACGGACACCACTTGTTATTAAAGACTCATGGCAATATACAGAAATGGATGAGGAAGGTGAGCTCCTCCGTGAGGCGACTGAGAACGGTGCAGTCAACGTAGCCCGGTACTACCACCATGAGACAGTTTATGTCCGCGGTGAAGTCGATGATGTTCGAAGTAATGTTCCAGGTGGACTGAATATCATGGGGGCGGGGAATTACCGGCCGGGACGGTCGATAGCGTCACCAAGTACTGGCGTCTCACGGAAAGGCCGCAGCAGCAGCAATGCTGGCCTGAAGCGGGCATCAAGCCAGACTGGCGCCCCTTTACCGCCTAGCAAGCGATTCTGTTCAGCATCTCCGACAAAGGCCAGCACCGGACTGCCAAATCGGGTGCACTGGCGTGTCGTTCTTTGTGACTACGGAAAGCCCATCTACAAGGCAAGCTCCCGAGCGGCTCTACTTAGCGCGCTAGAGGGTTGCATTGAGGGACACGAGTCCTTGCGCAAGGCCGGCCTCCTGCACAGAGACATATCGATCAACAATCTCATGATAAACGAGGAAGAAGAGAATCCTTCCTGGGCTTCCTTTTTGGTCGATCTTGACCTTGCTATCAGAAAGCAGCGAGAAGGAGTCAGTGGAGCAAGAAGAAAGACTGGCACGAGGGCGTTCATGGCCATCGGTGTACTTCTAGGCGAGCAGCAGCATTCTTTCATGCATGATCTCGAGTCATTCTTCTGGGTGCTGTTCTGGATATGCATTCATTACAATGGGCCAGGCAAAGATATTGGGCCAACTGAGTTTGAGAGCTGGAATTACGAGAGCGATAACAAGCTGGTTCGGTCCACAAAGGGCGTAATTGATGACGAAGAGGATTTTCTTAACATCTCAGACGAAAATTTCACGCCATACTACCAATCATTGATTCCATGGGTCAATAGACTGCGGAAGAAGGTATTCCCAAATGGTGAGAGGTGGAAGAAAGAAGACCTAGACCTGTATATCAAGATGAAGGAGACTCTTCACGAAGCCCGGAATGACCCGAAAGTGTTGGGGACGGATAGCATTGTATGATATGATTTAACTCTTTCCATGGTTTATTCCGTAAGCATAATGACCGTAATTAACATATCTACATACTTATGAGCCAACTCTTTTCTCTCCACTGTGCCAAGACCATGCCAAATTTACAGAGCGGCCGCCATATCGAACACGCTCACCACCTGTGGGCGAATGGCTACCTTTGTATTCGGGTCCCGCTCTGGGGTACATGCTCTCTGGCTATTGATCTGCTGCCTCTAGTACGCATTACTTGAGCGGCCGAGCTCTGAGGAGCCGTTGAAGGTGTCCTCTATCCCGTGTGCTTTTGCGGTGGCTAGAAACAAGGACCTCTTCTATAAATAACACTGGGGCTTTCATGTCCCTTGGGCCTTTTGAAGTGAACGCACAGCACGTGACTTGGCCCAAAAGAGTCAGCCATAGTTATGGCGCTGGCTCGTCATATGGCTTCTTCCGCATGAAACAGCCATGTCAAACAACCGTAACGAAGCGTCCTTTTTGTTACCCATTCGTTAAACACAGACTTAATGGTTGCCCCGAAGTTTTTTCAAGGTTCAACTTCACGCTTCTGTCAAATAGAGCCGGGCGTGATTTTAAAGTATCCCGTAGAAGTCTGGAAAGAAAGCTGCGCCTACCGAAAACTGACGGATGAGATCACCAACAATTTCTCGGTTGAGCGGCAAATTCTCGACCTACTAGGAGAGCATCCAAGAATCGTGAAGTTTGTTTACCCAATTTCCGCGACAGATTCATTGTGCTGACGCTGCCCTAGATACCTTGGATGGCAAGACACTGTGCGAGGGCTGCTCCTTGCCGAGGCCAGCCACGGCAGCCTCCAGTGGTATCTCGAGGAGAACCACGATACTATTCCCACGCCCGTCCGCGGGAAATGGTGCCGACAAGTTGTTGAATCGATCGCATATATTCATGGTCGGGGCGTAATACACTCGGATCTGCGCCCTGACAATTTCTTGGTTCATGCCACCACACCAAAGTCCCTGGATCTCTGGCTTTGCGACTTTGGCGGTTCAACATGTGAGAAGCTTGGCCTGGACGGCAAACATCTTCCAGATCCCGGCTTCTTTGACCCGAATTCAGAGTGGGTGTCAACACCTGCTACAGACATATTCAGTGTTGGATCTATCCTTTACACTATCCTTACCGGACACTGGCCATACCGAGCCCCTGGACCCTTCAAGACGGTGGAAGAAATGGAAAGCTATGACCAGCAGGTCGAGGATCTTTTTAGACAAGGCACATTCCCTGATGTCGAAGGGCTTCTCGGAGGGAAGATTATCCTGGGCTGTTGGACGTCGAAGTACACTAGCGCAGACAATGTCCTGCGCGCTCTGGACTTGGAGTTGATGAAGACAAACGAGTGTTGAGTTTAAACTACTGACTACAAGAAGTAAATAGAGTTGCTCCTCCCAGCCTTGTGCCTTTTCGTCCGTTCTTGCTTGCCTGTGTTACTAACAAAGGAATGACATGAGCTTGTTAAGAGACATAGAGATGAGATGAGTTGCTCTGTTTGCAGTGATTGTTACTAATATCTGTCCTAATTCAAGTCTAACACCATTGTGCACCTCTGTTCTCCAACAAGCAGCGTCTGCTCCTAAGTAATCCTATATCTCGCTGCTAGGGTCCTGGCTTTAATTCCATTAGCACTGTGGTGGTCGAACGGGGGGCAAAGTAGTGATGGCTTAACCCTACAGAACTAGTTCACGGATTCCTACAGTTAGCCTTGCCACATTTCCCCTTGACTCTCTTCGATCCCAGGGGGGTCTCCTTGACCGTGTGACCTGGCTTTGTCTGATCATTGCAAGGTGTAAAGGTAAAGTCGACGTTCTCCCAGTCACCACACTCATAGATTTGTTTGGAGTATGTTTTCTCACACATGCTCGAAAGATGAGTTTTAGAAGTGTTTGGCGTTGGGAGTACAAATTATCTCGAGAGACTTTCAAGGGAATTTGTAAAGGTACGGCAGGTATGAGCTGAATATAAAGAACAAGAAATCATCAAATTGGTTTGAGAAAATAAAGACAGCAGGCTCGTAGATCATGTGATGTCTCAGCTCCAAGGACGAAGGAGGCATTTATATACTAACTTCAATGGTTGATACGGATGGATGTGCTTATGTAGAGGCGAGTGTCCAGAGTTCATGCTGACTTCACGCTGGTTAAGGCAGGGTAAAGAAGATGCATCATGAAGTGGGATTCCTTTGAACCTCGACGTTGTACAGATGTAATGGTGGGACTACAACGCACAACTTGGAACTGCACATCACCAGGAGGAGATGTTAGTTAGGCCGCATGCACCGACATAAGCAACCGAGGCATCACCGAGCTCTGACTCACATTGGGCATAATGAAGATGAGCGGGGCAGAATTCCAGGTTGCAGTCAGGGGGCGGGCAGGATTTTACCCTCAAACGTGCTCGAGTAAGCACCTCATGTGAGAATGGGTCTTCCCTTGCACATTCACTAGGCTTACTCTGTAGGCTAAACTTTTGAACTAAATGAAGGAAATTTAAAATTACCTTTAAGAATATAAGGAGAACTTAAAAAAAGGAGAAGGCTAAACTTTTAATTTTTTTTTACAAATCTATTATTAAGCTATATTAAATAATACTTTATATACGTTTCTTTTTGTTAAATGGGCTGTAATTACGTACGATCGTACGGGACGAAGTAGAATACAATCTGTATATTGTACGATACTAGTTATGTCTGTCTAAAAGGGAAGAAGGAGAAGAAGGTTTACACGGGGCACAGTTCTCACCTAGGTGTGAGAACTCTGCTAGCGTACGACGCTAAAGAGATAAGGAGATACGGGAACAGAGGCACGGTCAGGAGACTACACATATGGGTAGAGATAGCTATCGTACGTGTCGGTCCATAGGATTGCAACCAATTCCCTATGTTCTAACACTTTTTATTAAACCTTTAAGGATAAAGCATTTATAAAAAGGGACACTTTATTAAAAAGTAATATAGTATTAAGGTAAAAGTTATCTTAAAAGGTGAGGATAGCTTAAAAGTTAACTACATAAAGGTATTAAAGCTTCCTCTTTATATTTAATAAGTTAGGAATTAATAATATTAAACCCTTACCTATACCTTCAACCTATTTATTACTTATGTACTACCTATTGATGGTCTAGCTTCATTCCGGGGATATATTTCCATGATATATTCGCTTATAACATATATCTAGCACTCGTTAATAGAGGCATATAGCCTAAACCTCAAAATTCATTTCCCCAAACGTTTTCGGGGATCCCTCGGCACAAGTTCGTCATTGACAGTATCTTGGTTTCTCCATCAGGGCCAGTAAAAGTTGGAGAGCACAGAGCTACCTCCAACGATGGAAATGCCATGTGATCCCCTGACTGGCACTACGAGCGTGGGGTAGATGCGGGAAACTACAACTCTCAGGATCGAGAGGTTGATAACAACAACAACAAAAATCGAAGCCATATCTAAAAGTCTATAGGCATACTTTCTAACGCAATGTCTAAAGAAACTGACCCAACCACACGATATGGATTCATAGGTGTTGGTGTTATGGGGTGGGGGATGGCCATGAACCTGAGAGAGAAAGTTCCAAGGGAAGCTAAGATGGTGATATGCGAAATATCCGAGAGCCGCAGGAACCACTTTCTTCAAGAGGTTCAGGGTAAAGGCATTGTTACAGCTGCGGATAGTCCTAAAGAGGTGGCTGAGCAATCGGTAAGTCTACTACCAATAGCGACTGCGAGTATTGCACCGGCCATAGTGTTCCTCACAGCCCAACTTCCGATCTGCACCGCTTCGGTAGACATTAGATAATAATCATTTACGAGAAACAGGATGTTGTCATCACCATGCTTCCAACAGGCTCACATGTCCGTGACGTGTTCACGAATAAGGAAAATGGGCTGTTATCAGCTGCCCCTAGGGATACTCCCATTCATTTCATAGACTGCTCGACAATCGAGACAGCCACAAGCGTGGAGATCGGCGCAGAAGTAGCAAGGTCAAAGCTAGGAACCTTCATCGACGCACCCGTCAGCGGCGGACCAAACGGCGCAAACAGTGCGACACTGGCTATCATGGTGGGAGGCAGCGAAGAGGACTGGCAACGAGCAGAACCCATCCTCCGAATGATGGGGAAAAACATATTCCACTGCGGACCGCCGTCAGCAGGGCTAGCGACGAAGCAGATCAACAACTACCTCAGCGCTGTCTCTACGATCGGCGTCTGCGAGGCTATGAACATGGGCGTCAAGTATGGGCTCGATCCGAAGAAGCTGGCCGACGTCATCAACGTCAGCAGTGGAAGGTGCTACAACAGCCTTGACCAGAACCCCGTCAAGGGCGTGACGCCGGGTGCTGCCAGCGAGAAAGATTTCGTGGGCGGTTTCAGCGTTGAACTTTGTAAAGGGGTTCTGGATATGGCGGTAGCGCTGGGAGAGCAAGCTGGGGCGAAATCGATCCTCAGCGACCGGGTGCTTGCTATCTACGACAAAGCGCTTAAAGATGAGCGGACCCGCGGGCGGGATTCCCGCAGTATCTACAGGTTCTTTTCTGAAGACGACGATGTGCTTTGAGTAAATACTAGTAAATAACATGTTTTTTTTATTTGAAGCTGGATGGTGTCATGTACTTGCTTCATAGCTAGTTTCGTGACTCAGGATCTAAATTTCGTTTTCAATATCATGTAAATTCTGACCTTCTTCTCAAAGTTTCAGATTGTCTTCTTTTTGTTAAATGTTCTAGAGATCGTCTGCTGAAATGAGAGGTGTATAAGTATTACATTCAACTAACCTACTTAATACGAGTGAAGCGGGAGGATATTCTAATATACATGAGCCGGATCTTCGTGTCCTTTGATCCGTGCCGTGTATATGAAGTGACTCTTTGACCACCAACACTTCCAACGTCCTCAACTATTATTACAGAGGCGCTTGGGCAACAATACCGCGCAACGAAAGTGCTTCACCTTGTGACGTCTTACCGCCAATTCACTAGGGATCTGATGAGATCTATGCCTAGGAATAAATATTAATTGAGTTGATTAAAGATCCCTCCGAATTTCTATGTTAATTGTTTGTCCTAGATTCAGGTCTCCTCGCTCTCATACTCAGATTCTACACCACTCCACTTCTCTCATCATGCAGCGGTGTGCTCCCCTCTGCTTCACAATGACTTTATCTATTATCGTGGTAAGCTCTCACCACCATGTGCTGTCTCACTTCTGTACTGATTAATGCCTTGTGAGTTAGGTGGGCGGTTCACTCGCTGGATTGATGCAGTAAGATGTTCCAAAGTTTAACTTACAAGAGTGACGTTGCCAGTTTCTGGACTCCCCTGAGTTCAAAGATCAAGCGCTGTGATACCAGATTCCTCTACGGTGTACTCTTTACATGATAACTCGTGATCATCTATCATAGTGGACTTCAACATAAACGTCGAGACAACTATGTTCAATGTTACCATCATTGAACAAAAAATTGGCGACCGACAGGGACAAGAGGCAGGGATAGGTTTCGGGGACGTCGTCAACGAGCTTGATAAAAAGTACGACGCCACGGGCCTCCAGGAAGCAATACAGAACAACGCTCGTCGAATAATATACTATCAGCAACCAGATGTATTCCGCATATATAAACCACTGAGTCTCACGAGCTAGGGACTTATGTACAGACTTTTGCGTGCCAATTTTGACGGCTTACCGTCTGCCGACCTCCTCATCGGTGCTGACAGAATACATTCTACCATTCGCCAGCTGGTCGGCGCCCCAACTGGGCGATATGCTGGCTATGTCTCTTTGAGAGGCACCATCAATGAGCAAGAGTTATCACGGCAGACTTGCGAATACTTCTCAGAGTGGCTCTGTATGAGCATCACAAAGAAAAATTACTTGATAGGCTATGCATATTTCCTAGTAGGTCCTCCAATTCCAACCTTTTGTATATCTCTAGTTTGACAACCAGGTATTGTTTGGTAACTAATTGTCAACCTCAGCTACGTTGTACCAACCGATGATAGAAACTTCACACCGGGGGAACGGCTTATCAACTTCGTTTGGTACTATAACATCGCTGATTCCTCTGCCGAAATGAACGACGTCTTTAGTGACATAAATCGCAAGCACCATCGGAAGACGGTACCAGTCGGCCTTGTTAGACTAGGAATTTGGGAAAAGGTTCGGGGACCAATTCAAATCGCCGAACCTTTTGCTGAGGTTCTTGCAAAGGTGAAAAGTCCTTTTGTTACCAATATCAATGACTCTATCAGGGGCTGCGCCTACTTCTACGACGACAAAGTTGTCCTGGTAGGTGACGCCTTTGCATCCTTCCGACCTCATGTCGCAGCTGCTACTGAACAGTGCGCCTACCACAGCAACTCCCTCGAGCGAGTCTATGTAGGGCAGAAGACTCACGAGACCTCGGAAGATGACGTACGCCGATATGCACGCCAGATGATTCTGCTCAACCGCATCATTGGATACCTTGGGCGCAGTGCATTCTTTTCTTTGTTTAAATCCTTGACCTCTTATATTATATTCGTACTGTGGCAGAAGCTTGGTCGCAGAAAGGTTCCTTAATAGGGTTGCCCTGGGCTATCTTAGCTGAAAGAGCAACATATACCACAACTGTCGAATATGCAAGCGTTATATGTAGCTTTTGGCTACTTCTAGGATGTTGGGACGCAAACCCAGTGTTTTCTTTAGGAAGACTCTTGAGACCCTGTAAAGAACTTGAGAAAAAACTTACCAGTTACAAGTAATCTATATCATTAGCCTGCGGACAAGCTTTGTATCGTCGTTATTAGTGACGAAACGAGTAAAACTGAGGACCGAGTTCTTTACTGATCATTTACGGGGGTATAATACACTTCGATTCCTACTACACCTAGCCGCCCTCTCTTCGCACCTAGCGCCTTTGTGTTTCATGAGGGGGTAGATTATAAATCACTTGTATTATTAATTACCTGGATTATTAATCCTAGCGCTCTTAGTCTCAACTTGGCGCCTGTTCTTCTCATGTCCATACATAGTATAGCGCTGGCATCGCTTTCATCGTGGCCGTTCGTTCTTTTACTTGGTTTACTGAACTTAATCAAAATATCCGTCAAATTACTTTGATTCATATCGGGAATCTGGACGCTAGCAGCCATGGCTCGAGAGAACAAGAAATTCGTACTGGCCCAGCCAGCTAAACATGACTTCATACCCGGCGAAACGTTCAGGCTTGAGAAGGGACCTGCGCCTACAGCAGACAATCTGAAAGACGGCCAGATTCTAGTTGAAGCGCTGTATCTGTCTCTCGACCCTGGGGCGCGGCATTGGTTGAATGGTGCGTAGCGTTCTGTCCCACCATTGTCTGTTAGACTGTCTTTGTGACATTCAATATGGGCGATATCTGTTCGAGAAGAAGGTTATCATGCGACTAATATCCGAATTCATCTAACTTTGCTTGCAGATTCACCCTCCTCTCTGGTCCAAAGAGGCGACACTATGTTTGGTTTCACTGTTTCTCGCGTGATCGCTAGTAAAAGTGGTCTCGCCAAGGAAGGCGACATTGTTACGGCATCTAGCGGCTGGGCAGAGGTTGCCATTGTTGAGGAGCCCAACTTTTCCAAAGCTGAGATCCCCAAGGGTGGCCGGCTCACTGATCTACTAGGTGTTTTAGGTACGTACTCTTTCTACTTCACCTATGCACCATGTGCTCGTTGGGTTCTTGATACTTAAAATCGCTTTCTAAACAGGAGTAACTGGTATAACGGCCTATATAGGTCTCGAAAAGATCGGGAAGCCACAAACTGGCGAGACGGTTGTTGTGTCTGCCGCTGCGGGCGCAACCGGGTCGGTAGTCGGGCAAATTGCCAAACTTCGAGGATGCAGAGTTGTTGGGATCGCAGGGTCAGACGAAAAATGCGACTGGCTTAAAAATGAGTTGGGCTTCGATGCTGCCTTGAATTACAAGAAAGATACCTTTAAGAAGGACCTTGCCGAAGCAACACCTAACCAAATTGACGTTTTTTGGGATAATGTCGGCGGCGAGATCCTTGACGAGGCTCTTCTACATGCTAAGCAGAACGCGCGTTTTGTTATATGTGGTGCTATTACTACATATAATAACCCCAAGGATGCTAAAGGTGTTTACAATTTGGCCGCCGTGATTATGAAGAGTATTCGCATGGAAGGCTTCAGTGTCTTTAACTTTGTACAGGAATGGCCTGGCGCTCGCAAGGCTCTTGGCGGATGGTTAGCAGAAGGCAAGCTCAAGCGCAAGGACACAATCGTGCAAGGAGGTCTAGAAAAAGCGGAATACGCTTTCAGGGATCTTTTCCAAGGCAAAAATAGAGGCAAGCTTCTTGTTGAGATTAAGCCTGCAGGCCAGGACGAGTAGTCACAACATCTCAGCAGCGCACTCCGAACCCTGTGTTTGATGTACCACGATATCACCTACCAGCATAAGCCGACCAATGAGATATGGGAACAGTTTTGGTGCAGTAACCCCAACTGAGGAGAACTCCTGTGAGGCATGTTACTGAGTAAGCCTAGGAAGAATGTGCTGTGTGCTATTTACAGTAGTCCTTGTCCCTCAGTTAACCCTCAAGATTAGCATTACAATAAGCCACATAGTTTTAAGTCTCGAACTGTTCACGAATACTCCTGACCGATTGGAGGGACGGTGTTCTGCTGGAAAAGCGTTCCCGTAATATGGAGCTAGACATGATGTGAACTCTATCACGTAAAGTTATATCACAGTACACGGGGTCTCGTCGGGTTTCAACAATGACTACTATCCCGAGGACATTTGAACATGATACTTTACAAGACTTTGGGCTGTCAAAGCTACGTTCCCGGGCTTCTGATGATGCCGTACGTCTGGAAACATTGAGCTCCTGCCTGGAAGAATGGCCAAGCCCATTTAAGGTCCAAGCCAGTGTATATAAACCTAAATCGGCATATCTAATATTCCTACACACCTGCGTCATCATGAAGTTGCCATTCAGTAGTAGTAACAGAGAATTCCCACCAGCGTCGCTTCATATCCATGAGGATGTGCTAAGATATTCATCGGTATTGTTGTATGTGTCGGCATTTATGAAATGCCGTTGGTAGGTCTTCTGATAAGAAGGATTGCGGTAGAAGTTATAGTTAGGTTGCCATGACCGAAGGGGGAGTTACTACTTCCAGGCGTTGGCCGATCTGGGGGCCGCCATAGTTAAGGAGCACGTTTGGAGGATTGTCTCCGTTACAGGCTGCTGAAGAGTAATTACACTTCGTGTGAGATTGAATGCTTGGCCACATCGGTTTTCTGTGAGGACTCCGAGGATCTCCTTTTCTTTGCATAGGTTGTTTAGCAGAGTCATAATACCAAGTTTCTATACGATAGTGATGCTCAGATCAGGTAATTATAGGAGGATCCATAAGCGGCCACAAGCCCTTTACCTTTCGGGTAACTCTGTAAACTTGCTTGTTCCAGTCAGTGGTCTTCTTGTCTCTGGTCTTTTCAGCGCATTTTGAAGTCGAAGCCCACTCTGGTTGACCAGCAATATCTCCGCTAGTATCGGGCGAATTAGTTATCGTGTCCATCGGCTCGCCATCTGACCCCGCGAGTTCAATCACCCAACACACACTTTTACTCCTGAGCGCCGGCCGTGGTAGCATTTCCCAATCGGCATTATAAGGGGTCATTACCAAGCAGGGGCCCTCTACGTCGAATGCCGACACTAGGTTGCTGACGCGTGCTTCTTCGGCTGCTGCCTCCCAAATTCCTGTGGTCATCACTTCTGCGAAGGTGCTCATCGTCCCCGCGGTCACCTGCGGGGCTTCTTGCAAGGCACCAGGCATTCGTGACGATATCAAGTTTGCGTACATTGTCCTTCTTAGTTGCCTTCGTAAGATTGACGTTGAAAGGCGCTCGTGATTTGAACTTCCTTCTTTCGCGTGCTGCGCCTTAGCCATCGGTTGTTTGCCCTTTGTATCTGTTGAAGACTCCGCTCTTCGCATGTTTCCTCCGAGTGGCTTAAATGATGGGCACTTCTTATAGCGCCCGATCCAGACCTTTCCGTGTCGCATTATCCTATCGACGAACCAAAGTTGGCTGTATTGCCCATTGCGGTCTACATCAAGCTTCAATGTCTTGAAAGGAGCTGCTATGACTTCTAGGTACTCTAATAGCTCTTCGCTTACGACATCTAGTAGATCGTCTCGGCCATTGACGACGTCGACGCGTAACGATTGCCATATGCTATTGGCAAGCCCGCAGGCTCGAGAGTCTGACTCGCCCATATTGTACAGGAAGCGCAATATGGCAAAGACAATCTCAGATACTATGCGCTGCATTTCAGGGAGTTCTTCGATACGATGAGCGGACACGTACTGCGTAACCCGAATGCCAGCAGTGTCGATATCACCCCATGCTCGGGATCCTTGCGGAAGTTCGTCAGCCAGAAACAAGTCCTCCTTTGCTTGATGCAAGACAACCTGCCTGCCAAAATGGGCTCCTGTCGCGTTTCTTCGCGCGATGAACTCTTCCGGGGTCTCTTTTTCTAGCCTGTCTATGACGAGATTCAAACATTTCATCTCTTCCCAGATATGCTCGTATTGGTATTTGATGGGGTACAGATCCAGCTGATCGTCGACCTCCCACACGTAAGAGGTCAAGGAAACTCCAGCCTCTGTAAAATTTACGGGCACTAGCAGTTTGGGCAGGTTGAAGTTCCTTACGGTCAGATGGTCGATCTCCATGGCAACTCGATCGAAAGGGGACGGCCAACAGCCGTTCCGGCTCGGATCGATGAAGTCACTGCTAGAATTCCCGTATGCATCGGGAACCAAGAGCGACAGATCGCCATTTTTGAGGGCTAGGGCTAGTATTGCCTCACGGTGCGAACCGTGATCACGAATAGCCCGAGTGTCTAATCTCATATCAATGCAATATATGTTCGCGACTATAGCGATAAGATCCTCTTGGTCTCTGCAGTCGCGTGTTTTCAGCATCGCCAAGGCACCTGCAGCATCTACCGTCCAGCGAGTTCCGTAGTTGTAGCTTCCTATGGTCTGGATGATGCCGTGCGGAGAATTTTGTCTTGCTAGCCGCGGATGCAGTTGTTCTGCCGCCTCCAGCACCCAACCGGCTCCTCGTAAGAGTTCCTGAGGTCGCCATTCGTCTCTTCGTAGTGTCTGTCCGTTGAAAAAGAAATTTTGCTGCAGCATAGCTTTGAGACTGCCTATGATGTCCCGCACTTGGTTGACAGGGAGGCATATGACTTCTGATGCCATTTTCCGCGAGCTATTGTCCAGTGTGTACCTAGGGGTGAGACACCGTTTTCGGTCTCGTCGGAGTTTTCTGCGTAGATAACTTTCTCACCCCGTCGAAGCACGATCATCAAGCCCGGTCCTGTGCTCAGTGCCTCTTGGGCGACCCAAGCTCGTGTGTACCAACGATCACGTAACAGTAATTTAAGGAAATCTAGGGTGTAGTTAATAGTTTCGGCTGTTACTGCGTTCTGCAATCTCGCCTCGTACATGCCTGCAATAGCTGAAATGGCAGATATCTGTAAAGGGTTAGTGATAGCAATGTCATGAAGACCTGCGGTAACGATAGCGCGGTAATAGACGATATCCATGGCCTGAATACCGAGTTGTTCGTGCTTCTCGCTGTCAGGACTGCCGCATCCTGGCTGGGGAAGACACTCTTGATAGATCCATATCATGCGAAGGCCACATGAGTTTGCTACATCCACAGCCCTATCGAGAACATCATCGAGTGCTCGAGCCTTTCGCACGGGTCCATCAAGCTCACGAATCTGATACGTTGACCCCGATATCCGTGGAGTGTCGTCGGCTTGCTGAAGAGTTGGCCAGCAATAGGAGACTGCTACATAATGCGCACATATGTCAACAGATGCAATGTGATCTGGATCTTTGTAAAGTTCAGGCAGCGCATCTGTCGGTCTGAACAGGCGGAACTTCCGCGTCTTGTGATTGCTGGAAAATTCTGGGCACGTGGAGCAGGCCTGACACTCGAAATCTTCGTCATTGGTTTGAGATTATCCCTATCATCTTAGATCAGAAACTTGATGCCTGACTGCGCCCATTGATGAGCCTCCGATCAGCTAACTAAGTGCTTTGAAATGGATGCTATTCTCAGATTGAAACTGGCCGATAGGGGCGCATTTCGTTGTTCCATATCATTCTCCATCGTGCGTTTAGAATGCATCTTCTGTAAACAGTTGATCAAACGGTAGGTAAGGTAGTATAAGTTTGCTATTAAAATTCACGACTTAAGGAGTTCGCTTCTTGACCCCCAAAACGAGGCAACTAGGGTTACACACATGTCTGATGCCTATTACGACAAGACCATACCGTTATGCACCGCCACAACTAACCCGATATGATGATCCACGTCCATCTCCTTGGGGGCCAACTGACATGAATGGCTTAACGGTCGTTTTATCGTTCACGATGCGGGTGACATAGCAAGCTAATTATAAAGACTTCAAAGTCGCATCAGGAGTAGAGAGCAATACCAGTATACCAACCCTTGGACGTGGCTATATTTGGGCCATTGAAATTGGCTTACCGTAAAGAGCTTGCAAATGTGCTTGCTTTGGATTATTGCCTTCTTTTAAAAAGGTTTATAAGCAAGAACACTTATTGTACATTTCGCCTATGCCTAGGTAATATATATAGCAGGTAATATATATAGCGAGCAACTTGCGCTCTTCTGAGATTGAAACATCAAGCATCTGTCCAAACGCGCACCACCTGAAACCGATTGACGTGGTAATATTGAATTTAAGCGTAGTACGCCTGGCCATGAACGCCATTCTACTAATGAATTTCTACTCTCTACTACCTGTCAACCAAGCGTTAGCCCCTGTGTTAGACTCCGTCACAGTCGCCTCCGTTTGATCACGTTGCAGCAACTTTTGATCCTGCACAATCCTACTAGCCGAATTTCTACATAGTGTCCTGAGCACTCAGGGGTATAGGGCCGAGAGTGGGGGCCGATGGTTCCCTCTCCAAGGCCACAGAAAAAAAAGGGGGCGCTCACAAGGCGCAGTATGAGCGTATATGAAATTGTGGGGTTTCGTTGTAAAATGGTGAAGCTATCTACAGATGCATCTGATAACAGTACAAGCAGCAAGAAAGCTACAGTTACGAGCATCAACCGGAGTATTAATCTATAAGGTAACTGGGTTCTGACATTTTCATTTTTATTAAT
Source organism: Xylaria bambusicola (assembly GCF_022495145.1). Classification (NCBI taxonomy): domain Eukaryota; kingdom Fungi; phylum Ascomycota; class Sordariomycetes; order Xylariales; family Xylariaceae; genus Xylaria; species Xylaria bambusicola. The sequence continues at coordinate 60,767 of NW_025953573.1, forward strand.
GCCCCTGAGTGTTCAGCACCCGTACTGCTCGACGTAACCTCAAGCTCGGGTAGGTATAGCCCCTTAGTCAAACACACATATCGTTGATTCCAAGGCAGACATACCATATGCTGCTTGCGATTAGCTGCGGATAATTCATATAGATGACGTTCCATCCTTACAATGCTTTGCGGGTCTGGTTATTTAGTAGTTAAGGGGTTGCATCATAGCTTTAAAGTTTTTTTATAATCTTTGAATTCATAGTTATCGTGAATCCCTCATTTAGTTTCTACCTTAATACGCAAACCTAGCTCACATACAAACTGTCACCATCATAGATACGAAGCCGATTCGACGTCAGGCCATTATGGGTCCAGGTCCAACCCAGACAGATTACACTTCTACAGTCTATACTAATGAGTTAGATAACCCAGGTGAAGTTCATTTAGGAAAGATGAACCTACGACAAGCTACTACAAGTCAAGCTATCATATATCCATCAACCCCACCATCCCCATCATCCTTCCCACCTCTCACCTCCATTTTCACACCAGCACAAGATTGCACAATATTTGAAATGCAATTCTGCGATAAAAATGCTTGTTCCGCATCTGATGGCGGTAATGATTTTAATCAGTTTATCCCTAGACTACGGTCGTCGTGCTACCCAAGTATCAGGCACCCCATTCACACGTATTTGGACGGGTCTGTCTACACTGAACGGGGCTCTCCGGAACTCACTTATTCGCCTGGTGTTCATTGTCCACATGGCATGACGACTGCTACAAGTCTGCTCGCGCTAGACGCTGTGTATTGCTGTTACAGGTATGTTGGAGATGCCGTACTACGTTTTTCGCAGTGATTGATGCCTGCGACGCAGCAGTTTCAATTATAAGACCGATTCGGATCCTTTTACCTTTGGCTCTTGCGTGCAAAAATTAACAGAAGGCATATTTCTTTATTCGTCTTCGGCCATAGCGTTTGGCCCTAGCGAGACAGATTCGTTCACGTCAGTTGCACATGGCTATGGTGGCCTCAATTGGACAGGTCCACCTCTTCTGGAAGTCATAGCAGATCCCATTTTTCTCATAGCCCAACGAGCGCTATCCGAAGTCCCAAATACCGGCGGCTCATCCACCAAAGGCTTAAGCGCGTCGCCAACCCAAACGTCAAGTTCCAAGACTAATGGGCATTGGAATACGCTGCTCCCCGGTCCTCAAAGTTCTCGAGGCTCTGCAAACACAAACGCGACGCTTATTGGTTCTATAGTAGGCTCAATCGGTTTTGTTTTGGTTATATGCCTTGGGCTCTTATATTTTCTACATTACCGGAGAAAACGAATGCACCAAGCAAATGAAGGGGAGGTAACAGCACAAGGCGAGAAGTGGGATGGGTTGAGCGATAAGCCAGAGCTAGAAGGTAGCCAAGCGCGCCAAAGGCAATTCTACAAGGCAGAATTGGATGCTTTAGCGGTACGAGCTGAGCTTGAGGGTTCGCCAGGTGAGGAGCACGACCCAGCAGGCATTGGATTCCTCAAACCAGAGCTTCACGGCACATCTGGAGTAAGAGGTTTACTAGGTGTCTTTCTGAAGAAAAAGGCAGAGTTAGAAGCCCCTTCAAATTTGGAGGCTGGAAAGCCAGGCAACTGTCGGCTGTCAAATCCAGCACAGGGGCAACCATTCGTCAACTACAGTACTGAGCCAGTCGAGTTAGACTCTCGCAGCTTACCGACTAATAGTAACGCCGGTGTAATATGAGAGATTTTAGACAAGGGGTAGTTATTATTTCTAAATAAGGCTGACAAATGTCTTACATAGTTAAAAGGGATAAATAAAAAGTCAACTTAACTATTATATTATATCTTATATTAATTTAAGGTAAATCTATGATTCTTTTCAAATATGTTTAATTACTTAAGTCAGTATGTCTTTTAATGTATTCATTTAAACTAATATATCTATTATGGGTATAGATCTATATGTAAGGTATAAGGGTAGTGGTAGTGATAAGCGAGACCTCATGTAAGTGTACAGGTGTATAAGAGCTTGGGACACAGATTGCCATCAAACTAGTATTTAGTCAGGGCTTGTTGCGTATTCATACATCTAAGCAGGGCAAAGGACCAATACTAGTGTGTCTATATGATAAGTTACCTTAGCGGGCAAGTGGTAGAAAACTTGTCATCCAAGGGCAGCTGTTATTTTTAAAACTTTCATCAAAGTTTGAGCCATCTATCCAAGTAGGAGAGGGCATAATGTTTTGGTATGCAGCGCGATGCTCCGCTTAGATGGTTAAGTAGTAAAACGCTTATAACTACCGGACGGTTAGCTTTTTCTTTTTCTCCCCTTTTCATCCCGTCTTTCCCCCTATTTGTAGACTATCAGTACCACGCCGCTTAACTTCTTGAAACATTGCCAATTTCCTAGACTTCAACGTTGATGGAACCGATACGCCAGTTCACGATTCATCATAAAGGTGCTCTCTGACGATTTCTTCCATAGTACCTCCTCAACAGAGTTATCTTACTAATTATATGCTCGGTGATGCAGGTCGAATGAGGTTTTAGAATCCCCACATACATTTTTCCTATAAGTTAAGGAGGAGATCATAAGCTAAAAAACTATTAATTTGAATTTTGTGCAAGTACTCTGTTGTGTTGGGAGAGTCAGCTCCTTTCAACACTTGGTGCTATGATCGGAGTCTATTAACCGGATATCGGGAAGCAGGAGCCTTTATAGCAGAGCAGAATACGTAACCCCTGTACAAGGTGAATTTCATAAATTCTAATATATCGTAGCTGCATTCACATGTTACTAGCCCATTCTCCAGGGCTTCCTTACAGAAGTCAGCCTCGTAAAGAATGTATTACGTAGTCCGTTCGTCTTGTACCTACGAATATTTCAAAGCCGATTACCAGGTATTCGTTTTGGTCACAGACCGCTAAAATTATCAATTGTGCGTTCGAGTCTCTGCATTCCAATCCTCAGCTCCCCCTTTGTCTCTCCTTTCCCCTTTCCACCCACGCCATCCTCCTCTCCCCATACGTCACAGCAAGAACATATGGCAACAGCGACTATCGCCACCTTCCCTAGGACTTCATCTTAAGGTATAAGAATTAAAATTAAGATCTGATCTAGCAAATGGTAAAGCATGTTGGTGGTGGTCTAGTGATTTGGACGATCGCGTGGCATACCAACACCCGGGTTGAGGTAGGAAGTTCAAATCTTCCCCGCTGGCACGTCTTTCTCCTAAGTAAACTCTGGGGGCTTACCCAGCCTCAAGTTGGGAGCAGATGTAGAGGATTCGGCGGCGAATTGTTTTTCAAATTTGTTCTTCTACTCCTGTCATTTGTTTGCTGTTGTTGAGGCCTTTTGCTTGTGTTCTGGTGCAATATGATCACAACATCTAAGTTATTTTTTCTCTTTCTACATGCCATCATACTAATTACAATCGTTGCTTCTAAAAGTGAAAAAGGAATAGAAATGGCTGTATAAGAAAATATATTAAAAGCTGCTCATTAAGCCCTGTTAAGGCTTTAAATACCTAACTTATACTAAGTACCCAATAGTTTGAATAAGGGTATTAATTACCTATAAGTTTTTAAAAACTTATAAAATATAAATAATAAAATATTATTTTATACATTTTAACTATTTCATGAGTATTTAGCATTAGCCTTTTCTTTTTTAGAGACTATGGGTAGCTCGCGGGTACCTAAGAATACCCATGGGTTTTTTGCGGGTACCCGTGGGCACCCAATCTGGAAACTCTAAGCCCTGTGTAGTTGGATGTTGCGAGTCTTACAATAATAGCGGTCATAAGAGCCATGCGCACTTTGCATACCAATACCTAATTGTTAAGTGATACACGGAAGCCCACAGGATTGGTGGCCGTAGCATTGCACCGCCACAATGAGCCAAGAGTCGGCGACGGGCTTTTAATTGGGAGCAAACAAGTTCCCTTTGCTGAATTTGCACTACCCCTCTTGCCTGAATCTGAGCTGGCGTTCTCCCATAGGACGCTACCAGACCAACTTATCTCCCGAATATGTCGCGGTTCACACAGGACGGAGTCGACCAGCTCTTAGAACCGGTCGTCGAATATGGTTGTTCTCCTTGGAGGGCCAGCAGTCAGCGAGCATCAGACTTGTATGAATCAGGAGTCAGACTATGGCGCAAAGAAGATCTTGTGAATATCGAACAACAGCTGGCGCAGTCGCGTACCGCCGAGAAGTTTACAGTCCGCCGTCTCGATGGTAGCTTACTACACATAAAGAACCCGATGTTTGGGGTTCAGAACCCAATCTGGTAAGACTCAAAGACCTTGTGTCTATCGAATCTTTTACTGAACTGTAAAACTTTGAATTAGGAAGCCATATGTTGAGTTCCAAGAGTATTGGCGCCTTGTCTGGGCTAAGCCTAACATTCCACCCGAGCTATACACCTGCACGTATCTCGTTGACTGGGACAACCTGACGCTGCGCAACTATGAGGGGCCTATCGAGAACGTACACTTGCTTTTTGAATCTAGTCGACAGAAATGGAACGCGAGTGCGACTTGCGAAGCTTTGACATCTCAACTTCTTGACCTCTTAATCGGAGATGGGAATTCGAAGAAGGTGACGAAGGTTGTTTGCTTCGGGCTGGGCGATCTGAACTTCAAACCGCCGGATCGGTGGAGGATAGAGAATAACTCTCAAACAGAGGATAAACGCCAGCCGGAAACAAACATCATAGAGGGAGCCTTAATACATCATGCGATAGCGTTGACGATAGCCGAAGTCACCCGTTCTTGTATACCAGCAGAGCGCAGTAGTGTAAGGCTGCTTACCCAAGACCCAAAATACTCGGATGAGACAAAGGCCTTATTGCGAAAAATCGGGTTCGAGATTACAGGAGAGTATGGGGCTGGAGGTTTTGCCGAAGTAGACGATGAGTCTATCGTATTCTCAGCGTTCGCTGCCGCTCCTGTCAAGCAGATGGTTGCGGACCTCGCACTGCCAGTCGCCATTATCTGCGCGAAAAAGACCAGCGCTGGAGTCTACAACCATCTTCGGTATTCAATCCCATTCTACTCCTTGCTATAGCCCTATCTTAGCTAACGTGTGGCCTACTCAGAAACCTATGGGCCGATCCTGAATCTCCAAGGACGAAGCAGATGTGGAAGGAATATGAAACTTGGAAGTTTCCGACTCCAACAGTGGACATCAAGTTAGATGGGAGTCTACATCAGCTAGAGATATCTGCTAGAATCGGAGAGCGATTATCCTGATCGACTGATCGGTTTATTGAAAGTATCCACGAGATCAGGGCTGAAATGGACTGATTCGGTGGCCCCTTTAGGGGGAGGAGGCTGGGCGCAAGGGGTTCGAGTCCAGCACTGAGCATAATTCCTATCCAACTAGACTACCCCAGTGCCTACTCAGTACTTAGCTAACTCGTAGGCCACCATTTGCTATATGTCTTGGTACCTGGGGAGGTAGGTTATAGTCTAGTTCGTGTCTGCACCATATATGTTACCGGTCCTTGCAGTTGGGCACGGCTCTGCAATAGACATCAGATTCATAATGACACCTTTTCCCTCTGTCTTCCCTTTGCTAACGCTGTAGCGTAGTTTAACTTAAATGTCTTCTCATTTAAAAAGAGCGAAGTTACAGTGGTAGAGACGTAATTTGTAGCAAGTGATTGTATGGGATACCTCTTCACAGGAATCCTGCGACATCTTCAGTAGTCTCCCCTTATCATCCTGGCATGTGACTTTGACTGAAGATGAGCACGCACCCGTTCCTCGTGCGTGCATGATTGACCATATCACTCTTACAGCAATTTGAACGGGTAGTAAGCATTGCCGTAAGAACGATTCATCAAATAGATAACTATAACTGCTTGTTGCACCTGAACAGGGGAAAACTGTCAGAGCTTCACGTTTCAGCAAGCGTATCTGCCACATGTAGGTTCCTGTCGATTTTTCGGGAGTCTCCATTCACTCCTAGATACTCCTCCCAGCGCCGACTGGGAGTCATCAAAGTGGGTAGCAGGAAGCATAACGATGAACGAGACCTCAACGTGCGTTGCCCCACTCACACAAGCTCAAACTCCTTCTGTACATGTATGCCTCGCTCTGGAGTGTTAGACTGCTCTTGCTTTACCGCTTCCGCCACCTGCTTAGGATGAAGGCTTGGATCCACGTTCCTCAAGCTGCCCAAGTTCTGGGTGGTATACTGCAGTGAATCTTTGCTGGCGCTTTCTAGACTGATCTGTTCATCGTTGATATCTCGGAAGGTACGTCTAGGTCTTATTGACCTGAGTAGTGACCATGCTTGTGATGATGTGTACGTCTTGCGGTGTAGTAGTGGCCGAAGTAGTGGGAGGTTCGCGCCTACTACAGCAAGAGAGCTTTCAATCATTGTCCAAGCGAAGACAGGAGTAGTGAAGTCTACGGAGTCAGCACCTTGTCGACAGATACCCACTGGACTGTCAAGCGGTTAAAGACTTACAGGTGAGATCATTTATATTAGCAAAGATACCGCGGCCGACATTAATAAATGTGACAAACCGCGCCACTCCTGCACCAACCACACTATAAAGATGTAAGATGGATGTTTCGCTCTGTTACACGGAACAAAACAACTTACACTGCTCCAAGAAGAAGAATACACGAAACTGCTATTCGGCTCTTTAGCGGCATTTGCAGGGTGTGTATGAGAGGCAGAGGAGAAACTAGTATTAGTAGGTCTGTAATGAAGCCGGATATTGATACAGCATAATAGAACGGCAATGTTTGCACACATCCAATTCTAGCGTATTCGAATGAATGCCAGAGGGTTGCTGGAGTTTTGCATTGAAATATGGTTGCGAAGAGAAAGGCCGTCGCCCAGGCGGCAACAAGTACGATGAGGACGGTGTTCACCACTAGGAACCGCGGATGGACATGGAAAATCCGACGATAGAAGAATAGAACCGATGTCTTGCTTAGACCTAGAGAAATCAACGGAAGAATCTGGAGGATGTAGTTGCACTTTGATCTTATGTCAGCTGAGATGGCTCACTGACAGGATATGGATCACCGACCTTCTCATAGTTGGCTAGCACCACAGTGAACACAGGTCCATGGGGTCCTATGACATTGGTCTGGTGTTGGGCCATATCCCCGATCGCCGTTCCTGCAACAAGAATGCTTAGTCTTTGTTCTCATGTTTCGCTAATGTGCCTTGATAGGAAACAGCAGGGCCGCACTACCCACCCACAATCATCGTCACAGCTATCCCTACGACGCCCAACTATTAACCCAAATACTGTTGTTAGAGATCCTTCATAAGATCTAGGACGAGAGGCACACACTGCTGCTGGTATGATTAAAGCATCATCTACCCCAAACCTTGTTTTGGAGAACTTTCGGGTCCAGAAGCGGAGAAATACCGACGTGACGGCGAGGAAACCAAAAACGGTGGCCAAAGCGACGAAGTTCGCAACTGTCCACGCCATTTCAGTGTATTTCGGAAGAGCCTGTGTAGCTATGAAAATGTATGGCTATTTAGTGTGCCCGCGAATCTAGGAAAGAAGCTCAGAATAAGCGAAAAAGGCCTGTCGGAAAGAGTTACAGCTATGCGAGCGCCCGTCGTGTTGATTGACAGGTATATGAGCAAGCATCGCTATATGTGTGGGTGTAAGTTGAGGTATGAGGTACTACTTAATGTATGTGAGTGGCATCCCCTGATCTAACTGGCCATGGCCGCTCGTTGGTGCAGGGAATAATCAGAATGCATCCTTATGTCACCGCCTAGCTAATATTCTGTTGGTTTTTCTTTGAGGAGATGTACAACTGCATATACTATCGAGTCCTACATCGGATTTGTGGTAGTACAGTGACAGTGCAGCCAACAACAACGACGACGCCTCGGCGTTTAGATGCACGAGCGTATCGTTGGTGATTCGGAATGGACCTGCATGACCTGGGTCGCATCGCCACAGTGTCTATGCACTGTAGATGATCCTGCAGTCTTCACAGCAAGTGCATTTGTGCTCGTATATCGCCTTGAAACAATCTCCCTTGGGCCGGGCAGAGACCGGGGATCACCACCGGCCGGATATGCGCATCTCTTCTCAGCAACCTTAATGTTTGCCCAAACACTCGCAACGTTAACATATGGCTTCATTTGGGAACGACAAGGCCGATGAAGAGGCAGAACCCCTGTACTCGTCACGAAGAGACGAGTCTGAATGCCACTGTCAGCGCAAGCGACCGCGACGCTATCTGTGTTTGGGAGCTTCACTGCTATACCTCTTGCTTGCTGTTCTTTATATATTACTCTGGATTCAATTCTACAAATTGAACTCCGCAGTGGCTACCGATATAATTCCTGATCTATTTCCCTGTATGCCTCCTATATCTAGCCTGACAGACCTATGCTTATGCATTAGTAGCTCTAGCAAGGGCATCAGTAATTCGCAAAGACAGCCGCGTGTTTCCTTTGACTGTTGCTGGTACACCATTTGCTGGCGATCCTAGCGCGGAACTTGACCATGCATGGCACGACTTATTAAAAGGTCAGTATCTTGGATACTTGAAGAAAGCTGAGGATCCTGTCTAAACCTCACTGTATGCTAATACAAAGCAGATACCACGATTCGCGTGTCCAAAGACGATCTTGCATACTATAATGTCACTTCTTTGCCATTAGCGGATGGCTCCGGTTTCGCCTCTGAACTTTTCATGACCCACGAGCTTCACTGTCTAGTAAGTGCTTTAGTTGTTGTAGTGATAGTCATACATAGGCAAACAAGACTGACAGAAATGCGACAGAAAAAGGTTAGGCAATGGATCTACAAGGAAACCTATTTCACGCACGTACAAGGACTTGAGCTTAATGAATTGAAAAGGCACGTAGGTAGGTACTATAGACATGTAAGTCTGATAGATTACTCGTCGAATCTGACTTCATTATGCACAGATCATTGCATCGAGACTTTGCGACAAGGCATCATGTGCCGTGGTGATGTGTCACTGGGTACTTATACGTATCTTCGCGGCAGTATTGATGTCACAGCTCGCAGTTGGGGGAAACATCAGTGTGTAGATTTCGAAGCGTTGATTACATGGGCACGAGAGCGTGCTGTTGACGTTGCACAGCCTGGCGTGCTGGCGCAGGCTGAAAGTCTAGGGGACGAACACTTCACTGATAGAAAGCCACCTCATTAATCACACCTACATATTCCTTCTTCCCGCGTTCTACATTACTGACCCTGCCGACTAATTACTCGTTGGTAGCACGTGGCTCAGGGGTTTATGGAATGGATTTCGCGATCCCAGTCATGTAGCGCCTCCTCTCTTGTAATACCCCATTGATCCGCCCAGGTTTTCAAGCCTTCGAAGTTCCGACACGTCCGCTCCGTTTGCCACCCAGAAATACCCCGGGCAGTGTAATTCATGTCCTCTAGATTAGAATCAGCCAGGCAAATCAATGATTGTCGAAGGTATTCGAAGCAATGGCGGATATGATGAGAACTAGTGCGATGATTGGCTTCTTGATCATCGCCACCAAGCTCTGCCAATGTACCGTCCAAAGAAGCGAAGTACGCGACGCGCAAAATATTCTAGGATTTAGAACACCCAGTCAGTCATGGAATGGATCGTTCGCCGGGTCAGATACTGCATACCAGACAGTGCAACTCGTGAAAAACAGCAACGCCAGCAACATTAGGCGCCAGTTTCGGGTGTTTAACAAAGCCCAGCTTTTCCGGGAAGAGAGAGTCCCAGAGGGAATCGCTTTTCGAATCAGAACGCTGAGCAAAAGACCCGTTGAAGTGCATATAGTAATGTAAGTCACCGACGGGTTCTATGCAAGAGTTAGTTAGAATCCAATATAGTAAGAAGTGTATTGAGAATCATACGGTATGCTGTGAGCGCAGACGTATGGTTGATAGAGAGCCCAAGTAGATAGCCCAAGGCCAACATGGCGAGCCAGCTTAGCAGGATTCCTAAGACATATGATATTATTCTGAAGCGCAGCAGAAACGACGCTCTATCAGGGCATCCATCGATACCATTGCCTTCCTCGGAAGGCAAGCGAGAATAGTCCTTAGTTTGGGCCATTTTCAACGTAGGTACTTGACCTATCGTTTCCCTCAGTCACTCAACGTAGCTACAGCTTTGAGAACAGCCATGGGATCATAGACCGCTGAGAATTGGATTTAAGACGTAAGTTCAACTGGCCTGGCGGCGCTTAACCAGACAACCGTCTCATTTGGGGGAATCTAAAGCAGCGAGTCGCATCACGAGCGGGTACCTATGTTCGGTTACGATGCGACACTGTGACACTAAGTGGCGCAGACCAGAACGCCAAGCCAACAACATACAAATTGGGGGCCGAAGAGCCTCTTTTCAACAAGAGACCCGTGTGGCCCAACTTAGGCCGCCCAAATGGTCGAGCATATGCACTTGCTCGCACTGCCCCCTCTCACAGGTTCCGCTGCATCAGGTTGCTGACAGGTCGACTTATCTGTAGGCTGTAACTGCTGAACTGTCTGGGTCCCTGACGTGAGGGGTCCATTGTCTGTCTGGCAAAGCACACTCTTTTCTATAGAATACCTACAGAGATCACGTCCACCGAGGAGCTCATAATCCTGTCTCATAACTTAAATCAACATCTAGTTTTATTCACTCTTTCTCCTACTGAGTTCTAGGTATACCGTAGGCTGGGTTTTATCCTCTTCGTTTCTAAAATATAGCTAGGCGCATTTTCAATAAAGACCATGTCGACATCCCGGAGCCGCATAGCTCAATTGGCGAGCAATGTGGCAGCATATACTCAACAGATTGACGATTATCTAAACCAAAAAACATTACCACATCCATCCTTCGACGCTGACGGCCCCGTTGACCTGGGTTTGCCACCCGATATTGAACAACTACGTGGCGCCGTACTCGAAGCAACCCAGGAGCTGAATGACCTTCTTCAAGGGCCTAGGGATCTCCTGTTCAACCATCATGTTTGCCAATCTCATCCATGAAGATATACTATCAGCACGCTGATCGTCTAGTAGCACAACCAGCTTCTTTATCTGAAATTGATTTCTCGCTTCGACATAGCCAAGAAGGTTCCTCTTGAGGGAGAAATCACGTATGCGGACTTGGCCACCAGTGCGGGTGTCGATGAGGCAGCCCTCTGTCGTATTCTTCGCCTCGGGATTGCGCATCGCGTTTTCAGAGAGCCCCGACCGGGAATGATTGCTCATTCCGCAGCGTCTAGACAGATCGCAGACGACCAGGCTATGGCCGACTGGGTCGGCGCCTGCGTAAATGATATGTGGCCGTCAGCTGAGAAGACTGTTGATGCCCTAGCTAAGTGGCCGCTGGCTGATGAGCCCAACCAGACTGTAAGAAAGACTATCCGAGGCCTTCACTAGAGCTGAACTGATAGGAACTTGGCCTAGGGATTTTCCCTTGCCAACGAAACAGACAACTCATTTTACATTGAGTTGGCTAAGGATCAAGAGCGCGCCCGCCGCTTCGGGGGTGCCATGAGTTTCTTCACATCTGGTGACGGATATTCACTGCGCCATTTGATAGACGGCTATGACTGGAGTGCAGTAGGTACCGGTACTGTCGTCGACCTGGGTGGATCTCTTGGAGACGCGGCTTTTGCTATCGCGCGCCAGTTCCCGGACATACATATCATCGTGCAGGAGTTATCTGAGGTCATCAAATTGTGTAAGGAAGAGCCTTGGCTCAATGTCAAGTTCATGGCACACGACTTTTTCAAGAACCAGCCCGTCAAAGAGGCTGACGTGTACCTCTTGCGCTGGATACTACACAACTGGCCAGACAAGTATTGCATACAGATTCTGAACGCGCTAGTGCCAGCACTCAAACCAGGATCCCGCGTCTTAATCATGGACTTCGTTATGCCACCCCCTTTAGCATTGCCAAATCTTGTTGATCGAAAACTCAGGTATGTTCCCCTGAGCTCTGGCCTTATACTGTCGCTCATCACTGACTGTTCCACTATTCAGGGCTATGGATGCGACAATGCTGGAGATTGGAAATTCCAAGGAACGGAATATGGATGAATGGAAAGCACTTTTTGAACGGGCAGACCGTAGATTCGTACTGAAAGGTATGGTACAGCCGCCGGGATCTAACTTGGCCATTCTGGAGCTCCAGTGGCAGGGATAAGGTTAATTATATGCCTGGACCCCTAGGATCCTCAATCCTTTCAAAATCTCAACACTCATTCAGGTTTTAAATTTTGATTTTAGAAACATGATAGACAAACCATTTTATCGTAACTTAATTAGCCATACCTTGAGCACCTAGTGATGATACGTAACTCTTCAACACTCATCACCAATGCTATAAACGTGCTTCATGGGCAAAAGCTTCGGGGAACATTGTCAGAGGTGGGTGTCCCTGGAGCGAGGCTGCGTAGTAGGCAGAAGATGCATAAAGATCGCAGTGACGTTCCATCTGTACGCCCGAAACTGCGGTTACAGCTGGCGCGAGTGTGCTGAAATACTGCGATAGTGTCAAGTGGCGCAGTCCATCATTGGTGAGTAGAGTCACTTGGCTTCACAAATAAGTGAAAACTTGACGGTGATGAATAATAGAATGTAAGATTACAGATATAGCATTTAGTATTACATGCATATTGTTCTATTCCGCCCCTATTCAGCCCTAGTTTTCCCAAACGACATCTAAACAGATACCCACGAAACATCTAACAAGCATAATTCATGTCAAACGTATCAGACAAGAGGCAAAAGCCATGAGTTTCCTTCACAGATGGCATACCAGGTTGCGCTAAGTAGAAAGGCATTGGAAGAAGTCTGAGAGATGACTACTCTTAACGGCGCCATTGGTAAACAAAGACATCATCTAAGTCTTCCTCTTTAGGATCTGCCTTAGCTGCTGGGACGGCCTCAGTGACGTTTGTGCGGTCTTCGCCTCTCGTTCTGAGTGAGTCTCCTTATTACAGTTCAGTAAAGTAAGACATAGTATGTTGGAATGGCATGTCTCCCAGCAAAGATGAAGCCTGAAGTTGAAGCTTACCATTATGGAGAGAGGGAGGCGCGCAAAGGCCTAGGCTGCCGAAGCTAGCAACTAACAGGATCAATGCTGTATATCGCATTTTGATAAGGCCGGAGAATAACCAAAATAGTCGACTCCGAGTACCTCTAAGGAGCGACGTGGGAAGGGCACGGTTCGTACGGTGGTGAATTGTGCAGTATGGTCAGTGCAATGGTTGTAGTATATCCGGAGACTGTGGCAAGGGGCTCAGGATAAGTATACCAATAAAAGGATAATCTACCTAGCCACGAGGAACATGACGAAGAGGAAACTTAGAGACACTTTAAACCATAATGACAGATACGTGGGACTTCATTTTACAACGCTCAGCCAGTGTAACGTGCATCCAACAGAACTCGGGCTCATCGTTGAGCCGGAGCTCACTGCCTCATAACATAACGTGAGACGTATTTAGATGCAACAGAGCTAGAGCATGGGGAGGATCTGGGATCTTCTGAACGATGTCGTCACAATGATAGTCTAGCTTTCTCGTCAGACCTGCCGAGGGTGCTAGTATTACGGTACATAGGATCAAGGATGCCGTTGGGTGGCGCAAGGATGAATGCATGGGACTTACCCACATTGTCCCGATCATACATAGTATGCTCCCCACAGTGCAAGGCACTGGAATAGTCACTGTCGAATTAACAGGTGAATTTATTGGGACTGTGTCCGAGCATACGCCTTGATTCGGCGCTGGCCCGCCAGCTACTGCAACTCCTGTACTAACATAAACTACGAAGTTGTATTATTGGGGGCTGTAAGCGGTACGCCCAACAACGAGTCTTTTCTCAAATGGCTCAGCCGAAGTTCTTGGCATGTGCCTCCCGGAGCCAACGAGAATACATGGCATAGGTACCGCATAATTCACCACTTCATGCTGGACCGTGTCTCAGACTTGCACCAGCATCCTGTTGTCTGGTTTGCCTAGCGATACGCGCAGCAGAAGCATGTAAGGCTGAGTGGAATCTCGGTAAAAAGTACTACCCCAAGCAGAGTAGGTCCACCAAGAAATGCAACACATGCCATTTAGCGCTTTTTCTCACCAAATCTCTACAGTTTCTAAAGCCAGCCATACAGCCAAATAAAATAGGAAAATTCTAAGAATTAACAATGTAGTAGAATATATATTGAAAAACATATCATTTAAGTTTTATATTTTAACGATCTTTTTTAACCAAGTTATAGGGCAATAAAATAAAGAACTATAATATAATAAAGTATTTAACTTTATAATTAATTAAATAGCTTTTAAGAAGTGGAAAAATTATAAAATTTATATAAAAGAAACTTAAAGTAATTCTGATTATAGCGTTATATTCTTTATATTTTTATGAATTTTATTTTAATTTTTTACAGCTGGTTGAAGTAGTAGAGTTTTTGGTGGTAAATGGCATGTGTTGCATTTCTTGTCGGACCCACTCTGCCCAAGTATCATGTCAATTCTTCAACGTCAACCTCCGAGGTATAGACTATACCCAACTTAGATACTTAAAGCGGCAAGACTATAATATAGCCAAGTCCTATATCTGGTTGATAAGGAGGCCTTGAAGATTATAGGATAGCACAAGATCCTTCCTGATCGTACATTGTCCAATGAATGGGCTATTATTGCCATGGGAAACTGATAAATGCTATTTAAGTAATGCTGTTCTTCTGGTCTCCTGCTGCTTAAACCTGACTTACTGGTATACTAGAAAGCTGACCCGGCTGTCACGGAATTAACGAAGCCTAATCTCCGGAATACAGCACAGACCAAGGAATACTGTATATAAACCTAAACATTAGAATAGGGGATGGGAACTAGAACTTCCCTCCTTGTGCAATAACAAATCATCTACACAGGGTCATGATAGGGCAGTATTGTGACACCGGCAAGAGAAATGACATGGCAAGCCTATTCTGATGGGCGAGGTTAATATACAGTTACTTGAATAAATGAGTGTGTATTACATTAACTGTGAACGATGCGCCTATTAACTTAGAAGCGGCATGCGGTTTTCTTTAGGCCGCTAATATATCTAAAGTTCTCACTGACAGCCATCTATCCTCGGGAGGTGAGAGTTGGGTTCTGCTTCGTCCATATTACCAGGATCCAATCATGCAAAGCTGTCTTCAATTGCAGTGGCACATATGTCTTGAGCCGTAGTCAGCCTTGTAAAATTACATAGGTTGTAATGCAGACTGTGAACAGGCACATATGCTATGGTCTGTTCAGTCCATAGTGAATTCCGCTTGGGCACCACGCCGCTCTATAACTTCAATACAATCACAATAGCTACCTTGACACTATGTGCGCATTGTCACACACCATTCGCACCTAGGACAGACTTGAGATCCTGCATTTCTGTTAGATAATGGTACGAAATCATAATGGTTATCAGCGCCTTACGTCAAAAGCCCCTGACAGCGATTCACCTGTATCGAAAGTGAACTTTGCAAGTCGTGTCTTTCTTTTCTGGAGATTTATAATGTTCTAAAGGCAGTTAGATGAAGCCAGTATCATTGGGGTATACAGTCAAGTGCGATGACTACCTGTTCCACCGTGTCTTGCACTACGTATCGAAATATTGTGACTTGTCGAGTTTGTCCCATTCGTAGGGCTCGTGCGACAGCTTGCTCTTCAATAGCTGGATTCCACTGAGGCTCAACAAGATGCACGTTGTTGGCGACCGTAAGATTCAAGCTAGACTCATGTAAGTGTTCATAGACTTCAAGATGTGATAATATTGCCGGAAATATATACCCAACAGCGCCCGTACCGATCGACATAAGCAATACTGGTACCTGAGGATCGTCCTTGAAGGTCCCGAGGTTCTTTGATCTCTCCGAATAGCTTGTCCTCCCTTCAACCCGACAAGATGGGATTCCTAATTGGTTGAGTAGACGGGAAAGGAGGTCCAATGTGGAGGTCCAGCTGGAGAATATAATGCTAGCTATATTAATGCAAGGCCGCTATTGGCAGTGACTGCGTACTCACTGTTTAGACGTAGGTCCGGCGCGTGCGACGTTTTGAGCTACCGTACTCAGCTTTGTCGAGAATCCAGGCTGTGGTGTCCGCGGCGACACAGCCGTAATATCCCTATCGTCGACCCCTCTTGCATTAAGACCGTTGTCATTTGAATCGCTTTCGTAGTTTTCGAAGGACTCCGGGAGGGGACTAGACTGATACAATGGTCTCCTACAGTCTGGACAGAAGGAGTAATTGCCCAGAAGCATGAAGGTATCTTCGTCTTTCAGCGAGCATCGTTCACATCCGTCTTCTGAATGTAGCTGCCCCAGAGAACTCACTCCAACCGTATACGATATAAATGTGCCAAAGTTGCAGCGCATACGCATTTTTAGCATCGCCGAAAACAGCTTGCTGCAGCTACGGCTATCTCTTTTGCTGATAAGAGAATCAATTTGCTTTTTTGTATCTGCCAGTATGCGATTGTAAATAGCGCGTTCCTCGGATGAGAACTGAATCTTTACTTCTTCTTGTAGAGTAGGGAGCAGGGTTAAACACTTCTCGCTTCGCCGCAAACAGTAAGACTCGAGATAGCCTTGAAGAGGCTTTGCAAAATTCGGTCCACCCTGTGAAAGCGGACCCAAGACGTGTTTCTGGAAATCGGGTTTAGTTGACAGAGGCGGTAGTCTGAGAAACTGGGCTAGAGATACTAGATCATCTAGCTTGTTTTGAATGGGTGTCCCTGTGAGACACCACCTCCTACTACAATCGAGGCTTGCTGCCGCCTTAAACTGTTTGGAGCCTGAGTTTCGAATCCAATGAGCTGGATACTATCAGCTTTGATTGACTCTGATCAATGGCAGATGAGGAGATAGGCAGACGTGTATACCTTCATCAAGTACTACTCGATACCACTCCAGCTGATATAGAGTACGGCAGCCATTTGCATCTGCCACCAAAGTTGCATAAGTGGTCAATACTATGCTCACTGATCTCATAGCATCGGGTTCCCTGGGACGGCCTTGGCCGTGGAAGCGAATCCAGCTTAGAGCTTCGGGATAGAAGTGACTATCAGAATTAGTGGTTGAGTGGGAATAGGTGATTATTGGTGTTTACGCTTGTATCTCTGATACCCAACTGTCAAGGACCTCTACACACAGATAATTAGATTGTGATCGTATGTACCGCCAGCCTGACTTACGAATGGATGATACTACCACTAAAGTTGCCTTTGTTCTTATCTGCTGCAAGCGATCATTTCCAGACATCTCATAGAAGTTGCTGAAATTCTCTGCTATGGGCATAGACTGTAAGATAGCCGCCAGCATCGTGAGTGTTTTGCCAAGTCCCATTACATCGGCAATCAAGCCTCCGAAGGAGAGAGGTAGTGGAACCTCAGACCTAAGAGTATTCTCAGTTAGCAAGTACAAACTTCATGCTGCGCGACTAGATTTACGTACTGAAGATTAACGGCTTTGCTTAACCACGAAGAAATCCGCTTTCCGAATGCTTCTTCTTCCCGCTGCAGAATAAACCGCAAGCCGTTTTCTTGGTGCCTGGTGTGTCTCAGCCCAACAATTCCATGCTATATGCATTTTATCCTTAGATACTCACAATTTAAGCTTGGATGCAAGCCCCACATTCAGCTTCAGCTCTAGCTTCTCGTCTTCAGCTGTATTTGTTTGTGTCAACGACTCCAGGATCCTCCCAACGACTTCTGATATCTTTTCTTCGTGTGCCAAATTGGGGATATTGCCTGTACCAATAAGTTCCCCCATATCCCAGTTCTCGCCAGGGAGTGAGAGAAACTGGGGATTATGATACACTACCCCCGGCTCCAGTGGTGACTGAGGATGTTGGAGATATGCGGACACTTGCGATAATTGGGAAGCCACATCATCTGCAGCCCTTCGCGAGCCGAATATATTGAGTAATATGGGGAATGATAGCGACACGTATTTAGCTCGTCGCTGACGTTTGTGAAAGATGTTGGACTTAACAACAGCTTCAAGCCTCAACATTGGAAATTCGCTAATAGAACTCAGTTGTGAGGAGATCCGAGTGTCTAAGACTGCCAAGTCATCCCCGTTCTCTGACAAGAGTACGTGGATGCCCATTTTCTGTAAAACACGGAAGCATACAAACTCCGCGTCATTGCTAAGAGCATCATAATTAGAGAGTGTGACTTTGCCCAAAATCTTTGCTGCGGCATCATATAACTAAAGTCACAGGGTGAGACGGAATGTTACTAATTTATAAGATAACGAGCCTTACTGTGCCATAGCAAATTTCGAAATCAGTCCGTTCGCTCCTATAGTGCAATCAAAACCCTCAGCATCAGCGACAATGAGAACAAAATGTGAAACCGGAAATTCAATGCAATTATTGCTTACCTTTCCAGATTATATCCGTCCATTTGAAATATTAGGGACTGTGACTTGCAGATCTAACCTAGTGAATATATTACGCATCGCAGAACTGCGGTTGGCGAGTATATGCTGTTCGCGGGATTTGTCTGACTTTTTTGTTGTTGGGTGGAGGAAAGGATCTTGGGGCTAGAATACCCAAATTTAAAGTCCCGTAGCTGGTCGTGCTGGTCGCTGAGTTATTTGCAAGGGTATCGGCAGCTCCTGTCAGATTAGGCGAGCCAGTCGATAAGGATATATTATGTACCGCATTCACTGAGATTATATTCACAACGCGTCGTTGTTGTGTCACATGGACTTTACCTGATTAAGCACAATTTTCCGGAAATTCCACAGGGGAAACTGTCGGAGCTTCCTTAGCTCACGCCCAATATGGCATAATATAGTTACGCGTACCCCTATTCTGACAGCTCTCCGCGCGTTGGTAAGGCAGACATACCATAGATGCAGTGTGGCTGTGAACCAAGCCTCCGCAACCTCACATCGCCCAGTGAGAATGCCTCGCTGTCAGCCACTACTGTAACCACGCTGCTCCCTAAACTTACCTTTCCCCTCAAATTCCCCGGTCGATTTTTCAACTATTAAAACAGCTGACGTTCAACTCTTGGATGTCACTGCGTCGATAAGTCTTCGGTGTTGTTAACAATGCTTGTTTAAAGTCAACTCACGATGACAGGTCCAAGGCCCGACGCCTTTCAGCAGGCACTGAAACGT
The DNA here is from genome assembly GCF_022495145.1 of Xylaria bambusicola. NCBI lineage: Eukaryota > Fungi > Ascomycota > Sordariomycetes > Xylariales > Xylariaceae > Xylaria > Xylaria bambusicola. The sequence continues at coordinate 79,901 of NW_025953573.1, forward strand.
TTCAAAGACAACCTCCATCCAAGCCTTATCAACCAATTTTCTGTCTGCACTTTACAAGACGTACACGATGTCTGTCGAGAAATTCAGACAACGCACGGACGAGAAGGAAAGCTCCGAAATATGCGGCGACTCGCGAGCTTCATTGAAGCTATGGAGCAATTTGGGAAGGTAATTGAATTGTTTGTGAACGCGAACGAGTTTGTATGTTTCGTTTGGGTGAGTGACTCCGCAACTCGAAAGCAGCACAAGCAATCACTAATCCTATTCGATAGGGGCCAATCAAGTTTCTACTTGTCGTGAGTATCTGGAACGGACTCTCTCTCATAGCTTCTTTGAACTTACTGGAACTTGTTAGATTGCAAGCACTTATACGGAGTCTTTTGATAAGTTGCTCGACGCATATTGTCAGATTGGGAGTGCAATCCCTGGTCTTATCCGCTACCAAGCGGTCTTCGAGAAACATTCTCCTCTTGCGACTGTTCTTGAAGATTATTATTCGGACATCTTGGCTTTTAATCAGGCGGCGCTAGAAGTCTTTAAGAGGCCTAGTACGTTCTTCCCTGTTCTTTTCCTCCCCCCTTTCCCTGCCACCCTAACCCTAAACGACTCTCTATTTCGCTTTAACAAGTCATAAATTGTACAGAGTGGAAGGTCCTATTTCATTCGGCTTGGAAAACCTTCCACAGCCAATTCGGGCCAATTCTACAAAGTCTATCGAAGCGACGCGAATTGCTAGAAAGTGAGAAAGGATCGGCAACCCTCTTCGAGATTCAAAAGCTTCGTGACGACCTATCAGATTTAAATGCCCAGCAGAAACAGCGAGCGGCCCAAGAGGTTGCTGAAAAACATAAGCAAAATGTGGCTTCCATCCGAGAAAAGCTGGAAGCCCCGGATTACTGGATTGACCAGGAAATATCCACAGAGGACAGACTGGGAAGCAACTCAGGGATGTGGATATTTGAGGACCCAAAATTCAGCAACTGGGTGAAGGGTGATGTGGCTGGACACCGTGTTATATATGTCAACGGAATACCCGGAGCAGGTTCGTCGCCAATCCAGTAGCACCATCGACAACATTCTAATCAGGATATAATTACAGGAAAAACCACGCTTATATCCGCGGTCATCGCGAAACTACTAGATGGCAAGTATACTGAAGGAAACAAGCCTTGCATCGCTTATTTTTACTTCAAGCAAAAGCAACCGACCAAAGAGTCTCACAACAGTCTTCTCCGAGCAATACTAAAGCAAATCATTGATCGCGACCCTACCATGTGTGATCACATCTTTAAGGAGGTATCTTCCGTCGAAGGTGTAAATTTACGATCTACTAGCAAGCTGCAGATGCTGGTTAAGACTGCACTAGAGAGTTATCCAATCTCCTACATTGTGCTTGACGGGTTGGACGAATGTGCCCCGACTGAAGCAGAGAAATCGATAAACTGGTTTCTGTTGCTTACGAATGGAAAGCTTCAGGGCGCTAATGCTAGATTGCGTGTTTTATTTTGCGGCCAACGGGAGTTAGTATCTGTTATACTCATTTTTTATCTTCCCCTCCTCCCTCTCTCCTCCCCCACCACCATGGCAGGCACGTTACTAGATCGTAGTTACATCTGGGCACCTACTCGTTTCATTACGACACATAAGTCTCGCACCAGAGTGCGGTATTTAACTCTGGGAATTTTAGTGGCACTTTAGATAAGCTTCTTGCAGAACAGCCCACAATCTCACTAGAGACACCCCGTCACAATGAAGACATTCGCCAATATTGTCGGAATTTCTGCAAGCGCATCCGTGAGAAGTTCGATATCTCGGCAAGCATGGAAGAGGACATAGCCCAGCGGGTGACAAATCAAGCACAAGGTAATTTTATATGCTCTGAGAGATTGTGTAATTACTAATAGGTTGGGAGGTATGTTCCTATACGCGCGTGTAGTGCTAGGGAACCTATTGAATCAAACGAAGTTGTCTGGGTTAAGGAAAGAGATTGAACCGGGCAATTTTCCTGAGGGGATCCAGGAGGCGTTAGTATCCAAGTATATATCTAACTAGACTTCGAGATTTAGGCGACTAATTCTGCTACAGGTATGAAAGGGTGGCTGTGAGGATATTTCAAAGGTCGTCTATGGCGGAGCGTGAGGATGCCATTAAAATTCTAGGTTGGATCACCTGTGCTAGACGCCTTCTCCGATGGCGCGAGATCCAAGCTCTCTTCTGCATCGACCCCGTCAAAGAAGATGTCGATTACGAGGAAAGAAGACTTAGAGTCACATGCAAGGAATTATGCGGGTCTCTCGTCGACGTACATCATGCGGCGAACAAGAAAGGGGATCCTGAAGATATCATCAAGATTGTCCATGAGACTGCTCGGGAGTAAGACTTCGTATCTATCAGTTAATTAGTTTGAGGAAATTTGGCTAAGCTTTGAAGGTACCTTTTTCAGCGAAACTGGATTGACATCGCCAGCGCGCATACGCAAATATCCATTTTCTGTTCGACATATCTCACATCGAGGCCGTTTTCGGCTGGGATCAAGGAAGAAGATATCATCATGCACACAGTAACAGGATACTACTCTTTTCAGGACTACGCCGCCCAGTATTGGTTCGAACATCTGCGGCAGTGTATGGACACCTTATCCTCAGACCAACTAACAGAAGTAATAGAGAGTAGCCAACGACTATTCGAAGCATACGGACTTCAATCAAAAATGCCAGTATATCAGGGCACGAGCAGCTACGAAAAGATTACTAGTATTCTCAAACAACTTCCCGAAGACGCTCGCGAGAGAAATGCATATTTTACGATCGAGCTGCGAACAACCACGCTTCGGAACACGATGGAGTTAATTGATTGCCAGACACTTCAAGAGGAAGAAGAATCCGTCCTGATCAATCTCCATGGAAAAACAGTATCTTATAAATGTACTAAGCCATGGTGCGAGTATTTCGCGTCTGGATTCGAAAACGTCGAAGATCGAAAACAACACACAAACCGCCACGATCTTCCGTTTCGCTGCGCTTTAGAGTCTTGCTTTGCATATAGATTGGGATTCGACACAGAAGCGAAACTGTGCCGGCACGAGAGAATACATCATCCCGAGCCAGCCGATGATCCAATAGTGTTTCCCAAAACGATCACAAAAAAGCCTGATTTCTGGAAGGCTATTGAGCTGAACGATTTAGCTGCGGTTGTGAGATTATTGGAATCCGGAAGGAATGTGAACAAAGTCCGGAATCAGAGGAATGCATCCGATGGAGATACACCCCTTCAATTGGCAGCAAAACACGGCCACCTTGAGCTTTGCAAACTACTAATTGAGAGAGGTGCCGATGTTAACTATCACAGGACAGGTTACGGAGGAGGCACAAGCCTAATTTTCGCGGTAGGAGCTGGCCACTTCGATATTTGCAAGCTATTACTCGAGAAAGGCGCTGACGTCAACCCTGTTGATTATCTGGGACGCACGGCGTTACAGGGAGCAGTAGTGACTGGCAATCTTCACCTAGTGGAGCTGCTTATCAGACAAAGCACCTGTAAGCCGGACGAGAGCAATCTTCCCATGGAAGAACCGTTCTCTGAGGCATGCGAATACGGTCATTTAGACATTGTCAAGCTGCTGGTTGAGACAGGAAGAATTCAAGTTGATCAGCACATCCAAAAAGCCCTCGAATTTGGTCACGGTCCAATGACACCACTGAAATGGGCTTGTGTTAGAGGCCATTTTCCTGTTGTGCAGTATCTTTTGCAACAAAGACAGCTTGAATCTGTTAGTTGGGGATTTCTTGCTCATATGCATCGGCTGGGGCACGACGATATTATTGATGTATTACGCTCGGTAATTTCACTACCAAGCATTCATAATCTCCAGGACATGCCGGATGCCTGCAAGAAGGTGCGGGGCGACTGGTCGGTGTTTTACAACCCTGGAAGCCCGCGAGTTCTTGGGATTGAATTAGTGCACAGGGATCTGGATCTGGGCAGTCAATTTACGAGTATTCAATTCAGCCCCGATGGAAAATCCTTGGCAGCTGGATTCATCGGCTGTGTCATGGTATTTAATGTAATCGAAGGGGCGCTCTCTACTATATTTTCTCCCACGTTTGATGATGTGGAATACAAACCTCTTATCCGTTGTGTTTGTTTCACTCCAGATGGAAGTTACATAGCTGGTGGTGGGAATGACAGGTCAATTTATGTAAGTTCTCGCCCGTTTGATGACCAGTGCTAACTGCAATAGGTCTGGGATTATGCCGCCGAGGGCCTTCACTGTGTGTTACATCCTGGAAAGTTCATCAACTCACTTGAGTTTTTTCAAGATGGTCTGACCATTGCTTGTGGAGCTGCAGATGGCATTGTGCAGCTGTGGAATATGAGCACTTTCACAAAAATTCGGGAAATCGACACAAACAACAACATCAAGTCGCTTTCAATTTCTCCAGATACAAGACATATGGTTATAGGTAATACTTGGAATGGAATACAGCTCTGGGATATCCAAAATGACTTACTCGAAAAGCACTTCGAACACGAAGAATATATCAATGACATTGCATTCCTCCCTATCGGAGGTTTTGCCAGTTGCAGCAAGGATAAAACTGTTAAGCTGTGGGAGATCTCAGATAAGCCAGGAAGTACTGGCCAAGGAACTAAACTCTGTCATTGTACCAGGACCTTTCTTCATACAGTAAGCTCAGAACCTTCAATGAAGAGCCAAAGGTCTTCCCAGCGCAAGGTACTATTTTCCTGACCAGTATTATAGGATGAAGTTCTTAGCTTTGGATTTACTCCGGACACTCAATGGTTGCTCTCCTGCTCTAAGGGGGGCGGAGTAACATTCTGGGATGTCCATACCGGCCAGCCTCAACTTATTCTACGTGGGCATAAAGCACCATTCCAAATTGTAGCTTCAAGCCCAGCTGGTGACTACTTTGCCACTTGGTCTGAGAATACCGGCTTGCGAATTTGGTCTTACAAACGAGCTCCTAACCCCCGGTAACTTCGTCAAGGTAACTTGAGATTACCATTTCCTCGGTAGCTATGAGGTTAACACTCATGTACGGCCCCGCGAAAACCGAATAACTCTCGATCTATTCGATGTCGAAGATAATGGCAATCTTCAGCTGCACTATACACTCCAGTCATTCTCTCATTCATATATTCTTCATTCATCTCAATTGTTTATTACTACAGAATGTCCTACAAATGTTGAAGCGTTAGTATGAAGCCTCCAGGACTGGAGGTTCTGGGCATCCGAAATTGGAAGCCCTCTTGTCACTATTGCGACCGAGGGCCACTGTCACGATCCTAGGGTCACAGACAAGTAGATTCGTTGTAAATAACCCGAGTCACGAAAGCTTCATATACCCTCGTGCAACAAGAAGTATCAATATAGTAACCCGTTGTTGCAGCTCTCACACCTCTACTATGCTAGCCCTAGGCGGAGACCCTCACCCCATGAAATCTTGTTGGTTGGGCCCAAGGGTAAAGAGATCACGACTCCATTGAGGCAATACTATGCTCGATTAAATGCGTTTGGCAAATATGTCTATACAGATTGTTCGAACAATCACCTTTAATAGAAGCAGATAACTGTGGCGCATGGTGTGGCGGTGCAACGAATTGCGTCGGTTGATTTCAATCCATCCAACGACAGTGACTAACGGTTGCATCTTCAGTCTTATATAGATCAATGCTGCGCTACCCTTATTAAATGTTGTATCCATCAAAATTAACCAGATTGGCTCTGTTCAATGCTTTATATACTTTTTTTGCTCGAGAATTAGTCTCTTGGCACGAGGGAAATGTCTAGGGCGATTCAACATCAGAAATGTTTGATGACACAGCCACCCAAGGGCCTTTCAGTACGTATACCTATCCAACCAATCACTCTGGGGTTATTAATAGGACGCGTGTTGTTGGAAGGGATGATTCCACCTCTGATTCCACGGGCATGGATTTTGCCTTCCAGGCCTTCAATATCAACGCCTGAGTCGGTTGACAAAACGTCATTGTCCCAACATCAACTCCCACGACCCTGTCAAATTGGCTAAGTTGAATCAGTAGAAGGGCCAATGGTGTTACTTCCTCATCATTTGGGCTATACGGCACTTCTGTCTCCAAGTTCAACTTGCCTTCTGCGATGCGATTGCAGTAGCGGTCGCAGCCCTGACGTGATATGGCTGATCATAGAGATTTTCGAGATGAACGATGCGCCGTCTTCGCATGTGAACAGTGCTACGACATACCGGATTGAGGCGACATAGCAATCTTGCTTAACGGGGTCACTTTTGGCGTTGTCGCAAACTTCTCTGCATTTCTCAAGGCCTGGCAACGCTATAAACAGATAGCCGACCTTGGAACATCCGATCGGATATGGATCGATGCCATTGTTTCAATTAGAGCGATATTGTCGAGAAGAGTTCCCATCTACCCCTCATGGCAAGGGTTCTTCTGGCAAGCCCGCCTGGCTCTTGCGTGGTCAGGACTAACGATTGAGATCTGCGGGGTCGCCCTAGAGCCGATGGAGAAGGTTAGTATACATAGCGTGGACATCCCCTCGTGATCCCCTCCGGCGTATTTGGTCGACAACCTGTTTGAATCCGTACGCATTCCTCCAAAGTCTTGGTATCCTCGACTTTTGGTTTTCTAGGAAGTTGTAGTTGAGCAGGAGCTGATATTTCTGGTCGGGTCTGACAACAGTCAGCTGGTAATCCTGCGTCCTACCTTGGCAACCCCACCGGCAACAACCGCCAAGAACATGAGTTCGAACAACTGTTACGCTGTAGTCCAGTGGCGGACTGTTGAGGTTCACGGGGATCATAGGTTGGCGTAACGTGGAAGTTCCGTTCTGATTCTTATACGCTAGGTATATGCATAATGATCATTCGGGCGATGCGACGTGTGCGCCGGGTCTGCAGTCAATACTTCGCAGTCGCCGGGCCTCCGTCTTGCTACCGGCCCACAAATGCCGAGCAACAGTAAGCCCGCGGCAATCCGATGGGCTGTGCTTCTGCACAAGTACCGATGGATGCATCGAAGGATCCCCGGCCTACTGCCTCTTCCAAATCGAAGTCGAGTCGCAGGGACCGATTGACCAACCAGATGTTCAATTCCTGACCAGACTTACAGAGATGGGTGCTTGACCACATGGCGATCCGCGTGTCGCAGCTCCCGCGTCAGCGTGGCTGCAAGGTGAAACATCGCCCAGTCACCTTTTGGAATTTCGACGACCAAGGATTGCGTAGAGGGTGTAGAGTCAACGGTGCTGATTCGAATTGGCGGCTGACAGGTGCTGTCAGCGTGATAGTAATAATCGCCAGAGCCGCTGCACACTCCGACTGCGCGTTAAAAATAGAGGAACACTGTTCAATATATCGCGGGAGGGCAATAGCAGGAATGGAAATATGTCTCGTGTCATGAAATATATGTAGGGTTCATCCACTGCCCCTTGATAGCAAACGACTGCCCTTGCGTCTCAAGAAACTGGCGCCGTGATCTACTAGCGAAACCTGGCGAATTCCAACATGTCGAACTACCACCATGGAATCTCCGTAGCGGAGCCCAATTACGGCTCTTCTTCAACTCACACCCTCACGCCTTGCCAAACGGGTGACCGCGATGTCGAGAAGGGCTTCGGGAGGGACCAGACCACCGTGTCCATGCCGTCCGAGTTGTTCGAAAAGGTATTTGCGCTCTCATTGGAAGTCCCAGTCAAATCGTACTTGCTAACACGACTATGCCAGCTCTATCTGACACCCAAGGCCCCGCACGCTGACAATAATGTTCGACGTTTCGCTAACCCGACGCCACTTGGCTTCGTTGGTTTCGTTATATCGACCTTTACCTTCTCCATGATTCTGCGTATGTGCCACTCGCATAACTGTCTCTGGACTCTTCGGGCCAGTAGCTGACATAGAGCGCAATACCAGTGGGATTCGGCGGGTCCAGCGGGCTGTCCCCCGTCGTCGGCATTTTCCTCTTTACCGGTCCTGTTTTGTTGTTCGTCGCCATGATCTTTGAGTGGATCATGGGCAACTTTTTCCCAAGTACGTTGAGCTCCTTGACGCTCTTTTGAAATGCTTGCGAGTAGACAAGCTAACCTGTCGATACAGTGATGGTTATGGGTCTGTTCACGGTCTTCTGGCTGTCGTTCGGCTTGCTCAATCTCCCTACGCTTGAGCTCGGGTCGCCCTTTGCAACTCCCAACGGCAAGTATCCTGAAGTCCATCGCCAGAAAATGCCGTTGTTTGCCCCTATAATTCTTTAGTTCTTCTCGTTTGCCTATATAATAACATAAGCCTCTGCAGATCCAACTGGTCTCTCTTCACAAGGATACAATGCCGCGGTTGCATTGTACCTGATCGTTTGGTAGGTATCAGTGCGTCCTACTTCGTAGACACCTGCTAATGTACCGTAATATAGGGGATTTGCTCTGTTCACCTTCTTCATCTTCACGCTCAGGATCAATCTCGTGTTTGCATCGCTATTTTTCATAGTTAGCATTGGTGCTTGGGTATTGGGTGCCGCATGTACGTTATTCTCCTGTTATCTCTCTTGTTCTAGGAAATTAGGCGATCGCTAACGCTATTTGTAGACTTCAAGGTATCCTATGGCGATTATGCGGGTGCTATGGTCTGCCAGAAGGTAAGTTCAATCCCGACACGTCGTTTTTCATAGAGACTAACATATCGAAGGCCGGAGCATCACTGTTGTTCGTGGACGGATTCTTGGGATGGTATGCGTGTTTCTCCATGATGGCTGCTGAGATGCACATGCCACTGAAGCTACCATTCGGCGATCTCAGCCACTTCTGGGCAAACTCTCATGTAGAAATGAAGTCCGAATGATCAACACGGTTCAAAATCACAAGTAGTGATGTATGCCACACGAGAAGCGAAGATGGGCTACGCATAGCGTTGTTTTGACGATACGTTGTATATAGATATGTTTCATGGAGTTTTATGTGTATATGCTTAGAGGGTCATACATGATATAGGTAACGATCTGTGTCGTGAGAACTTTAGATGAAATATCAGAGGAAATACATGTCGCCTCAGATTAAGGTCTATTTGGTTGATGTATATAAAATCAAAGTATAGGGGCTGCAATTTCGGGTACCAGAATCACCATCCCTGGGTGCTTCCATACCGACACTTCAATGTGTGCATTTGAAATGGTGGATTGTGAAAGGTTTAGATGTGTTAGTTATCAAAATCGTAATTATGTTATAACTTATCTTTACCCCATTGGCGAATCTGATGACACCAGTTGCCAGGATGTCGGCGACAATGGTGAAGCAGTTGCCCAATTGTATCTCTAAGTAGTTCGAGAGATGCTGTTTGAAAGCTGAGAGCGCCGTTGCCGCGCCATGCCTGATGATGCTGACGAGCGGGTTCGATGAATCTAGATCAGTGCTTATATATTCAGTCCGAAATGAGGAAGCTAGGTATTTGGACGGGCATCAACAGCGAAAATGCCATCCAGGCTACTTCTGAAAGCGGAATTGCTAAGGAACGGTAGCGGCTACGGCGATGTATTAGCTAGTATAAGGCGTCCAAAATCATACTACGGGGATTCTTGAGCAGCATGGTGACGCTTAGAGGAAGATCAAAGGCGAAGTTTCACGTAGGCGGTGAGAAGCCCCAAGGGCCCAAGCAAACGGTGATCATCTAAGTGATTTCGCTTTTCAAGCTCCACAATCAACAGCAATTAGCACTCTGTCAGATCTTGTATGGCGACTGGGCGCCATACGGGAAAGCTCTCTTTGACCCAGGATCGAGTTCTTACCCTCTTTGGTGCTTGGTAGCACCTTCAATTTGGGTGACTGCAGTTTACTCTTTTATGACGACTCCTAGATATTAATGCACATTTCGTCTCATTCCTTATTGCACTTTGTAAATACTGTAGCCCAGCTCATCGGTAATATCGAGACTTTTTTGAATTAAGCTTCAATATTCATAGAGAGAAGACACTCATGCTCGGAATGTCCCTTAGTCCTTTCGAGCGGCGAATCTTCATTGGAAAGTGGGCAATCACCATGCAGGTAAGGCGATTCATCGACATCATGGAGAACGAATACCCTTAGGATTAGATCTCCGTGGGATGCACCTCTTCTGCTCCGCATCACTAACCGAGCAATTGTTCCCCGCTAGGTTTTCGCACTCTTATCGACTCTTTTCCTCACCCTAGCTGCAGCATCAATCCCGCCCATCAAATGCAACAACAAGTACAGCGAAGAGACACTGCGTTCAAGATACAAGATACCGATACGCTACCATCTCTCGTGCGGCGGTTCCAAAACCGACCAATTCTGCCAAGACAAGGCCGATTGCACAGTCGTTGGCTGCGTGGAAAGCGACGACGAAACTTGTGTATCTAGATGCATCTGCACTTGGAGAGGTTCAGGCGAGATTGGAAATTAACAAGAGGCTGATCATACACCATACTTATACTGAAGATCGTTCACCAGGGTATGTTTTATCACACACGTTGTCTCAACGACGACAAGCCCTCTCGAGACATTGCGACGGTCGCGGAAGACATAGGTGGTTATAAGGCTAACATAACGACAAGACTTTGCCCTCGGTAGGCTAAGGAATTCTCGCACCCCTAGCAGCGGGCTATACCTCTCCACTATGGGCAAATGGAGTTTTTCATGTTGCAAGATGTCGCTGGATACTCAGATGACTCGAACACGTCGGGGAAACGGCGGGTCGTGGAATTGGCGATACCTAAAGTGTTAAGTGTAACAGGGGTAGCTTCAGAGCACCGAGGCAGGCATAATTACATATAGCAGTATCAAGACAGTCGTCAAGATATTAAGCTTGCTCACTCGCAGATGTGCACGGCTCTATCGCATTCATCAGTTGAGCTAATATCACAATAGCCGGCGACTGGACAATTAGTGAAGCTGTACACAATAGTCTGCTATAGCTGTCAGGGCCAATCAACATGTCTCATAGAAGTGAAGACAGAATAGCCTCACTCTCCGAAGATTATTGCTCGTATGTCTTACATATTCGTAATAGAACGTTGAACACAGCATATGCAACAAAGCATCCGCGGATACGGGTATATGAAGGCAGTCAACACACTGAAGACATAACGAAATGCGTCGTCGGAACTGGAGCAGTTATCTAGATAGCCTCTGTAAATACGAAGATCTATTTATGCTTAGTCTGTTTGGTTCGGGGAACAATTCAATTAGTAGACCCTGTGCGGCATATACTATGTAGTGAAGAATTCCATCGATTTGGACCCCATATCCCCTGTGTCTAGGAAGGTCCTTGTTTCCTGTCAGATACAGCGCGTATCGATCAATGGCGGGAAAATCACCTCTCCCTGGCTCCTGCCGGGCATACATAGATCAAGCATCGGCGGTCCGGAATAATAACGCGATACCTAAGGAAAGAAGGTTGTCGTAAAATATACACTTGCACATTGCATTACATGTAGAAGCCACAGGGGATCACCTAGGACGCCATGAGTAAGTAAATAAATGTAGTCGGTTTCCTAGGCCGGATCCGACCTTCTCGAATCGGTCTCCCGAAACGCTATGATCTCTAGAACACACGTTAGGACGAGTCGTCTCGACGCCTACCCAAGCATCAGCCCATCATATGACACTCTGAGGGAATAAATACCTCCGATGAATAATACTATGATTAACATCAAATAGATCAGGGTATTGATTGCATTCAGTACTAAGTGTGTACCTATCTAGGCCGGACCTGGACTAAATGGCTAGCTACTACCTAGGCTTGCCCATGTATACCGACTATTCGGGAAGATGCTACCTGAAAAGGCAATTCTATTAGTCAAGCGTGCGCCATGATTGGGCAGGGACGAGCCGCTTAACGTGGCTACGGGAACTGGCCCCCCCGAGGAAGCCTCGAACGAGCCTCGAACAGGGGCGCGAAGGCGACAAAAACTCTTTTTTTTTTTCTTTGGTGGGGAGTTCTCGAACCTAACCTCAACCAAGCTTCCAATGCCGATGCAAACCATGATTAAAAAATACCACTCCACCAACATGTCATCGCACATTTTACTTTTCGCGAGGTACCTGCGCGGTCTAACCTAGTGTTTCTCTTTACTACCTATGTACCACTGTTGTCATGATGGCGGTATTCCCGGCCGAAAATTTTCACTTCGGATGGAGTCAACGGGTCGAAGTATCGTGACTCCATCCACATCTGATCGCGCGGCGCGAAACTTTCGGCGGGTCAGAGTCACATTATATCCCGGGTCACTTCTCCCACTCTCTCACCACCGCTCTCTATTTTGATTTCTATGTGTCAAGGGTTACTTTTCAAACTCGCTCGCCCTAATACACCAGTCACGACCTGTACTTGTGCGTGCAAGTAACTCTCTAGGCATGGATTCACCGACTGTAGTTGGGGAAGCCCCGAACAGGGCCATGGGAACATCGCCTTTCGAATCTGAGAAGAAGGCCGTAGACACAGATGTGGCTGCAACATCGCTCGATGGCTCGCAGAAGGACCTCGAGGCCGGCGAGGAGGGCCTACAGCGCGGCTTGAACAAATGGCACCTCCAGTTCATCGCGATAGGAGGAACCATCGGCACAGGACTTGTAGGTGCCAAACTATCATCATTGGTATTCATTCCTACTGTCATTATTCTAACATGATGTAGTTCCTCGGAAGTGGAAATGCGCTGGCCACCACGGGCCCGGTCGGGTGTTTGATTGCCTTTCTCTTCGTCGGTACCATCGTATACTCGATTATGGTAAGCCTGGGCGAGATGGCTACCTTCATGCCCGTCGCGGGTTCATTCACGGCATACGCATCACGCTTCGTAGACCCCTCACTCGGTTTTGCCTCGGGTTGGATCTACTGGTTTAGCTGGGCGTCGACTTTCGCGCTCGAGCTCGTCGGCTCGGGTCTCGTTATTCAGTATTGGGACAAAACTCTGAGCGTCGGTATCTTCATCGCCATCTTCTGGGTCGTCTTCGTGGCTTGTAACTTGCTGCCCGTCCGCTGGTTCGGAGAGCTCGAGTCATACTTCGTGTCCATCAAGGTCATCACCGTCATCGGCTTCATCATCTTCGCTATTGCTATCGACGCCGGCGCCGGTCAACACGGCTACCTCGGGTTTGATGCCTGGGTACACCCGGGCCCTTTTGCCGAATACATCGTCTCCGGAAACAGCGGCAAGTTTGTTGGATTCTGGTCTGTCCTTGTCACGGCAGGGTTCTCGTACCAGGGCACCGAGCTGGTGGGCGTCGGTGCAGGTGAGACATCTAATCCATCGAAAACGGTACCTTCGGCTATCAGATGGACCTTCTGGGGTGTTTTCACACTTTTCATCGCTACTATTTTCTTCATTGGCATCACAGTGCCCTCCGACAACCCAAATCTGCTCAGCAACGCCAGCGACGCCTCGGCGTCCCCTCTCGTCATTGCTGCGAAACTAGCTGGCGTACCTGTCCTCCCCCATATAATCAACGCCGTCCTCCTCACAGCTGTGCTGTCCGCTGCCAATTCCAACGTGTACTCGAGTAGTCGGATTATGGTCGCCTTGGCTAGAGATGGACATGCGCCGGCTTTCTTGGCGCAGACCAACCGCTTTGGTACGCCGCATTACGCTGTTCTTTTCTCAGGCATCATCGGCCTACTCGCTTTCCTCAACCTGTCCTCTAGAGGCAGCGACGTATTCGACTGGTTGTTGAATATTGTAGGTATAGCTGGATTCATCAGCTGGTGCGCCATCAGCATTTGTCACCTTGTATTCAGTATGTTACCCAGTCATTTACAGCTATCCAAACTATACTTTTCGCCCCGTTCCCTACAATTGCACCTTATCGTTACCAAGCATCATGATATCTAACAGTTACTTTTAGTGCGAGCCCTACGATCGCGCGGCATATCCCGAGATACCCTCGCCTTCAAAGCACCATTCCAGCCCTGGCTAACCATCTACGGCCTCTTTTTCTGCGTGTTGATTACTCTCACGAATGGGTTTACTGTCTTTATCAAGTGGAGTACTAGCGATTTCTTTGCGGCGTATATCAGTCTCATCTTATTCGCTGTTTTATACTTGGGGCACAAGGTCGTCTTCCGCACGCGGTTCGTTAAATTGGCTGAAATTGACCTCGAACGCGACCGGGCCAGGATGTAGGAACACGTGGAATCATGTCTTGTACCAGTAGTCTGCATATAATGAATAATAACAGCGAGTATTAATCCTAGTTTTGACCTTGTAAAGTCCACGCTGCTATACAGCCTGCTACTTCTACTGAGATATGGCCGGTCTGATCAATTTACTCGCAGTCCAATTATCTTGCTCTCACAAAAGCGCATACCTGAGATACCGCGGGATATAAGGTGCACAACTGACGCCACTTTGCTGTCATATAGTAGATTATATTTATGTCATTTCTAGAGAGTAGAGGTCGTTTACCACAAGGGTCACATTCAGACCGGATTCCTCGGCAAATATATGCCTTTTTGGCAGGTTGTCACTCTGTAGCCTCGAGGAAACCACTGGCCGTGCTATTTTCACAGACGCTCATACAAAGACAAGCGGTAAGTAAGTACCTGCGTTACGGCCCGCGGTAGGATCCCCTGTAACCCGCCCTGTGCAGTTATCTACGTAGGCACATATAGGGGCGGTTTGCCCTGACTGGCGCTGCTAAGCGCGCTATATATCGCTAACTGCAAGTAACCTTAGCGACCCTAGGTATATTACCTACCTGATTGCGAACCTGCATCTTTAAGCCGGCATGGCATCCCTTTCTGCAATTCTCTTATCTCAATTCATGTGCTATCCTCAATCACGAAGCCATTCAGACCCGGGAAAAAGAAATTAGCAAGGTGCGAGCCGTGGCTGTGAGTATGTGTCGCTCAGGTGGAGAGTAGAAAGAACCGTTAGACTGCGCACGTCTAGCGGTATCATTTCCCACAGAGTGCGATAGTATGACGAGGTGCTTGATGATTCAAAGGATATGCAGATATTGCTGCTTACCTTAGGCAGGTAGTATATCGAGTTTTTTTCCCCAGAGAAATCAACGTTTGCCCTAATGTCCACTGTGAAGACATTCCGGTCTTGATCCTATATATACCTGCTTAGTCAAACCCAAAATACCTGTCCAGGAGCCCGCTCCTTCAGCTCATCCAAGTTCCCTCCTAACCAAGTTCCATGGTATCGCCAATAGAAGGCACCAGTTAGCATTTTCCTAGGCCCTAGGTTCATGTATACGTCAATAAAGCCTTGTCTTGCGCACGAAAGTATCAATGGGAAAAAGAGCGCTTCTCCTTCTTTCTATGCTATTCATCTTGAGTTCATTCTCGTAACTTACCGTTTCCCCTCGCCCCTGGCAATTCGATGACGGTATTTTCACTCTTCCTCCTTTGTTACGTCTATTAAATTGTACGCACGCCGAACCAACTTTCCCACTTCGTAGCTTCCCCAGAATGTTTAACGTAGTAGTCGCGGTCGACTAATGATGAAGTTTCCAAATTCTTTTCACCTATCTTCATTTTTTTCTTTCTCTATTCGCTTCTACTAACAAACTTCGAATCACGTTTCCTCTCTAACCGACTTTTGAATCCGTTGATCGGTTTATTCTATTCTTGCATAAAAGTCCTCCTTTACTATGTTCAGGGGCTTACTGATTGGCGCCGTGCTAGGCGCAGCTTCTGCCGCCCCGGCGGATCTGGATATCAACAATCCTGGTTTGTCAATTCGAGGCCTACCTTCCTTTCATTAGGTAAATTTGAAATCTAATTGCTATGCAGAGTCCATCAAGTCGATGGCGAGTACAATCGCATTTGAAACCATGAAATACTACTCTGGAAACATCACAAATACCCCAGAAGTATGTTGCAATTTAAACCTCTTAAGATGAATAACCTTCAGAAGACTGATTATCATGTGCAGACTCTCGCGATATTTCCCCAACCGCATTGTACGGCTTCATATTCCCCGTGACTAAAACTCAATCTTGTTGACTTTATATACATCAGACTGGTGGCAAGCTGGTGCATGTTGGGGAGCGATGCTCGACTATTCGCACTATACAGGCGATTCTAGCTATGACGATGTGATAACACAGGCACTGCAAAGCCAAGTACTCGCTCCCGATTTCAATCTTATGAATCCGCGCTATTTCGGCTCCGAAGGTAATGACGATCAAGCCTTTTGGGCCTTTACCATACTAGAAGCCGCTGAGCGCAACTGGCCCCAACCTGACGACTCTCTACCGCCTTGGATAACGGTGGCTGAGAACATATGGAATACGATGATCTCCAGATGGGACGAAACAACTTGCGGCGGCGGCTTACACTGGCAAATATTCGACGGCAACCCGAACGGCATCGACTACAAGAACGCAGTATCCAACGGCGGATTATTCCAAGTATCTGCACGACTGGCACGAGCAACTAACGACGATAAATACTTCCAATGGGCAG
Source organism: Xylaria bambusicola (assembly GCF_022495145.1). Classification (NCBI taxonomy): domain Eukaryota; kingdom Fungi; phylum Ascomycota; class Sordariomycetes; order Xylariales; family Xylariaceae; genus Xylaria; species Xylaria bambusicola. Next base: position 96,334 of record NW_025953573.1, read on the forward strand.
AGAAGATCTGGGACTGGTCTGAGAATGTTGGCTTCATCGATAAGGATTTCAATGTGTTCGACGGCGCTAGCTCGAAGGCCGATTGCAAGGACACTAATCCTTTAACCTTCTCCTATTCACAAGGCATTTATATGTATGGCGCAGCAGTACTCTTCGACTACAAGAACGGAGACCAGAAATGGGGCGACCGGGCAGATGGCTTGCTGCAGGCTTCTCGGTCCTACTTCACCCCCTTTGACAACGCTACGGACATCATGTACGAGCATGCGTGCGAGCTGGTTGACACATGCAACACGGATATGAAATCCTTCAAGGGCTATCGTAAGCACTTTTGAGATCTGTCCAGCTGTTCTTGCAGACCATAGTCCGAAAATTGGTGACTGACTTTGAATGACATAATTAGTGTCTCGCTTCATGGCCGCAACAGCCCAGTTGATGCCTTCGACTCGCGATGACGTCCAGGAACTACTCCGTGCATCTGCGATAGCAGCAGGAAAGGCGTGCTCCGGCGGAGACAGCGGTACTTCCTGTGGGCAGAAATGGTACGGACTCACGAACTCTTTCAACGCCCCAATGCTCCTTTCCACTTCCACAATCGTCTCCAGCTTCCGAGTCATGCTAACTGTAGTCCTGGATAGGTATGTCGGAGGATACGATGGGAATACAGGGCTCGGCCAGCAGATGACTGCTCTCGAAACAGTTCAGGCACTGCTTGCCTTTGACGCGCCGCGGCCTCTGAAATTCGGCGAGATCAAACATCTCAAAGACAAAGAGCCGATAGTTATACCTCCGCCCAGCACGACTGAAACAACGGCACCTCCAGAGCCCACGACGCCCATGGAGCCCATGGAGCCTATAGAGCCTATAGAGCCTATAGAGCCTTCTGAAACTACCGACACTGCAGATACCACGATAACGTTAGCCAGTCCGCCGAGTACGGTGACCGTGGTAAAAGACGTGGATACGGCACCTACCGAGTCCGCATCGGATACGCAGGGGCCAGAGTCCGTTGCACATGTCACTGGGGTCAGTTATACCCGGATTCTGATGTCGTTACTTACTTCCGTCATGATATTCAGCGTTTGAGGAGGGAAGCGGGGGATGATTCAATATGGGTTCTGGACAAGGGATTCAGTCGTTTTTTTTAATATCTAGGTATGTGAAGTATTACACTGGAAAGATAGACAAGCAATAGGTAGTTGGATGTAGTAAAAGAGCTTTACAAAGTAATAGATTTATCAAGGACGTCTGTAGCCTGCTTGGCCTATCACCTCCCTGTCCCCGTTCCATGTTCCGCTGTGTCTTGTAGAGTCGAGAATGGGCAGGTGCTCTTGTTACCAGGTCCTTGATTATTCCGAGACTAGTATCTGTGCGGATGCAGGTTGGCCTGTCTGTGGCATTGCTGTACACGATCTCTTTGCTGGTTGGATTTGTATATCAGGGCGTACAGCAGTCTGCTATCAGAACTGGTAATTGTATGATCTCATTTTAACTCCGTGCTTTATCAACTTTGGCAGGTCGCGACTGGGTTTGAATATAATAATACTGGGTAATGCAGGCTACTATTTGCTTAAATCATGTTGAATTAACGGATATTGATAATGCGTACATCGCCATCTATCGCAAAGTCCCGCTTCTCTACTTTGAGGTTATCCAACTCGTCTCGAGGCTGCGCTAATCGTTCTCGTAGCTCTTCCAAGTCATCTGTCTTGAATATGTCACGTAGCCATGCGACACACCTGGCCATACCACAGGTCTGAACACCACACCTGATTGCTGACAGTACGTGGCTCAGGGGTGCTCTTATGTAGAACGTCTCCTCGTGCCATGGCCACAGCACGACTCCTGGGCTGCGCTTGCTGAATTTCGTCCAGGCCAGGTGCTTGCGGCTCCATTCCCACTCAGGCTGGTAGACCCCAGTTTTGACGTTCTTGTACATTACGAAGGCACGTATGTTACAGTACATTATCCCGAAACGTCCATAATCACGGGGCCCAAACGAATATTCTACGTAACCATTCCGGATTACCGGCTGAAAGTCAGGATGGACTGACCTTATGCAGGATGTCGCGAGCTTCTCATCCGAAAGGGCCTTCGGATTCAGGATTTGATTTGCTAATTCCCAATATACCGGTAATAGGTCTGAGTTCCTACTCCGCGGGAATATCTGGTTCCAGTCAAGCGGCCTAGTCTTTTCATGGTGCTTAACGTCCAAGCCCTCTCTGAAGAAATACTCATTAAGAGACTCTAGTTCCCTGGAAATTTTGCCTTTATTCGAAGGATAAAGATCAAAATCGTAGTCAACCTTCTGATTTAAGAAGGTACGTATGTCATCGATTAATTGGCGGACAGTCAGTAGTCGTGGTAACTGATCAAGGGACAGTTCGGCCACGGCCGGTATCGTCATCTGAATTTTAAAGGCTTTGCACATCTCGGGATCGAAGCCGAAATATGCGTATGGTACGGTCGCGACAAGAGTGAAGGTCTCGTGATCTGCAATCTCGAAGTATCCTGGCCTTACTCGGGGTTTTGAAAATGGTAGAGGACCCTTAGTGTCCCGCAAAATAAGGAACTCTAGACTCCCGTTTATGTTTTCTGGATGCAGTGCGTACAAGTGATCGTGTAAGGGCAGAACTTCTTTGACGAGAGGCTTCGTGCTAACTATGTATAGGCACTGCTGGTGATTTCGCAAGTCTTTGTCCTCCTGTTTAGTATGCCAATTCACACTATGCAAGTCGATCTCATATACTTCATAGACTCCAAAACGCGTCTGAAGCCTCGGTATTGAAGGGATGCGAAGGAGGTGAATGGCTCGTATATCTTTCAGCGTTCCTGTTTCTGAATCTACTGTTATTCCTTGATTCCAATACATTCGAGATTCGCCCCCATATACAGGGGCAAGTCGAGTCAGAGTCAGGAAGTCTTGTCGAAATCGACGAAAATCACGATTTGGGTCAACTTTCAACAGCGAGTAAAGTGTTTCGGACGCCACGTCACTATAGAATCTCCGGGTATACTTGAAGCGTTGCCATGTAAGCGGTGACGTCCAATCTGGCATCCATGACGGAATCCATGCTTCTAATTCCTGGTCCCTAGGTGACCTATGAGATCCTACGGCGTATTCCAGAAACCATAATATTTCCAGTCGAAGCAGGCAATGGGCAAAAAATCCAATCCAGAGATGTTGACTTGATATGGAATAGTTGGCTTGAAGTCCTTGACTTGCAGTCTTTCGACGGCTGATCAACGACAATATACCGAATAGACGGTCACGCGAATCAGAACAGTTAGAGTTTGATACGAGTGCCAAAGCGTCGCAGGGATTTTCTCCAAAGGTCTGCCGTGCCACATATTGGAACCATGGCGCACTTGTCATTGCCGAACTCCACTCCTCTGTCTTCTTTAGTCTCTCCGTGATGATTGAATCCACTAGGAAGTCAGTGTCACCAATGCGAATGATTGTCTTGGAGGAGGTGATCAGTTCCTGGATCACCCATAGTCTAGTAAAGTATCGTCTCTTGAAAAGCTTCTCTAGATTGAGATCCATGATCAAGCCATTTGAGTCCATAGGGCGAACTTCACCACTTGCAAATTCGTCTAGGGGGTGACGTCTAGGAAAACGGTGTTTTGGCTTCATGGCCACGTCTGGGCCTAGATATACCACCACTCTCAAACTCTCTCTGTAAATTCGCCCCATTTTGGCAACTTGTTGGGCCCTTTCTTCCATGTTGCCTTGATTAATGCATATTGCATCTACCCATACACGTCTAGTGACGTCAGGGAGCCTAGCGAAACGTAGCAAATCGCAACAATTTTTGGTCTGTATGAGGACGTCCCATGATGGGCCAATATAGATTGGATAGCCTAGGTCTGTTTCATTGTCCCGATCTAAATGCTCGCCTTCCCATGTATATGAAAAGGCTTCATATTCTGGGCAGTTATCTTGCTCATACGTTTCAAGCGTTAGATGAACAGGAAACTCTTCTGGTTCTGCCGCAGTTGACGGGGCGCGTCTAAAGTTTTCACCATCCGTCGGTGATAAACAGGCTTGTCTGAATTGGTCTGGCCGTAAAATAGTGGGATAGACGTGAGAGAGAGTCTGCGGGTACGTAAACTTTTCGGGAGTGGGAAAACTGGTTGAATTGTGGTACAGACTCTCAGATGGCCAGTGCAAATTCAACTCCCCAAAAGGTTTGTCTCGCGGTTGAATGGCAATGTTACTGGAACTTTTGTTCTCAGAAATAATATCATGCAATGGTGGCTTCCGGCCGCAGGCTACGCAAATTGGAACAAGCCTGCATTGCGATGATAAGTGACAAGTATCTTTGATTTCGCAGTTCAGCCCATGCTCTTCAAACTCGATCATAGGACCCGAGCACTCTGAACCATGCCAATAGTTCTTTGCGGCGGGCGTCGTCTCGCCGTCCATCATCTAACATTGGGGACGCAATTTGGTCAATGAGGTAATCGGTGACAACAAAGGATGAAAATAAATAAACAGGAAACCCCAATTCTATTATCCAGATTTAAGCCTTGATCCTAGGAGCCCAGCAAGCAGTGCCATGTAGAAGACCGAGGGTCACATATGAGTAGCTGAGGGCTATGCAATGGTCAGGCGGGGTAGGTGACAGGGGTGTTTTACTTGGCTTACATTAAGGCTGCCAACTCTCGTTTGTCTCTGTATATCAGACTATCAGTATGGACTTTGCGCAATAACGAAAATCCTACCGTACTTGGTTCATGACAGATGTGCAGGCAAATTTGTACATAGGTTCCTTCAGCCGGCAACTATCATGTTAGTAGCAAATGGAATAAGAGTTAGTAGTAGCCGGTCCTACCAATCTTGGGAAAGTAATTATTGGTTAGAAGACCATATGAGTATCATCCAGAGATGATCTTAACCCTGAGAGTGTCTTTACATGTAGGCAGAATTAAGATGCCCATTTGAATGTGGCATCTGACAGCGTGGTAGTAGCGTAGCATTATAGCCGCTTTCCGGAGTCCGTAATATGTACATCAAGGTGGCGCAGTGGTCCTAGATGTTAGTCTGAAATGACTCACCAAATTCAGTAATTTCAAAAAGAAATGATTTATCATGTTTCAGTACCTATATATGTAAATTTCAGAGAGCCTAGAGGTGACTGCCTGAGAGCCTGGTTTCTGAATATTATCTCAATCCAGCTCATATCTGCTTCGGGCTGTGCATGCCTCTCAGCAGCGTAATGTTGTAAAAGCTAAACATGGAGGACCTGGTCAATTACAAGAATTACATACATTAAGATAGAACTCTGCGTCTATATCGATGAGCATCATAATTTCGTTTACTTGCTGAATCATGGTCCAACCAGTTGTTTGTGAATTACGTTATCGAGCGATCCATTAAACTCCAGTTGCTACTTCATTACACAATCCTTGTACTTAGCTCCATGATATACACATAGTTTATTGGTATTCAAGGTTACGATTGGTAAGCCTTGCGACATTTCCCTCTAATCATATCTAGATCATCATCTAGTCTAACACCGATAATGTGTTACGCGTGAGGACGTGTTTGAGATGGCCATGTGGCTCGTGTGGCAACCATGTTACAATGACCGAAAAGTCATTAGCCTGAAGGCTTCTTAACCACTACATGACTGAGCTATCTTGTCCACATCTGATAAACGATGAGCTTTTTTGAATCGTAGTTGTACGTCTGCCAGCTCCGAGTCTTTGAACCAATTGACGCTGGGTTGTTTCATTGTACGCATATGCTGCTTAGCTGCAAATATGTATCTAAAAGCTAGGAAGCCTTATGCGTCAATTGAAGTCTCGTGTTTTGTGCAGAGATGCATGTGGGAGCTCCGATCGGAGCTCCACCGTGACGGACTCACTAAAGCACCTACTTGTGCGACCTCTGACTCAAGATTCTTCAAAGGTCGTGTTTGAAGTATATAATTTAGTATTCCCTTTCTCGAATAACGGAAGACGAAGAGAAAAGCCAATCGCAAAAATACAAAACGCCCAAGGACGATCCTGCTTGGTTACATCAGCTCACGATGGGTGTGTTCAACCTAGAGACCTGTGCAAGGTCTAACATCTTGGCGCTCGAGCCATATCGCTGTGCGAGAGAGTAGGGTACCCAGGATTGTTCATGATAACTATCTCACCGCTGACTCAACCTAGTGACTACAAGGATGATGGAACGAATATCTTGTTAGATGCAAACGAGAATGCTTACGGTCCCTCTTTGACAGCCGCCGCCGTCTCAACGTCATCAGCCAACAAGTCATCAGGACCTGAGATTGACTTCCTGGGCCTGCACAGATACCCAGATCCGCACCAGAGGGAGCTAAAGCAATTACTCTGCAACTTAAGAAACACTCACTACCACACAGACAAGAACATCACACCTGACAACTTGTTCGTCGGCGTTGGGAGCGATGAGGCTATTGATAGCCTCATGCGGTGTTTCTGTGCGCCTGGCCGTGACAAGATCCTGGTCTGTCCGCCTACCTATGGCATGTACTCTGTATCAGCACAGGTGAATGACGTGGGTCTCGTGAAAGTACCCCTCCTGCCCGCGCCAACGTTCGAGCTCGACGTCGCCAAGATAAAAGAAACGCTATCAAATGAGCCAAACATCAAATTAGTATACCTGTGTTCACCGGGAAATCCCACGGGAGCTCCGCTCGCCAAGAGCGGTATACAGCAAATCCTCGAACACCCGACGTGGAATGGCGTAGTTGTCGTCGACGAGGCGTATGTCGACTTTTCGCCCGAGAACGCATCGCTCGCCGAGTGGGTCTCCGAATGGCCCAATCTCGCAGTGATGCAAACGTCGTCCAAGGGCTTTGGCATGGCGGGAATCCGCCTCGGGTCTGTCTTCACGTCTGAACCCATCGCACGGCTTCTTAATAGCATGAAGGCGCCGTACAATATCCCCAGTCCCACGAGTGCACTAGCTATCTACGCGTTTTCGCCAGATGGGTTAGCGGTCATGCGCGCAAACAGGGAGAAGATCGTCTCGCAGCGGGAGCGCTTGATTCGCGAACTACCTAAGATCAAGGGGGTTGGACGTCTACGAGGTGGCGTCGAGAGTAACTTTTTACTCTACGAGCTGTTGAATAAAGATGGACAGCCTGATAACACCGTGGCACTTGCTGTATACGAGAGGTTGGCTGAAAATAGAGGCGTGGTAGTGCGTTTCAGGGGCAAGGAGCACGGCTGCTTTGGATGTCTGCGAATCACGGTCGGGACCGAGGCTGAGGTCACGAGATTCTTGGAATCGCTTGAGAACACTCTTGCTGAGGTGAATGGTCATGGCGTTTCAGTACCCAAAGACGAAGAGAAAAAGGAGGTCGCGGCCAGTGCGGTTGTCTCTTAGATTTAAATGCTGAATTAGATAGACTAACAGGCCTCGGTCGTCAGTATGAACTTATAGACGCATAATCGAACTACGAAGCATACAAGTTCAACATGGAACAAGATATGAGAAGTTAGCAGCTAGAATTGTCTTGTGTTTGCTTTTTTATCTTGACCGAATTCTCCTTGTCTCGACCTGGTAGGTCATAATGAAGACTTATATGCTTTACGCCCATAATAGTGCTTATAAGGATGCTCTGACGTCGAGCCCCGCCCCCACCAACTCTCTTTTCGCGAATTTGTGTCCCACCATCATGTGAATGGTAACAGGGCCGTCCATTCTGTTAGTACATCGAGTTGAAGCTACATCACTTGAAACTGAGAGGTCGAACAGGAGACCTAAGTCTTTGAGAACCCGGACTTTAAAATCGCTGCTCAGATTACAGTCGAGGTTCGATGCATATACAAAAGATTAGCGACGAGGTCGCAGAGCGCCTCAAGATCGAGCAATCACAGCCTCAGTCTGAAACATCAACATCAATACCTGCCGCGACATCGATAGAAGAGTCGCAAGATGGTAGTGCATCCGCGCCGTTAACAACGGCCATGTTCCCCGAGCTCTCGCCAGGTCGCGCCATGACGGGGAAAAAGACCGTCGACGAGGTAGTCGCGGAGCTTAAGAAAAGCCCCTTCTTCATGACAGAGCTAGAAGAAAATGATGAGACAGAAGCCCTCAAGGCCCTAGCATATGAGGGTACACCGTTAGAGAACGCGTCAGAGTTCAAGGAACAAGGGAACGAGTGTTTCAAGGCGAAGCGCTGGGCAGATGCAAAGGAGTTCTACACCAAGGGAGTATTGATACTCGCCGCGGAGGAGCGCAAACGGAAACAGGCGGCGGAGAATCCAGCGTCGCGGGTGTCTTCGAAAGAAATGTCTAAGGAAAAGGGTGAGGAAACCAGTGATGAAAAAGAGAATAAAGAAACAAGTGAGGAAGAAATCCAGAAAGAAAGGGCAACCCTTGAGTCTCTGTACGTCAACCGCGCAGCGTGTCACCTCGAGCTCAAGAATTACCGCTCGTGCTGGCTCGATGCGTCCGCCGCGCTACGCCTGAACCCAAACAACATCAAAGCGTATTATCGGGGGGCACGGGCCTTCCTAGCCGTCGGACGCATCGCCGAAGCAGATGACGCATGCGCCCGGGGGTTAACGCTCGACCCGTCGAATAACCCCTTGAAAGCCGTCGCCCGCGACATCGTCAAGAAAGCAGAGGAGACGGGTGTGCAGGCGCGCCGCGAGGCCGAGAGGGTGGCTAAGCAGAAAAGACGAGAGATGCTCATTAAGGCAGCGCTGAAGGCACGCGAGATCCGTACGCGCACCACGGCGCAACCCCCTGAGATGGAGGACGCGGGAATCAAACTCGTGCCGGACCCGGACGACCCCGCGAGTCATCTTGCTTTCCCGACTGTGCTGCTGTATCCGGTACACCTAGAGTCGGATTTCATCAAGGCGTTCAACGAGACGGATTCTCTGGCCGATCATCTCGGTTACGTATTCCCGCTCCCGTGGGATCGCGAAGGTGTGTACACGCTTGCCGGCGTCGAGTGTTACATGGAGACCGTTACGGGAGGCATGATTAAGCTGGGTAAGAAGGTCCCGCTGTTGAAGGCGTTGGCTGGGGGCAAGGTCGAGGTCGTGGATGAGGTTGTTCGGATATTTGTTTTGCCTAAGGCACAAGCTGCCACGTGGATTGAGGATTTCAAGCGGAAGAGGGCTGCGGAAAAGGGCTCGTGATATCGTAGACTTTGATAATTGAATTGGTCTCAGCTCAGCCTACGAAATTGACGCTGTCTAAACACAAGCATAGCTACCCCAGTCTATATTTGTTGTACAAGGTGATCCCGAAGTCCTATAGCCACGGTTAGCTAATTCATCGCACTGCATCACCTTACTGTATATTTCCAGTTACTTTGTTCTCAGCTCCTATTACCACTGTCTTGTGCCCTAGTTCGTAGATATAATTAATGGAAGCGGATTCTGAGACCCTTGCTATCGCTTGGAGGAATTCCCGCACATATAACACACCCGAGTTGGGATATCCTTCTTCACATATAGAATTCAAGACAATTAACTGACAACATTCTGTAATTATCCTCCTTACACGAATATACGTATCCATGTCAACTTAGCACATTTATACATAATCACCTCGCTTTCTCTTTCTCATGTTTGATGATCTTAAGAGCGAGTGCTGTGGTCAGACCCCGGTTTCCGATGCGAGCACCTGTTCGACCCATGCAACAGAAGTGACCCGCCGGCCATCCACCGTCTTCTTCCTGTAATGACAGTAGGCGCTCTAAGTCCCGCTGGTAAAGAGCGGGCTCAATACCAGCGAACTGGCAAGCAGCGAGACGAAATGCCAGACCAAGTGGGTTGATAGGCATGTTGAGTCGGTTCTCGAGCTCATTTTGAATAATTTCCAACTCTGCCTTGAGCGGTGTCGAACAAATGGCATACAAACGAGACACGAAATATAAGAACGTCTCAGATGTAGAATAGTGGCGATTGCCGTCGAGACATGCTCTGTTTCTCAAACAATCGACCACCCAACGCTCAGTTTTGACAATACGGGGATCGGAAGCGCGACCAAATTTGTGAAACATTCTCAGGATGTTGCAACAGACTTCAGGCGTGGTGCGCGGCCGCTCATTAGTGAAATAGGTTTGCATAATACCATCACGATCAACGTTTTCCGCCATTGCATGCAATACAATATTGGCATCTGCAACATCGTCAAGGTACTCAGAAGGCAGCGATAAGTAAGCCGTGGAGGTTGTGTCAGCATCAGGTGGGAATTCTACAGTCGTTAGTACAGGAGCTTCTGAAAAGTAATTCCAAAGGCCATTTTTGATGTCCTTCCTATCAAGTGAGATACCATTCACTTCACGCGATGCGTTACCTCGATGTCCGGTGACTTTGCCAGATGGCCATCTGAGATAAACAACATTTGCATCGCCTGTTAGCTCCCAAATTAAAAGCTGGGCAAAGTTGTCTTTCAAAACAACGTCACCATGACCTTCGACCGTGCAATGATGTTTCCCGGCGCGCGACCTGAGGAACGCCATGGCTCGTGACCCGGGGTCCAGGAACATATTCTTCAATGCGCCTCCAGATCGGACAAATTGATTGTCAACTAGCATGCCGTGCATGCCAATAGACCTCGCGGCGCAGATATTCTCAACAGTATCATCAATCATGAGCATCTGGTCCGGGGTGAAGCCACTCTTCTTGACTAGATATTCAAAAGAGCACAGGTCCGGTTTGCGCATGCCTTCAACCCCGGATGCGAAGGCCAATTCAAATACATCCCATGGCAAGTTAAGCCCTCGAACGATCTGAAAATGCTCCTGTTCACAATTTAGACATATGGTTAGAAGAGACTTGATAACGCTATTTGTACACACTTTTGAGATGTTCGACATGACATAAAACTTCAGGTTCATGTTAGAGGCTTGGAGTTCGTGTATTGTTTGGACCAGGGACGTATTCACTGTCAGAGATAGCTGTGCCTCTTCAAGTGACTTCACAATGATCCTCGCATTGAGGCTAAGTATCTTACTAAATTCCTGAAAACCCACATTAGCCTTTCGAAACCCAATGAATTTAACATCAACTCACTATGCAAGCAAGTTCCAGAGAGATATGTCCTCGATCCAAATCATGCCATGCAGTCGAATTCATGATATTTAAAAATTGACCCGACGACAGTGTGCTCGCTTTGTTGCGATCCCAGTTGAGTAAGACTCCCCCAAGGTCGAAAACGAGGGCTTTCACTTTCGCCGCTGTAGCGCTCATCCTAGCTGCCTTTATCAGAAGATGGCCTGTTCGGGTATTTTGGGAATAAATTGTATCATCTATATTCAGGATCTTGGAGATGAGTTATTATTATATCCTCGTACAGTATGAGGAGTGCCATAGCATTGGTGCAGGCATGCGAGGAGTAGGTACGAGATCACTTTGTAGCATTGTAATGTCACACACACGTACGGCCTAACAAAATACCCCTAAATGAGACATACGACAATATGAGGTTACACAGACCTTCGCTGAACTGAGACACTCTCGGGCTTTGGAGATATAAAAAGGCGGTCTTATATTATTACATAGAGTCATGTAAACACCGAAGCCGACAACCGGATGGCCAAGAACTAGAGCAGCTGCAGCGGATTCTTGTATCGCGAGTAGCTTCAATTTTAACCCTGCCATCACCTCTTGTTATATGTAGCTAGGTGTCACAGTACAGTACTATATAGTGAGTGCAGAGACGTCAAGCCTTCGACTTGATAACTCGTCGTTACCTTTTGGTGGCGTAGTGGCATAGTACTGCACTCCTTATGTTATTCCGTGACAGTTTATCAAGTCATACAGTTACGTGTTCGATTCCACGATTGGGCAGCTATATTCTATTCGTGGAGGGATTGGGGACCCTTCGCATGAACAACCCTTGGCGTAGTCTTCGAAGGTGGAGAACTTAGCTCGTTTACGTAATTGGAAAACCACTGCGGGGGTTTTTAGGTATTAACTATATGCATTGCCTTTGGATATGCACTTCTTTATATACAATCGGGTCGATTGCATTTAAAGTAAGGGGTACTGTCACAGTATAGTACTATATAGTGAGTGTAGAGACGTCAAGCCTTCGACTTGATAACTCGTCGTTACCTTTTGGTGGCGTAGTGGTATAGTACTGCACTCCTTATGTCATTCCGTGACACTAGGTATCACGGTAGTATCAGACAAATCAATGTTAGCGTAAGCCTCAGCTGACTCCTAACTGATTGCACTACGTTGCCATCACACCGTTCCATTCTTGTGATGAAAAGGATGGGTGTAATCCATCTTGCTTCGGTCATCCATTCTAATAAGATACATAAATACTACAGTTCAATAAACACTTCGAAACATCTTAACTACTGCGTAAAGAACGGATCAAATAATGAAACGGATTGAGTTTTCAATTAATTTAAAGAAAAGGCGAACGCGTGTGTCCCTTTAGTTCCTTTTGCGAGATTCTCACTAGTCCAACGCTGACTAATCCCTATAACTACAACACTTCAATGATCAATATCCCGACTATTGTCACAGCTCGTATCACCTGATTTTCAATGGAACTACCTAAATTCTGCAGCTTACGCTTTTAAAGGCAGTCGTCGTTGATTCATTGATATCCTATTAGGACTACAAGCACAGGGGAGCTGTATGACGATCATTATTGTACGAGGCTTCTAGAAGACCTCCGTACGTGGGCTATGGCTATATAGACGATGTCTCTTTTCAATAGCCCTCGATTATGACACATCCGAAGCGGAAATCATTTCTCCTTATATTTGTCTCTAGCTGTAACCTCCTGGATCAGCCAGTCTATATACCTTACGACACTGAGTACGCTCTAGTATTTTGAATTACTGATTCTGATAATTATGCCATTAATAGAGGTAGCGGATTCATGATACTCATGAGACCTAAATATCATTTACTGGCGTCCAAGGTGTGAAGTGGTTGTGTGAACTGATCTAATAATAGACTTAGCTTAAAAAAAACACCCTGTCAGCTGGTATCAGAACATAAGGTCTTGGCAGAACTAATTCGTGTTGTTACGTAGTACAGATGGTGAGAACCCGAGATAGGACGGATAGAAGAACACATGACAAGACAATAATAACTAATTGATGAGCTTTGCCTCTACGCCCTCTTCAACCTTTCTTCACGCAGCTGACTCCCTTTCCAGAATTCGGTTATCCAGATGCGTAGAGCTTTTCCGCGGTGCTCAATCTATTACCCGTCTGATGTAAGCATCAATCGGACTGTAGCACCGAACCTGCTGTATCACCACAAGCTCGCTTTTCGACTAGTCGGACAGGGTGAGTCATTCATAGAGAGTGGTATGAGCTAAATACAGTAGCTCCTTGGTGCTATGTACAACCATTTTCTTTGTCTATAACCGTAGGATCACGAGGGTCGTAATCGTGACATTATTATGATTATACCTATAAAGATTTACTCGCTCCCTACTCCACTAGGGATAGCTGTATAGTCGGTCTTCTGGGCAAAGTCCAAGTCACTTTCACGGCTGAGCCCCTTGAAGAGCAGCTTAACTAATGTACGCTTCCATAAATGCCACGCCTCTGGTACCCGGCGTCTTATCGCCATATCTTATTGTGGTGCAATAAGAACATCTACATAGAATCGAAAAAGTGACCGCCAGAGCTGGTCCGACGTTATGTATTATCGTACAATAAGGTCACACAATACAACATCTATTCTCGTGTTATTGAATCTGAATAGGAGGAAGAATTCAGTTAGTCTGGTTAGCTTCAGTGCTCTCCGCCTTCGTGAGGAACCATGTGGGTGCATAGTAAGCGTGTTGTAATGTTCAGTTTGGCTTGATGCTTTAAGAAGGAATGTCAAATCTCTCCTGCTGCGAAAGGAGCCAAGCCTTCGCATCTTCGACCTGACCAGTGACATGTTCGAGCTGCCACGCCATCAGTCCGTCAAGCGCGCTTTTGAGATACTTTCCCCCTTTCTGCAGACCAAAAAGTATTTGGATCTCATTGCCATTCAATAATGGGCGTTGGAGGTGAGCATCGCGCAAGTCTTGATCCACCACAAAATCGGCAAACGCAGAAAATCGCTTGAGAAGTGGTCCTGTGAGAAACTCGTCCATTGAGGAATCGTACGCGGAAGGCACTGATTTTGTCGAGGTTTGCGGTGCGTACACCACCTGGGCTAGCATAACGTACGTCACTTGCGTGCTCCAAGTCGCGCCCCAGGAGCGAATAGCCATGCCAACAAGGCTTCGTGAAAGAGTCTTTGCCGATTGTGTTGTAGTGGTGTCCAGAATCTCCAGAATGGAATCGAAGTTCCTGAGCGCGCTCTCAAGGACTTTAGAAATCTTGGCAGGGAGTCTGAGGGCAGTCGTCGCCTCCTGGATCGCCTGTCCGAGCAAATTTTGCCGGAGCCCAGCAATCGGTGCATAAGCAGCCATAACCCAGACATGATCGACGTTCTCCTCAGACTGAACCATCTTCCCCATAGTACTGCTATCTTTCAAGAGGTGGGCAAGGAGTCTATAAGCCCGTGGCCACGTTATTGGCCATGGCGGCGACGCGGATAATCCTAGAATAGGGAATTCGGTTTCTAAGGTGTCTAGTAGGGATGAATCAAGGCGGAGGAAGACGGGCGTGTAAAGATTAGATTCGAAAATATGCTTAAAGGCAACCGCTGCGTTTGCATCCCTTATCATTTTGAACAGTTCAATGTTGATCCTATCACGCGTGATCATTGTGTCCAGTGCTCGCCGTATCTCGTCTTCCTTCATATATCGAGTAACCTCCGGGTGTAGGCCAAAGCCGAGTTTACTACCAACCCGAATGAGTCGCAGCACCCGCAGTGGATCGTCCATGAAGGTCTGGCGTGGATCCAGAGGCGTCCTCATGATCCTCGCAGCTAGATCTTGAAGCCCTCTACCCGTGAGGTCTACAACCTCCTGCTTCTCTAGATTAAAGAACATGGCATTGACAGTAGCATCGCGACGGAATGCATCTTCCTCGGGAGTGCCAAACTCCATATCTGGAGTCCGGCTCTGGCTGTCGTACACCTCTTTTCTAAGATTCACTAGGTCAACCTCCAACCCGAATAGGTTTCCACCGGCTGTCTCGAGTTTTTTAGACATCTCGGCATTTCTTTCCATCACGTGAAACCGGGTGAACTTGCAATCAGGGATGCCCAATTCATCAGCCTTCATACGGTACTTGGATTCAATCTCCGGCTCAGCGGAGAACCTCTCGAGAAATTTGCCGAATTCTCTCCCTGTCACCTTGCTGAGTGCTAAGTCGAGGTCCGACGAAGGGATGCCAAGCAAGCGGTCTCGAACCCAGCCACCCGTGATCCAAATCTCGAGGCCCGGAAAATGCTGAGCACATTCGAGCAGAAACTCGCGCAGAAGTTTCTCTGCGGGGAGCAAAACAATTGCTTTTTGCTCCTGTGTTGTCAACTCCTCTTCGTCTGGAAATTTGGTCAGTTCAATTTGCAATACGAGAAGGACTGGCTCTAGGAGGCACTACCTCTCTCGACTTTGATTCTCTCTACGTTTGATGCCATGGTACTAGTTAAGAAAGTGGCGAATATAAAATGCGAGCCAGATAAGAAATGTATTATAGCTCCACGTTAAGTCCGACTAATGCAGTTGTTAGGACTTTAAAAAGGCACAGCGCGGGGTAACCGAACACGAAGAACTTTACAGCTATGTGCATATCTCAAAGGCTGAGTTGGCCAACCACCTTTGCTGGGTTGTAACAAGAGATTATATTTGAATTAACACGCCGATGGTGAAACAAATTCTCGGCGGCTATCAGGTAGATGGGTCAGGAACGGTTAAACCCGTGAGGCCGACGCACCGCCACGATGAGTCATTCATACCCTTCATAGTGAGTGTTCAATATCGTGTCTAATTAATACTAGTAACCAATATGCAATTCTATCTGGACGAGGGGAATCAGTCATAAAAAATACAGAAAATGGAGCTTTTGTCATAACCTTCTAATCTCGTCAATGTGCGCGTCAAAATCCTCGTTTCCATGCATACGCCTTGTCATCCCGGCCCATTCCAGGCCTTCAAACATACCTCTATTCTTGCCACTTACTCACTGGTTCGGGGTGAGTTGGGCTACAACGTAAATCTCAACAAGGTTGACTCCTCTCTTCCTATGAGACGAGAGGGTATCATTGACCTGCTGGGACAGCCCCAGCTCACTCACTACATAGAGTTAGACCGCAATCGTTTAGTCCGCGGCACCACCTCCGTGTTCGAGATTCCATCACTGCCGACCTTGGCCGCACCACCATTATAGCGAGAACCCCGGGCATTGCCAGAATCCTTCTCCGTATAATGAGCTTTATCTTGGTATCTCCCATCGTCTCCAGCGTATCTGCTATCAACCTCGAACCTGCCACCCTCATTAGCGTTCTGCGGCTTCCTCCCAGCTTGCCAGCTAGAAGACTCGCGCACGCTGAGATTCATCAGCAGCAGCGCTGCCTTCTTGTCTGCACCTGTTGCTTTGTCATCTTCTGTCACACGTATTGATCGATTCTCAACGTGACTCGACTTGTTGGTGCGGTAGTGTTGTACCACTTGGCTTTGGCTTGCATCGTGTCTGTGGTCTCTGTGATCTTCTATCTGTGACGCAGGGCGCTTTGTTCGCGAAGACGGCGAGGTAGTGTTGAGCTTGGGAGGTATGTCTAAGGGTGATGGAAGTTGTCCGCGCGCGGTGTTCGTGTGATGATGATATGTCTGTGGATGAGGCTGCGGTTGACTAGAAGGTTGCGTGCCAGGATAGGGCTGGAAACGGGTACTTCGTGATGCGTTTGCACTCGGATAAGTTACGGTCTGGATATGAGATGCGGTCGTGAAACGAGGGATTGCACTCAACCAAGGATTAGGACCGCTGGCTTGGTATTCGCTAGACTGACGGAGATGGGTTGGCGCATGAAGTATGTTTGCTGGTGTCCAACCACTACTACTGCTACCGGCGTGACTTTCTCGTAGTGACGGAATTAGAGCGGTTGTTGGTGAATGCAGGGAGCGCGGGTGCTGGTAGTGAGGTAGATCGCTGACCAAGCTTGTGCGTTCCACAATAGGCGAGATCTCGCCTTCGGTATCTGTTGTATAGGTGCTGTTATCACTTCTCGGCGTCGAAATGCCTGGCTTTCGGACACGGTGCCGATGTTGTTGCCTCTCGCCGCCATCGTAGTATGGGCGATGAACGCGAAGGTCACGCTTAGGGCTTGGTCGGTTCCCGTTGTCATTCTTCGATGCCGAACCTACATTTGTTGTATTGCTGTAAAGATGACGGTAGTATTCGGCTTCTCGAGTAGACTGCATCACTATCGCCGGATCTATAACCATGCGGCTATACTCTGGTGCATCGACTTGCGTACAAAGAGCCGGGAAATCTGGCCCGAATATAGGGATAAGTGCCCCTGATATGTTGTGGCAAAAGGTTGCGCAGACAGCCCTCGCGCATTGATAAGGCATCCAGTAACCTTGAGCATAATAGTCAATTTTAAGTTTCTCGTCTTTGTCCGCAGCCGAGAAACAAGCCAGGCAAACATACCTTGAGCCATAATCGAACCCCCTGTGATGCTATGAGTTATCTCTTTGAGACCAGGATTCGAGTTCAACATCTTGGCAGGTGTTGTCTATGGTTGTCAGTTATACTTCTCCTGGAAATTCCAAATCTTGCTAGGGCCATGTTGATATTCTGCTTACCTTTGGATATTTACAGCATTTAAAGAACGGTGTCATACGAACGAGCCCAACGTTGTAGTCCCACATCACCGTGTACTCGGTATCGTCCCCCGGGACTTTGAAAACGTATTGAAAAACTATAGGGAGCAAATTAGTGAAAGAACCAATAATTCGTAAATTCCAGGTGGTCCGGGGTTATGTATACCTTCAAAGCTTTCTCGTCCAGTCTTGTCAAAAAAGTCCTTCTTACCGCTGTTGTATGGAATATGCCGTGAAAACTCCCGAATCTTTCCCAGTGGATAGACTTGAAATAATCGGGTGCGGCGAAGTGAAGCTTCATCTAAATCCTCGTGCGGGTGGAAGTTTATGGCCCCTTTCGGCTTGCCCTTCGTGAAGACTGCCGCGTCCTTGGGCATCTTGTGCTTGGGCATCGTTGACCGATTGGGAAACAGAGACTCTTCAGCACATGAGTCCGTGGGAGATGAGAATATTGGACTGGGAAAGAACTCATCATCGTTGGAGGACCCTGGAGGTGCAGGGTTGAGAAGAGACGACAGAGAGAGCATAGCGGTGAGTTGTTATGGGGTGGAGTGTGTGTCTCGCAACCAGGTGCGTTGCGCCTGCAGGTATACTCTGGATTGGCTTTTACTACGATGGAGAGACGCAACTGAGAGGCAAAAGGCTGATGGCTCGGGACGGCATCCGTACTGATAGATAATATAGGAAAGAAGGTTTGCAACTCTCCTTGAGCCTGACAAACAGGTAAGTTTGAAATATTCCCTCGCAACACGGAGAGCCGATATTGGGACAAGCAGACCGAGATTGCTTTCTTTCCCTTACTCCGCCCAGCCATGCAGCTGTGGCTGCAAAACGCCGAGCGGTGTCCGATACGGCGGTATAGACCTGTGTATTCGGCACGGAGTTCTTTGTCAACGATGTCTTGGAATCGACCTGTGAGAGTAGAGATAGCCGTTTGTGCACGCCCACCGCCTCTTGGGATGACCGAGTTCTAAGCCACGAAGTGATAGGTATCGGTGAAGCCCAGGCTACTAGGAATCACTGCTGTTTACCTAGGGCGAAAGCAGTGAGGTCCGATGATAGACAATGCCAGAGGATACTAGCGGATATCGCAAGGCCTTGACAAGTCGTGCAGGCTCAACATAATTACAAGAGCCACCAAACGTGATCTTCGACTCTGTATCATTGCTGACGAGATTCTAGGTGTACAAGTGCATACGTGGAACTCAGGACAACATCGAGGTTAGGCAGGTTTCATTAGGATTCACCCAGGCGTAGCCCAGCCCCAAAAGGGCGATCGCAGGTAACCGCATGACATAGCGGAACCAGCAGGAGAGAGAGCAAATGAGTTTGGTACAGCAAATACTCCGTCTGTAGTGGCAGGCCCAAACAGGGACGGGGATTGTTTGGGAGGCATAGAAGACTGTTGACAGAGACTAACACATCGGCAAGCTGCATATTGTACCGTCCTAATGTCTAGCCTAGTTAGTATCATTAGCAGGGGAGAACAAAGAACATGGACGTGGTATGTAGATAGATCCCAGGCAAAGATTGCCTGACTCGACACACGTGTATCCATAGCTGCCACTCTAAATGGGAGAGGCTTGGATAGGAATCAGTGACTGTAACATGTAGCAGTGACATATCCACCACCTGTATCTCCTAGAGACAAAAACGCAAAAAGCCGCCATTGAGCCTTAGGCCTGACCGCTGCGAAGGCAAGTCATGGTGCCGGTTGAGAGGACTCTGTGCTAAGCTGACGTCCACAGAGCAATACTTCTCTATAGAATCCACAACTCGACAAAAACTCCCGATGGTCGAAGCTGTATCCATCTACAATGTACTATAGCTTGATATTACTTGCACGGGAGATGTAGTTATAACCTCATACATCTATTGTCCTTTTTGCTCCAGAAGATGGTCTGATGCGTTGGAAGGGGAAAAAACAGGCGCCAGGGGAAAGCAGACGCGAAGTCACTCCCACCTTCGAGCAAAGAGGAAATCATCACGCTCTTGACGACCAATACGCCAACGCGTCACTAGCACTCTAGTGATGCCAGCACCGAGCCCAACTGAGACAGATAATTATGTACTAACTAGAGCAAGGCATCCAACAGGCTGCTAATAGAGCAAGTGAATAGTCTTATGCTGTAATCATACCAAACGATAATTGTATTAGCATCTTGATAAATGTATTCAAGTATCAAGTTATTGAGTATCCCACAAAAAGTCTATAACTGTCATCGAGAGTAACCCCAGAGGGACTGTTGTTTGCTCTCGGAGCACGAATGTGAGCCCAATGTACCACCTTGCGAGTAGGTTACGGACGCAGGAAGGTCCTCGAGTCATTCATTCCCTGGGAATGTCTCTCAGCATGCCGCGTCGCCCAGCATATCGAGCGCTGCAGCAGGCCGATGTGCGAGAGGAGGCAGCACTAGACAGTTATTGCACTACAAGCTCCTTAATTACCAGAAAGGGACTTGGCAAGTGGAGAGCGAGATACTCACATGACACAAGACTCAAGCACGGGACGAGAAAGCCGTGCATACCACCCTCCAAGAGAGCAAAGGGTCAAAGTAGAACTATTGAGACTAGGCGTATTGGCTCGCGTGCGATGATAGCAGCAATCCAAGCCAATTCTTTACCGTGGCCAGTGGCGTGAGCTGGGGAGCCGGTTGCCCCACGAGTTCTATTAGACGGGAGAATAGAAGGATTATCCTAGCAGCAGCTAATATGGCAGGCATGTACGAGGAAGTGTTAAAGAGTATCTAGAGGGCATTATGGGCGGCCCAGAGCAGCTAGAGTATTAGCACCTAGTCTAGTATGTCTCTTGAACAAGCGCAGATGATATGAATTAAGCAAGCCTCAAGTTAGCAATAGAAGATATCCGATTGGTTGTTGGTAGTATCCCTTTGGACAGGCTCAAGAACATAAGAGTGAGGATACCGTAGGATGTTTGGCGTCGTCGACGGTTGTGGTGTAACGGCGAAATACGCAGTTGATGTACATAATGACCTCGGAAATATAAATGTCTCATTATCTCAGGAGCCATCGCTTCTAGTCAGAGCAGCCACGATGGTGGCAGTAGCGTTGGTTGTCACACGAGTACTGACAACGGAGAATTGTGACCTCGTGACGGGCGACAGAGAGTCTAGAGAGGGCCATGTGTTCCGAGTAGGACGAGCTATCATGAGAGATACTTGCTACATTACAGACAGCCAGGGATCAGTAGCAAGAGCTGTATCTTTCTTGCTTGCTTCATAAGGATTCGGCCAAGCAATGAGGAGTTCGAGAACTGAATATGAACGGAGGTGATATATCATTGAGAGTGTGAAAGAATACGGAATTAGAATACATGCTATCCATTAGCTATGGCAACAAGGCCAGTGTCTACCTAGCCAACATAGCATCTCACACTTTTGCATGATCCTTTTTCATTATTCTGCTCATTGTACTCGCCAGGAGGGGCTCGTCGAACCAGCCCGTTTGTCTCCTGACTTTTTGTACCCTCCACACAGTAGACACGCATACTTGCGAGACCGAAAGAGTAAGTCAGTTGTTGCCACTTCTCAGTAACACATCAACATCAGAGGAGACGAGTCGGCAGCATTGACGATGTACGCGCCTTATGAGGATGGTTTGCTCTTGCTTTGGCGGGTACAGGGTGCTACCTCAACCTCCCTTTGATCGAGGCAAATGCACGTATCCCGCGCACAACAACGATCGAATCGACACTGAGACACCACATGCAAACTTTCACCTCTGGCCAATCATGGGACCACCTGTCATTGTAGATAAGGTAGGTCAGGCACTTTCTGGCTTACCTCTTTGAGCTGTGAGACATTTCGGGCCATGGCCTCTTCCCAGCATACATCAATTTCAGTGGGTAGCTACATGCTATCACGGAGGTACATTTGCCGTGAATACGGACAGGGTATAGATTGTGTCTGTTTTGTCCTACTCCGTTACACATGGTTACTATGTACTTTATGTTGAATAACCCCTATTGCTGATTGGTGCAGGATTTGCAATATTACATGTAAATTTTTAGACTCGGTATGAGGGCGTCTATTAACTCCTCGCGGTGGCGCGGCGGCTTCAGGGTCTCCCACCGCCTTCTTTCTCATGCCACACTAAATTTGCCACCCCTTGCCTTCACATTCCTATTATACAGGAACTCAGCCTAGTGTCCTCTTTATTCTAAGCTGGGGCTACTGAGATGACTTAAAAGCGTGAATATCTGAGCGCCTAGAAGAACACCACGGCAGCTCGGCGACCATAACTAGATCCAGATCTATAGATAAACCACGTCTCGTAAACCACTCCAGTACGAAACATGCTCATCATCTAACCGGAACTTTCTACCTTCCTTCCATAGACGGGAAAGCCGAGAAGGAGTTAATAGCTTTGCGGGATTAGCCTAACATTTACGACATAAGAGGATGAACTGTTGTGAGAGGGGTGTAGGAGGCACCAAGCTCCTATACCTCAGCAGCGAAGGGGCGGAAGCTTGATCTTCTATACAGAGTTTAGTTACGGCAATTCTCCGCAGTTACCAGACATCTCAATAAGGACCGTGCCTCTTCGTTCACAACGAGCCGACGCCACTTCACTATGCCAACAAGAATGTCATTGTTGACACACGAGAGACAGCGTTATCGGCCTTACAAGGCCGAATAGATTTCCCCGTCGCCTCGGCAACTATCCGAACGGATACCAGGAGCCGCTTGATTTAAAACACTAATTTTTCAGGCCTCTGTGACACTCGAGCTCATATGGTCCTGACAATTTCCCCGGCCTCTTCCCCCAGAGCTCTCATCAAGGCGAGCCTCGGTGGCTGACTGCAAATAGTCGTTGTACCGGGATGCGGCGGCTCAGCGGATCAATCGCAGCATTAACTACTAAGTTTCGCGGTTATGCTCCTATTATCAGATCTAATATAGGCAGTGTTGCTTTGTGACGGATGTCTCCAACAGACACTCGATCTCAAATTCTTGTGCGCTTGGGGTCATCGATGAACGGTTGAGGCACTCATCTAACGTCTCACAGACTCGGCCTACAGCTATTAAACCCCGACCAGCTTGGACGATGGGGAACGGTGAGGTGCTTCATATGCCGTAATTAGACACCTCGGCCCAAGTCATGATCTGATATCGTCGAACACAAGTAGACACTTCGTTTCTCGTGCCTGTTTGTCAGCAATGTCCACGGCGCCGTAGTTCGGCGTATATACTTAGTCATCCATATTTACAAGAGGAGGAAAAAGTACACTTACGGCTGCTCAAACCTCCATCCTTGAGGCTTCCTTAATAACGCACCAAGATTCATGAGAATGCTATATAGGTTATAGTTATACCTTAACTGCAGGGATATCTTTTCACGACTGCAGCGTTGAGTTGCTAAGATCAGTAGGTTGGAAAAGTTAGAAACTTTTCATTGAATAAGATGTGTGAGACAGCATCGAAGTCTCTGAGTACTGACAGTAAAGAGCAAAAGAGGGAAGTTATATGTCAGGGTTGTGGATATGGCTGGTAGGATTATCGTACAACATGTAAGGTTGGTTATATGATCTGAACAATAATTATTTAAGACGAACGAGAAGCCGTGACAGCAGGCTACCAACAATAATTTATCAAATAAACTCTCAAGCCATCGTTGCGAGGTTTATGGTGATCAAATATCCGGACCTCAGTCGCAACTGACACAGGTTTCTCTACTTCGTTTCGCGGCAGTTTTCTCTGACCGATCAAAGTCAGACTTCTCCTTGTAAAACTCAAACTATCGAATCCATCGTTAAGACCGCCTCCAAATCCTATCAATGAATGACTACTCTCACTCGCATACCTAGAGCCGCCGTGTCTCGTAAGTCATCGAGCGCTGCCTCGGAATGGAAACGTTTAACACGGTATTCATGATATTGCCGCTTCGTTTTGTCTATTAATCCTCAAATTCACAACATTTATGAAACCTCATATCTAAAACGCCATCTATATCTCAACCATCTTACCCCCTTTAACGATCTCACCACCCCCCATCTCGTATGTGCACTTAGCCATAACCATGGTGTAGTTAACAATCGTCAATGTTGTCAATAGCTGTATCACACTACGATGTACAACAGTCATCTCCCGTTCCCTCCCTTTCACCCTTCTCTAGTCCGAGGACAAATAATAAACGCGAGTGGACTAAAGAAACCTCTCCATATCCTAAAGAAGGGGAAGAAAAGAAAAGAAAAGGAAGGGAAAGGAAAGGAAATTCTCCCTGATTCTTCTCTTCACAGACGTCCGCATGAGAGCGAGCATAAACCATTTACTTCATTCTCTCATATCATCACTTCATCCCTGCAACCCTCAACTCTCAACCTTATAAAGACGCAACAGAAAAGAACCTCACCGTTAAGCAAAACATATATCCTAGTCTAACCTGATCATCTCATAATAACACAGACCTCCACATGTTCATGTTCACCTTCATCTTTCCATCCCTATCTATCAAAATTTCCGGATACAAGACACTCACCTACACAATTCACATATACAACTCACACAATATTCCCAAAATACACTTCCATCCCATCCATCACCCTCGCTCCCCTCGCTTCCTACCTCCCTCCCTACCTACCCAATCAACCAGACGAATGCCCACCAAAGACTTAACGAGTAGCCTGAGCTTTGGTATCGCTACCATTCAATCAATAGAACATAACAGATAGTCCTAGAGTATCAAGTCGTAAATAGGTGTATGTATGCATAGTTTACCTAAAGGCATGAAATCTAGTTGCAAGACAGAAATTCGCGGTGAGTATCGACCAGAAACCCTCGAGACTTAGCAAACCTTTCGTTCACGAGTGTCAAATCACCAACAGTCACGTCTGTGTAAGCGGGGATGTTTTTGAGGAAGATTCATAAACGTAAGAGCTACACTTCGCCGAATTACAGAGGAAATAATTAATGGAAAACCCCTCCCAGATCAGGAGAACTTGTGATCATGCACCGTAACACCGTCCTCACCGTGATTATGTGTCCCGTATTCCGCAATTGCCGTGTCGCGAGTCTCGCCACATATTTCCCATGTTTCACCCTTCCCGTTGAAGGAATGGGCTCCGTACATGTCGTCATCCCCAAAGCCCGTGTCATACATACACTTGGGGGCCTCAAAACTCCCTAGCACTGAACGCGCCACGAACCGCCATATAGGTTCAACCAAAGACAATTCCTCTCGAGATGTAGGGTTGGGAAGTTACCCCCACTGCCACCTAGCAAAAAGAGAACATCTCAAGCGACTTCAGTTCTAATCATTCACCTGAATATAGTCATGCCTCGTCTCTCACCAAATTTTCGTCAACTTGTGTCAAACAATCCGGCCACAGGAAAGGGGCGTAGCGTAGTAGATGGAGTCTGTACACTGGTCGGAGGCGATTGCCATTTGTCCAGGAGCCGAATTAAGCGACCAAAGGCTCCTCGACGCCTTTGACTCCGAGCTCTTCGGACTTGAAACCCTGCTTAGGAGCATCGGGGAAGTCCGTCTCCTTAATGTTAGACTGAGGAGCAGGCTTGGAGACAGGCTCGGGAGAAGCGGAGCCGCCACGGTGAAGCATCGATTGAGCCTTGGCGGTGTAGTCGCCCATGTATTGCTTGGTAATCTCAGTGGCCTGCGAAGTATGCTTGCTGGCGACCTGGCGTAGTTGCTCGGTTTGGCTGTTCAACATGTCGGAACCTTCCTGCACATAGTGGTCGATGAGCTCTTGGTTGCTGGTGTATACGAGGGGAGCCAGGAACAGAACAGTGGTTCCAAGCAGGGCAAGACCCCAGTAGGGGACAATCTTGACTAGGTAGTAGGAGATCAAAGCTCCAGCTGCGGCCTATCCCAAATCCATTAGCGTCGATGCAGAAAGTTGAAGATGGTGAAAGTATGGCTTACAGCAACTGAAGCGGAAACGTTCTCAGCGAAAAAAATGCGTTGAGCCTCGATGACGAAGAAGTTGACAAGCTCATGAACATCACCAATCGCGGCATCAAGAGTCTCACGAGAGAGAGTGTAGTACTTGCGGGGTCGTATCTGAGACGCAAGGCCATTGCCGAGAACGGCCTTTCCGAGAACTTCAGCGAGCACGGTGAAACCTAAGGTCACCCATGTAGCCTTGAAGAAGTATCGAATGATGTCGAGGTATCGAGCGGCAAAGATCACAGCAACGATGCTAGCGTAGGCAATACCTGATGCTCCTATCATCAAGGTTCGGTTAGCGCTCACTGGAATACAACTAATCACACAGGCAGTTGATGCTTACGAGGATTCTTCCATGATAGCAGCTCGGAGAAGAAAGAGTGGTAATGTGTTAGAGGTTGACCGGTGGCAGCTGGTTTTGATGGGGTGCGACGAGAGTCAGCAAGGTTGGAGAACTCGGCACCGGTCTTAGCAGTCTGGTCCTTCATGTTTGTGGCAACGGGGCCTGTTCGGAAATGATGAGTTAACAGAGACTCGGAGGAACAGAGGGCGCATGGATAGAGTACGGATGAGCATCTCCAATTCACTAGAGGGGACCATACCGTTGGCAATCTGATCGTAGGCAGCTTGGGCGTCTATGATGGGCAAATGTCAGTTTCGTGACGACGTCGCACAGGCTAGCTAGGGAACGGGAGCGCGCGCTCTCTAGCTATATGATAGGGATGTCTGGCTGTTTGTCTGACTGCGTTACGTAGTGGGGACGCTGCTGCAGCTGTAGTGAAGAAGGGAGTGGTGAAGAGTCTAAGTAGAGGTTACAAGCTCCTTTCGTTTGAAACACTGCAATGATACAGGTTAGATTAGCCTAACAAAAGTCTTGCACATAGCGGGGCACAGAGGGCGACATCGAATTGATGTCGGGCTGTGCAAGTAAACAGAATGGGTTGTCACGCTGCCTATGTAGTAGCATACGTATAGGTAACATAGGCATAATATAACATATACTGAAGCACTGACCTTACTGCCCTTTAGGGTATCAACGGAGTAGCCGCCGTTGGCGGACGAGTTGGTAGCCATGATAAGCTCGGTGGTTGATGCAGGTCAAGAGATAGGTTGTAGACAACTCTGATAGTATGGTCGAGATGATACAGGGAACTGCTGTCTTGGTAGCTGAAGGTGAGCGTGTGTCCAGTAGAAGAATAGAGAAAGGTTACTGGAGTGTTCTCGAAGGAAATGTGCATCGAAGATGGACAGACGGACACGGCAAGGGACACGGCACTACTATGAAGCTTGTTCCCGCGAGATAAGGATGGAGGGGAGGGTTGGGGGAGAGATCTGACGTACCCTTTCTTTCTGCTTTCGTGATTTTTCACCCTTCGACTTAGTCAAGTTGTTTAGGTCGAGAGTCAAGCAGAGATCGGGTCTTCTGATGGTGTTGTTCTAGGCAGGGTTGAGATTGTAGGAGAGAAATTGATCCATACCCAGGATATTTTGTTTTATTTTATTTTATTTTATTTTTTCCCCCCGTGAAGCATGAATGTAATACCGTACACAATGACGGCCTAGATTGCGTACCTTACCAAAAGCGACTAGCTACCCAAAGCTACAGTGGGCCAAGATGCCTATTTACAGCGTGCCTAGGGATGTGGCCCCCCCGCTGGAGCTTGGTGTTGGTGCTATGACACAACCACCGTGAGTGCCCGGGTCTGTCCAGCTGCTACCTATCGCGTGGCTGCTACCCAAGCACGTAAGTACTCTAAGTAAGTACTCTAAGCCACCGCGAAGAGGGCGGGAGGGAATGACGATTACACTAGAGTAGGCACCTAACCTAAGTACATACACGGGCTACCATGAAATGGCCGCTCACGTGCGATATTACCTACCTTGTTGTCTATCTGGCAACTTTGGCGGACTGTCTCCGGAGATGCCTAGGTACATGCATAGTACATCTTCAGCGGCAGGGGCTACTGCAGCTCCCAAAGCTCCAAAGCTCCGCCCCTCCCTGTTCATCATAGGCTGCTCCCTAACTCGCTGGGCTGATTTGACCCTGATAACGAATTAGTAGCGTTTCATCACGACACAAATATCAGCTCATACCATCTTCCCACTTCTTCGGCGCAATCTCATACATACATACAGTAGTAGAGTATAAAGAGATAAAGATAGGTAGTTACACGGAAAGGAAACCTACCTACCTACCTATTCTCCCAACTTTGAATGACACATTCATCACTGTGCTAGAAAAGGAAGGGAATGACCTGACTGACTGACTGCCTCAGGTCAGACTCAGGTATCACACACACACACACAGTATCGCGAGATTGGCAAGATGGCGTCACTTCACTGTACGTGTAAGAGGCTCTGCCAAGATTGCATGTGAATATGTACCCACTGCATGCTTCTGGCGCATGCGAACGAACGCCCGCCCCCACCGAATCCAGAATGACGCATGACATGAAGGATTCCCCCCGACAAGGTACTGGTATCTATTATCTATGCTACCTAGATTAGGTAAGAAATGTTATAGCCATATTCGAAGATACCTATTGCATCTACTGTACAACTCGATTCACGTACATATATGGATACTATCCTAGCATCAGAATGGTCAAATCATCTCAATCCCAAATACGCCATTTGTGATCACATGTATTTCATTTACAGCCTCTCATGCAGCTAAACATTCATCACAAGTTAAAAGGTTTGGACTAGGTAGCTGCTTGAAATGTAAGAATACCAGGTAGACACGAATCCACTTCTTGGCATGGCATCGAAAGACATATTATCCGTGTGCGAGTGTTATGTGGGTGTGCATTTTGGATATCATAGGTAACTAGTTCTATCTGTCTTAGCTATGGGGATGAGAATCTGTAGACAGCGAGCAAAAGCAATGGCTCTCTCTGCTTTCCAAAGCTAGTTCTGCCTCTTTCTTCACTCTTCACTCCCCTCGTCGGGAACGCCCTCTATCTAGAATTAGGCCTGAGCGTCATTCCCATCTTTTGTACATATTCGCTCTACGCAAGCCCCGCCGTGAGCTTGTGCCATGCTTGCTTCCTCTATTTATTATTCCCGACAACAACAATGTTGCATGCTCTCTACCAGATACCCGCTCTGCTTGCTCCAGCGCCTCTCTACATAGTGAGGCATCAAATTATGCCAAGGTCACCTTCTCCAGCCCCAGAAACCTCCGGACCCTGTGTTAGAGGTGGTCGTCGATGAGACCGGCGCAGGTGCGCTCTTAACACTACTGCTAGTCTCCGTTCTCGATAATGCAAATAATCCCATAACGCCTGGGGCTGACGCGCCTGCCGTCGATGACCCTGGCGTTTCGCCGGGAGTGAGCCCGCAGGCTTTCCGCAGGGTCTCAAGCTTCTGCTTGTACTCATCTGCCTCTTGCCGGGCCACTGCTTCGGCCGTCTTGGCCTGCACCAAATCTGCAACAAGTGCATCGTAATCGGTCGGCGATTGCGCCTCCATCGACGGCCGTACACCTAGAGATGATGTGCGCTTGGCGAACGTCGCCTGCGTGTTGGGCGTTGACTTGCTGCGTCCAAGCTTCAACTCGCGCAGGCCACCGTTGTTGCTCGTAGTGCTTGCGTTGCCCGTCGAGAAGCTTGTATTAGAAAACCACCCGCCCGTGTCCACCGTCGTATTTGGCGTCTCCGCCGAAGCTCTGACTCGAAGAGAGTGGACTTGTCTCTCAAGTCGTTGCTTGTCCTGATGCACATTACGAACATGGGCGTGGCTTTCTCGAAGCTGCTCTCGAAGCGTACTGGCTTCTTGGTTGAGCTCCTCAATCCGACGGTTGTACTCTTGCGATTTGGACATCTCGATAGTGAGATGCTCCTTTGTCCTCGCCAATTCGTCGCGAAGTTGCGATTTAGTTTGCATTGACGATGAATTCCGATTATGACCCTTCTCGGTATCAAAACGATCTTCGACGGCGCTGACGAGCTGTGAGAGACGACCTTCTCCAGCCTCTTCCTCATTATTAGCCTCCTCGTCTTCACTGTTGAAGATCGCGATGTCTTCCCCAGTGTTGGATTGTGCTTTGAGTTTGGCCAGCAACGACTTCACCGTCTTCCCATCCTCTTCTCGTTCTTCTCTTTCCTTTTGTAGTTGTGTCGCGAGTAGCGAGTGATTCCGCTGCAGCTCGCTGAGTGCAGTCAGTAGATCTTCGATCTGAGAGTGTAGGTTTTTGTCGCCCGCATGATGGTATGCTTGAGGTTTTGACGCAACGGGTGTTGACTCGCGGATGGAAGTATCATCGGCGTTGGACGAATCTCGAGAGATGGTCGTCGCGTCTGTCGATGCTGAGCTCAAAACGCTAGCAGAGCTAGCTTCCATCGAATTCAACGTTGACGCCAAACTCTGTTTTGATGTGCTTCGTCGCAGCATGCTCAATGGCCGCAGGGGAGCGGGGAACCCGGGTGATAAAGTCCCAGATCTAGGCGAGGTGCTCGTTGTCCAAAGGCGGCCCAAAAAGCGGGAGGCTGCTGTGGTAACATCGGCCGTTCTAGCCGCATTGGCGCTGGCGATCTTTTCCTCTCTATACCGCTGTTCAAGCTGTGCTAATTTCTCTCTTGATACCACAGTAGATAGGCTGACAAAGTCGTCGACAAATTCGTCTGCATTGTAATGATAACAATCCCACAATCCCCGGGAGAGAAGAAGCTGCATTACATCTTCAAGCTCGGTACAAGCTAAAATGCGGCCCTGGTTCTTCCGCATGAGTGACAGGGCCACTCGCATGATAGTCTCCGACGCACCCTCGGCAAAGACGACATCGTAGATGCGAAACAGCATAGGTAGCGGGCACGTTACGGCGAAAAAGGATAGGAACCATTGTGAAACGTAGGCTGGATCGACCTGGAGATCGTCCAAATGGGACGATAAAGCGGGTAGATCTTGGCGCAGAAGTTCACGGAACTGATATATTCGGACATGCAGGCCGGACAAATCTGGCAAGAAGCAAGATCGCATATCGTAATGCTCCATTAACCTGCCATCGGATTTTGGTTAGCTTCGTGTTTCAAACGGATACCCATAGTACGATGGTGGTGACATATTAGGAAGTGAGTGGGGTTTAACATACCGAACCAAAACACAGAAGGCCTGGTTGTCAGGCATGTGCATCAGCAAAGGACCAACTAGAAAAGCCAGCCCTTGGCAGTACCCGATCTTGTGGTCGTAAAGAGAGAAACACTTCAGCACGCGTCCCAGCATCCGCTGTCCATCTCCATCCGGATCTCGGAACATATCGACACCCGGGAAGCTTCTACCCAGGTCTTTGCCGATGATGCCTTCGTAAGGACTCGATTCGCCACTAAGCCTGTCGAATTGTTCTAATAGGAGCGTATCTCTAGCACTAGCCATGCTTTGCCATACGACGCCTCGAAGTGGTGGTGGTACACCCTTCCGGATCTTGTTAGACAACAGTGTGGGTAAACGGGCAGCTGTTTGTTGATAATCCTTCACTAGCGCCATGTAAAATTCGAGATCTGTCATGGGCGGTGGCGGGAGAACAGAGTATCGCAATGCCGTGGGTGTAGGGCCATTAACCATTTCCCGCAGCTGGGCCATGGAAGGTGGCCGTGGCCGGCGGACGGATAGTTGTTCTACCACTTTTACTTTGACGCTCTTGGGATTCGTAGCGAGCATGTTGTTTTCTTGCTCAAGTCTTGCGAGGAGCATCGCTGTAGACTGTAAGGGAATTTTCATGTCAGTAGTCATATGTATCTTCGCGGCACGTAGGAATACGTACGTTATCATCTTGTTCTTTGACTTGTTCGCTTTCTGTCTTCTGCAGTGCTTCCCAATTAACTTCCTCCGTATCAGACTCTTCCATAATATCGTCATCCTGAGGTGATTTTTCTTGTGCTATGCTATCGCTGCTGCTTTTCCGTTCATCCTGAGTCGTCGTTGGAGTCTCGATACCTGTTTCCGGTTCGGTATCCTCTTTGGCTCCGTCTAGAGTTCCCTCGCTCTCGCATAAGGTCACGGCACTGGTGGGCGTGCATTCTGGTCCAAGGATGCTCCTCCTCGAGGGCATGACACCTACAGGAAGATCGGTGTTTACGGACAGAGATGGAGGCTCGGATAGGCGGACTGTCACCATCGAGTCGTGACCAGGCATCTTGATGTCGATCGGTGACTTCGACATGTTGGTTTCCATCGCAGGTGAGCTGATATTCGATAGAGATTCATTTTCGCCGTGCTGCTCGGGGCTCTGATCCATGGCGAGGGATAGGCAAGCAGGTAATGGTGGGGGTGGTCGGGACAACTGGCTGGAATGCTGGATCCCGATGTGAAGAATGCCAACTAGCTCCCTCGGGTCTTGCTGGATCTCAAACGGCTTCCTCCAAACCAACAGCTAGCTTCCAGAGAGCTTGTAGCATCGGATATAGGGTCGGTATATCGTGGTAGGAATTAGATGTTCAGTACTGCACAAATAATTAGACCGTGTTAATTAGTGGTGTGCAGTCGAGAATCTTTCAGTCTCGAGGTGATCGAGCTTGAGCTTCGAGCTTCCAAGGTGCTGTGCTGAGCGTAGGGACAGGGGAAGCAGGATGGTGTAGATGTGGGTTCAATCCAGGGGTTCAGAGTCGAAGGTCTCACCTACTTACTGTTGCTAGCGCAAAATGCGGCGCCTATAACGCGCGATGGCTATACAAGGGCAAGACAATCAAGACAACCAGTCGGCAGCTCCCTTTGTTTCATATGTGGACTGTGAGTTCCTGATAAGACAATATATACAACGGCCAAGCGGGTCGAGTGTACAGGTTATATGAAAGCCAGGGAAGTTTGCCTGGATCCCGACAATCTGAGGGGAAGCCTGGGAGAGGTACCTATGTGGTCTGTGGAGTGTAGAAGAATAATGAGCGGTTCAGGAGTTGGGCCCTGGCTCAAAGGAACGTGGTCCTAGTAAGAGGTCGAGATTGTCGATTTTGGAGTGAGCCAATGAATGAATGACTGAATAAATGAACGAGTGAGAGGTAAACTAGTGCTACCAAACAACGACACAAGACACTCGACACAAACACGGGACAAAAGGAGAGTTGTTTGATGCAATAAAGCATAGGCAAGTACGTGGTAAAGGAGAGAGAAAACGGGCAACCTGGCCCCCCTCTTAGTGTACAGACGACAGACAGACTACCTAGCCTAACAGTAGGCAAGTAGAAACAGTACGCGCTGGTCTGTTTGATGAGGGCCGAGGGAGACGACAGCGACAGGATGGATGGAGACCCTTATTCGACTTCGCAATGCGGTGGACGCCAGCCAGGCCAGACAGGAGAGCGGGACAGGGGGTTTGCCGGCCCACTTGCTGTTCTTGGCAACTGGCAATACCTACCGAAGACTAGCGCGCGTCGTCTAATAAAACTAACCTTGTACTATGTCCGGCCCGCGTGATTTGATCCCTTACTTTATGTTGCATGCTATATGTCGACAACACTGCGGAGAACAGGCTCTCTTTTTATTTTATTGACCTGATGGATATGATCTTAATAGACCGCCTTTTTCGCTGACATATTTCCGACTAGAACGCCTATCTATCCACGGCACTCGATACTACTAAGACAATACCTACTATACCTACTATAGCTTGGGTACTTGGGAAGGTACCTACATACATCTCCAATGCAGGTGCAAATCAGAAACAACGCTACACCGCACCAACACCAAGAAACTACACTACCTCAACTACTCCTCAACTACTGTACCTACCTCCTACTGTACCTGTCTAAGAGTAGTACAGGAGTAGTGCGCTGCAGAACCCGCGCAGCAGCACGCACCTCCACCAAGCAAGCCAACTCTCATTGGCCCAGAGGCCAATTTTGAGCCTCCCCGCGTGCGCGCCCAACTTGGTAGGAAACGTCGAATCTTCTCTGTCCAATGGGATCGACGCGGCAACGATGGCGCATAACCCATAAATTCAGGATTACTCTTAGCATTGACTGACAAGTAGGTATAATATGCATGCATGTACATGACAGATATTAGATAGACATGTCTAGATCTAAATGCGGTGTCTCTTTATTTCAATGCTATTCCTTGGTATTTCTTCCAGTCTGCTATTTCCTTGCGGCGAAGAGTGACCCTCGATAAGACTAGGTATTACCAACGCTCACGAGACGCTGTTACATGATTATTAGCTACCCAGTGACTAGAGCGAATGTATTACTTGATAGGCACCAGCTTCAGTGTAACTATGTGTAGCTGGGAGTAGTCTGTAGAGAGAGGTATTAACTAGTCGATACATAGACGCACAGTTGTAGTTACGATTGCCCAGTGTCAGAAGTTCCAGGTGATCGATCAGGTACAATGATAGACACTAACATTCGCCCAATGGCAAGTCTTTGGGTATTACCTATTGCAACGCGCCAGTCGAATATATATTTTGTGTCTACAGAAAACCTCCCCGTCTCCCAGGCAAAATAACTCCAATAACGCCTGGGGTAAAGTCCAAAAACGTCACTCATATACCGATCTTTGCAGACCACCACCACAGTCTTTATACAAGGGGAGCAACTGTCGCTCAGGGCGAACCCGGTATTTTTTTTTTTTCAGATCCGCTAAGAGATGTCGAAATTATACTTTTCTTATACAGACAAACACCTCAGGCATCAAAGACAAGTCATTTTGATACACCCATTGCAAAGATCTTATGGAGCAGGTACACCAGTATTCATAAGCTGTGGTGGTGCAGAAGTTGTCATGATTGGTGTCGACTGCTTTCCTGGAACTGGACTGGCTTGACCTGGCGTTTGGGAGCCAGACTGTGTCGAGTTGATCGCTTGAGCTGTCGGCCGAGCGCCCGGCTCTTTGTTTGGGTCCATTTCAGGAAAAAGAGCTTGAAGCTTCTTATATAGCTCCCCAATATATTTTATCGTCTCCTCTCGATCTATCATATCTGTCTTGACTTCGCCACCTTCCTGAGTTTGGACCTGCCTCAGCTTGATACTCGCGTTCAATGGTGGTGGTTTCAGGTATGCAGGAAACTGTTGAGATGGCTGGGTAGGCTTTCTTTCCTTATCGGCAAGACCTGCCAAATACGCCAGATTTGTTTGAAGTCTACGCATACAACTGGTTTCGTTCATCAGCGACAGGTCAACGAGACAATGAGCGATACCACTTACTGAATGTAATCCTGTGCAAGCTGCTCCTCTTCCGCAGACTTCTTATCCCCATCTATTACGTGGCCCTCGGTACCGTTCATAGCCGCACGTTCCTTCTTAATGATGTGCTGAGTACTTTGAATCTGCACAGCTTCGAGTAGTAGTTCATTGTTGATTTCCAAAATCACACCCACCCGCTCTTTATCCTTAGGGTCCGCCCCAGGGCTTAAAGGGGTGGACGCTGATGACATGCCATTGGGACCCCCACCTTGGGCATGAGGAGGAAAGGTTGGTGTCTGGGGTGTCTGGATATTGTTCGAGGTCGGTGTTTGCACTGGTGTTTGCGATGGAGGCATTGGTTGGTGTTGGTGTTGCTGCTGCTGTGGGGTATTGTTTACTGGCTGCCCGTGATGCGGTCCTTGTACATTTGGCGGCCCAGGAAACTGAGGCTGCTGCA
Organism: Xylaria bambusicola; assembly: GCF_022495145.1. NCBI lineage: Eukaryota > Fungi > Ascomycota > Sordariomycetes > Xylariales > Xylariaceae > Xylaria > Xylaria bambusicola. The sequence goes on from NW_025953573.1 coordinate 131,513, forward strand.
GAGGTTGTCCGTTGCCTGGAGTCGGTGTTCCTTGTGGAGGTTGGCCTTGGAAGTTCCGTTGAGGTGTAGGCGTTGACATATTGGGGTTGGGCTGAGACACTTGCATACGCTGCATCATTTGCTGCTGCTGTTGCGGATTCATGCCTTGCTGCATAGGGAAACCGGCCATGGGCATGCCAGTCCCCATCGCGTAATTGGGAGGCATATTCATTTGAGGTGGGACGGAGCTTGGGACGCCAGCGCCGTAGGCGGAGTTCGAGTACGGAGGTTGAAAATTAGGCACTACTCATCAATCACACATCAGCAAGAGCATTGATAACCTGGATAGAAGATAAAAGAAATAACAATCCTCAGTACAGGAAAGAGCTAGGATCAGCTGGTGCCGAGGGAGCGACAAGAACAACGATCAGTTGGGTTAGCTGTGGCGTCGTATCACGACACCTTGTTCCAGCTCAACCATGCCGGGAGCCGCCTTGCGCGGGAGAAGAAGCCGGAGGAAAACATCACGCACGCAGATACAGAGAGACAGGGAAATTATAGAACGCGATGTGAAACAAAGCCGTGACGGAAGGGTATCGAGCTTACTTTGGCCATTGGCATTGGCCATGTGCGGCATGCCGGTGTTCTGCATCATACCGGGAGGAGCTACACCAGCCATCATATTAGGATTGCCGGGGAAGGCAGTACCAGGCTGGGCGCCCATGGGAAACTGCTGAGCATTATACATCATCTGGTTGGAAGCCGTCCCAGGCTGCATGGCAGAGTTCTGCTGGGAGCCCGGGGGTGGGGCGCCATTGTATTGTGGTGAGCCAGCAGGATTATTGGGATACCCATAGTTGCCGGCGTACATGGCTCACGACAGGCTGTCGCAAAAGCTAGCACACAGCTGGCAGGGCTGGGCAAGCGTGGGCGGAGGGCGGAGGGCGTGGGCGTGACGTGGGCGTGAACGCGCGAGGGCAGGCAAATCTGGGGATCTGTGACGGGACTCGTTAAGATCGGACCTGTTGTTAGATTTGTTCCGCTAGGGCAGGCAGACGAGACGAAAGTCCGTAGCGGGCAGGTAGATACAGTTAGGTTGCGTGCGTGCGTGCGTGCGTGCGCTCTGTGTTGCGCGTTGTGGGGGTGTGCGATCCTAAGAGACAGGGGGGTACGACGATCAAAATGCTGAGATGCGCGGAGCGTCGAAGGACAGCCAACGAAGCTCAGCAGCGAGCAGACAACCTCGACAACAGGATGCGTGTGGTGGTGGCACACCAAGCGTGCAGAAGCAGCCAGTCAGCACGCCAGGCCAAGGATTGACGACAATCGACCGGGCCGTATATAGTGCAGTAACAACGGCAGATACAAGCTGCGTAGACTCGGATACGCACGTTCCCAATCTTCTTTTCTTCCGCGAAGAGGACAGATGAAGCCCAGATAGTGGGAGTACTATGGCAACGATATAAAGCTCAAATAGCGTAGAACAACTTATACGAAAATAATAGGGTGCTGTGAAGAGCTAACACCAGGCGCAGTTGCTAGAAGATGGACGTATAGATCCTTAAGCCTTTCTTACCGTAGATAGGTAAGATAATAGTCTATCCGAATAGAGAGAGGTACGGATGTGAATATCAAAACAAGGCGTTTTTTTCAGGCGAGCCTAAACCACTTTGGTTGTTTACTTCTGGTTCAACACTCAAAAAGCTCTCGACAGGCGCCCTTCTTTAGATTAGGATAAGGATAGGTACGCCGTGAATCTCAAAACCCAACAACTACCTCGCTACCATGTACCTTCTGTAGTAAATACTACAGTACAGTAATAGATAGGTAAGCAGATGAGTAGAAGAAGGATCAGATGAAGCAGGTGGGTGAAATGAAGACTGGATGCCGGTGACCGGCAGCGTTACACAGAGAGACAGGCGGCAAGACGAGGCGAGGCAAGGCAAGGCAAAGGCCAACCTTGGAAAGCAAAGCAAAGCAAGTGGTAGCAGCACAAGGATGAGAGTAGATGGGATACGCTTGGGTGGGACAATGGCATATGCGGGAAAGCCCCCCTAGCGGAGAAAATGTGACGCGAAGCTTGTGTCCCTTGCAAGTTGCAACTCAGAAGCCTAGCTCTCGGGTGCCTGAGTAGGCAGCAATGTGCGTCCTGTACTGTACCGTTGTAATGGTCTATGACGGCCTGTCCAGGTAGGTATCTGTTGGGCAGGGTGGTGGGTGTGTGAATGAACGCGGCAGCCTGAAGGTTTGGGAGTGGACTGAAATGACGAACGGGTAGACAGATGGATGGATGATGATATGCGAGAGGATCCTGAACCAAGCACCAACGGCCGATGTGGCGGGGTTCCTTGAGGCGAACGACAGCAGAAAAAAGCCAGTAGACCCTTCAGCGCATCGGTAGGCCCCGGCAGGTCCCGTTAGAGGTATCTTAGGGGGCCGGTAAGGTGGAGTGGTCCCAACCCGCCAAATCATTGCTACTACCTCAGAGTGGGAAGCTCAATACAACGCGTGGCATTTTATAGATAGAGAGGTTTATACATAGGCGGTCGAGTCTATTGTTAAATTAACTCGAGCTGTCAAGTACGTACTCAATGAGTATACTCGAGCCAAGTCCATAGGTGTATATATTTCCCTCTATGTTTCTGAGCCTACATGGAGATAACCTACCTACATACATTGATCAAGACGTAATTCCACCCATTCTAGATATCGATTCAAATAGCACCTATATCATATCTCACCCAATAGATAGACTCGGATAGTCGAGTGATGGCAGAGTTCATCATGGTCTTCACTTTCAATTCGAGAAGGGAGGGGAAAGTCTTAATATATCTCACTTGATACGCTGCGTGAAGAAACAGATGTCTTTATCCAAGCACGAATGCCCGCCAATTGCGCCCTAATCTTTCCACTCCCTCTCGAAGATCCCATCCTTTTATCCGGCAGATCCTTCTACATACTTCCTCCAGTTGGCTATCCATCTTCTCGCCGGCTATGTGCAAGTCACTTTCAACAAGCAGTCGATCATCCGGAACAGCCCGGATGGCTTCTTCGGTTTTCTCGTTCCCACCAGCTCCCCAGTTGATAGCCACGGAAAACGAAAAGTACACTTTGGCGGGCACGCTGGGGTGTATGTACATCTTGAGTTGTTCAACATGGCCGCTGTATGAATGAAGACATATCCGACGTGGGAAATTGGCCGGTCCATTTTCTTTGCTACCGTGTCTAGCTGGGATTGAGGGTATGTCTTTCCTATTGGGCACGTCGTCATCATCGCTATCCTCATCTGTGTCATCCGAAAAGTCTTCTGCACCAGTAGCGATCTGACGTTTTTGTCTGCGGGATAAGACTTCCTTTTCGTGGCCTTTCCAACAGCTTGCTATTGTGTCGTATAGCACACCATGAGCTTGAACCCCGTGGACGCTGACTGGACGGTCCATACGTCCTGCTAGCTCAAGCTGGGCCCGGAGGATAGCCGCTTGGTGCGTTAGTTGCACGCGGTAGGGACTAAGACGGCGACCTTCGCGGCCACCAGGGGTCAGACCTTCTTCTCGCTTGGCCTCTTCGGCTGACGTCCAGGTCGTTGGGAGACGAAAAGCTTTATCGATGCCAATTTCGCCCACCAGAGCAAGGGGGAATTTCTCTAGGCGTTTCCGAGTCTCCTCGAGATATTCGGACAGCGGCCGTGGCTCACCAAGCCCACTGCTGAACGAGTCATCTTTAGACGACGGTTTAGGAGCTAAAACTTGGTCATAGTGTGCCGTTTTCCCAGCTGGTGTACCATCATACGTCGGATTTGGTACTGTATCGTCGTATAGTTGGTAAGAAAACCAGGGGTGCCAGCCGAAGGAGGGGACTATACGATTTTGATCTGTAGGTGCAAGGGGCTCGGCCGATAACGTCTTACCATCATGCACACCATGGCTGGATGCCACCTCGTAAACAAGGTCCTGGTCTTGAGCCCGTGTGGCCATGGCAGTCAAGGCACGTGCTTTCATCGAAGTTATAGACCCTATCGATGACATTGTGTCTGTTGGGTGACAGTGGGCATCGAAAACCCCAACATCCCAGGGAAACGGCTCCTCAGAGGCATCTTGAGTCTCATTTCCATCTGAGGTTTGCAGCAAAGCTGGCTCACCACCATCTTCGGAATGTTGGATGCACATTATAAGCAGGTGTAAAACCGGTTCTTATATCAGTGACGTTACTAAAGGTAGGGAGAACCAGGCTAAACTCGAAGGGGTAGTTTTGATGAACCCGGAGGAGTGGAACTGTGTGTAGGGTGAATGTAGTGAGATGGAAACTCTCATTTGACTTTTGTCAAACGCAAAGGTTACGTTATGGTAAAATTGATGGGCGTAAATGGGACAGGAAAGAACACAATTGCTAGATCTCGAAACTTGTGGTTTGACAGTTGATTCTCCGCTCCAAGCACTGCTAGTAAACTTTTCTGTACCAAAAATGACCCGAGGTCTCGAGGCTGGAATAAGAGAATGAAGGTTTCAGCGAGAGGCTTGGGAGATTATGGAGACTTTTCTTGACGTCAGAGCCGTCACCAACGAAGGCAGCGGGGTATTTCGGACTTCTTCCTATTCGTTTATTCGGAGAGACGGCCGAGGAATCGTGTTACTTTCACGATTGAGTGTCATGAACATATATACAGCGGCCATGCACGTAGATAGAGGGATAATCAGCCCAAGATGTTTCGCGAATATTCAGGCAGATTTCAACATTGAGTCACAGGCTTACCTAACCTTAGTATACAGTACATCTCATCCTCCTGGAGGATCTTACCAAAAGCCCCGCCAACCCCACCTACATATGTACAGAAGTACAGGAACGACGATTTGCACTAGGATGCCAGCCATCGCAACCCTCAAAAAGAGATTTGTAGACAACCGGTGGCTAAATACCTGATGGTCAACCTCTCAAGATGGTCACAAAGATACTTAGGCGAAGGTATTCAATCTTCTTTTTTTTCCTTTTTTCGAGGCAGAAACATGCTACATTTCTCCAAACCAACACGATGCATATCGCATGATAATAGCGTGAGTGATAACTTACCGTACTTAAATGGACTGGCAAGATTTAGCATGTGATACAGTCTCGTTGCAACCATCCATTCGATCGAGTGCTTTGACTTCGCTAGGGTAGCTCCAACTCATGTGCTTACATACCGCTTTACGAGACCTTGATCTATCTCTTTGTATCGTGCTAGAATACCTAAGACCTATTTCTATCTCTCCATCACGTCTCGCTCTAACACAAATTCCATCTGCTACTCACAGTCCATCTTGTTGTCGGCGACTGAAACCAACTGCGCCTGGACACGACACTCGCGCATCGAATTTCAGCTGCAAATGACCATGTAAGACGACTCAATTGGCTCTTTGCCCAAGCGACAAGCTATTGAACCTATAACCATCAATTAGCCCAATGCTGTCAATTTCGATGCTCTTTTTCAACCCCCTCAAGTTCTTCGTCTTCCCCTTCGTCTTCCTCGTCGCATTGCCCCTTGCGCTCTGTGCTGGCGTTACTACCATTGTTGCTTTCCTTGTCCTCTTCTTAAGACTGTTTCTCGTCTATTTCGACGTCGGTCTAGAGACATTACGATACATTTTAATCGGCCATGCCACACACACCCGCTACATCACTGTAAGTAGGAATAGGAAGCCTCTAAGCGGGAAACGATATTAACTTTCGCTGTTTACAGTCGCAAAGAACTCCTGTTCTAACACCCGGAGCTTCGACAACAACTTCAACACTCGTCCCTCCTCAGGCAGTCGTTAATACTAGACATCGCCAACGTGTGAATCGCCGTGGAAGCAGCGGATTGCTTGCCTCAGCACCGTCAGGCACTGAAGGATTTTCCGCAATTGCCCCAAGTATTGGGCTAGAGAGGGATTTCGAAGGCGTTGGTGGATGGCGACTGGACAGCAACGACACGGACAATCCCGAGGAACAACAATGGTATATCCTCAACTCGCGCCTAGAGAGTCCCTATCGGCGTCACCATTATAGATCCCAAAGTGGAGGCGCCGTATTGTCTGGTCACAACGGTCCAGGCATCATGTCGAGACCGGAATCTATGACCAGATCTCACAGCCCAGAGCACTCAAGGCGATCTTCGACGCCGAGCCGATCGAGCTCGAGAACACCAACGATCAAAATATGTCCAGAGTTTACCAAAGCTGATCAAGAGGACTACTTTTCCTAACACAACGCAAAGAATGTGGAGAGGATAAAGAGCTAGTCGGTGTAGTTTCACATTCAAGATAGAATGAATATGTGGCTTTCGCGAAATCCTCCTCCGCATTGAGAGGCAGGGAAAATGGAGACTCGATGGTAAAATTGATACCACCGTTGCAGATGGATTTGCATTTCCTCCTGTTATATAGACATTTCGGATAATTCGGGGAGAGCCAGCAAAAATGTAGCGTTAAGGAGTTGAAGGCGTTGAACATTTATCACAAGCTCGCTGGCCTGGTCCAACGCTTTCAAATGCGATGAATGTAATAAATCCAATTCAATCTCTTCAGCACGCCCAGTCATAGAAATAATCACTGTGCATAGTTGACCAATTCATCCAGTAATAACCCCTGGTATCCCAACGCCATGCGCCATCCCTTCCAAATATGAATCATCCAGACACTTCTCTCATGCATTTCCTCGTCATCCAACTCAAAACAGGCGTCCCAAGCCACACACCATCTGCCTCATAATCACCTCATGCAAGCGTTTATTTAAATAGTCTGCCAGAAATAGTTGGCGTAGAAGAAGCGAGAGAACTTCTTGTCGATGTTGACGACGTGCACGTCGCCCTTGCGATCGTTGCGCACAATCGCCTTGCAGAACTCGCCGTCCTTGTCGTCGCGCTCGACGTCGATGCCGAGGCTGCGGTACACGCTGAGCCGCAGGAGCACCTCGTCGTCGACGGGGTCGCGCCGCTTCGCCGCCTCGTCCGCCATGCCCTCGACGCCCTGCAGCTCGAGCTCCTGCAGCCGCGCCGCGAGGTCCGCCGCCTGCGACGACAGGCGCTCCGTCTCCATCTCTAGGTCCGACGTGGCCTTTGCGATGCGGAACTTCTGCGTGTCGAGCCGCGCGATCTCGCTTGCGTGTGCCGAGGACGAGTGCGCTGATGTCAGCTCTTCGTACTGGTTCTGATGCGTGTTCAGCTGTCGCGATAGTTCTGTTCCATTCTATTAGCTAGGAACCTTTTCTTGTGCGTCTTTTTGTTCCTCTTGAAATGGCAATGTCGTGTTTCCTGTTTGTCTCGCTCAATACGTACTCTTTAGCGCCGCCTCGGCTTCGCGAAGACGCTTCTCGCGCTCCTGCTCCAGCGAAGATATGTTGCTTTGTATTCTCGAGATGGCTTGCTTGTCGGGCGCTGTGTTGAAGTTGTTGATAGCATGGTTAATGAGCTGCGCAATCGGTCGGTTAGTGCTTGGTCCGGTGAGATAGTAATCAATTTGGGGGATGCGCAAGTCGCGTACCTTGGACGGAGCCTCGTCGAGCAGCATTGTGGCAGGATTTCGGAAGCAATTTAATTCAGTGTAATGAAGCGAAGTGATTATGGTTGTGAATCTGTTATATGTTGTAGTAGTTATTTGTTTTCGATTTGGCATCTAACTAAAGAATACGCCACCGATTGCGATTCTTTGAGAGAGACCACTCTAGACCAAAAGCGGTAATTGGGAAAACAACAAGCTCGGTAAATCACCAGGGGTGATTATTATCATCTAGAATTGTCCACGGTAGGGAGGTACCTAAGTACTTACTGGACTCGGAAGCCAGGGGCCCACATCTGCGTCATTGCAGATGACCGTTATCGCCAGTGCTTCATCCCACCTACCCAGGCTCGCTACATAGTAGGCTCGCTAGGCTCGCTAGGTACTGTACATATGTAGCTACGTACCTGGTTAGCGTGCACAGGTACTTAGCCCTGCTGTTGCCTCCACCTCCTCGGGTAGGCGAGGGTCAAGCTGGTTCATCAGGCATGTGTGCACTTTAGCTTCTGACTTCATTCAGACCAATTCATATCCGCTACACCAACTCTTACCTACCTTATAAACGAGTGAATCTCAAGCTACAGCTATTCCTAACCATACCGTCTCTATATTAGCGCTCCGGTCCAGCAGCGCCTACGAAAGACTGCGGCGCAGAGGCTGCCTAACCTTTTGATCACGAGCCGAGACACTTCAACTCAAAGATGACTGCGCTACCACGTACGCATACTCTGCCATGAAATCCCCAAGCTATTATATTTGCTAATATATATCCTAAAATTACAGACGCCGTCGATGCGGAAACGTGAGCCCCATTTGCGACCCTAATCTACGAACATTGACTGACCGTTACGCTAGTCCGCTGAGGGAAGAGGAGCTACAAGTTCTTCGAGCACAATACGAGAAAGAAGGTGATATGGTGGGCGTACAGACCAAGTTCAACTATGCATGGGTACGTATCCCCGCCTCAGCCGACATGATTATATCGTGTCAAGCCAACATACACGCGCTGACTTGGTCTACGAGCACAGGGTCTTGTAAAATCAAATTCTAGAAACAACCAGCAGACGGGGGTACGCCTACTATCCGAAATATTTCGAGTAGCGCCAGAGCGTCGTCGCGAATGCCTCTACTACCTTGCTTTAGGCAATTACAAGCTGGGCAACTACGGCGAGGCGAGACGTTACAACGATCTACTCCTCGAGAAAGAGCCGGCGAATTTGCAGGCCTCGGACTTGCGTCGGCTGATTGACGACAAGGTTACGAAAGAAGGGCTGATGGGTGTAGCGATCATAAGTGGCGTGGCCATTGCCGCGGGTGTAGTTGGTGGCATTCTTTTCCGGGGCAAGAGACGGTGATTTGGAAAACGACAGCAGAACGAGGCTTGTATAGTCGAGCGTGGGTGGTTGCATTTGGCTTGGGCGTTCAAACGGTTGGTATATTTAGTGACGTTCTCCCCTTATCGCATCTATATACATAATATCCTATGCTCCCTTGGTACCTGTGCACTTTTTTCCCCCCAATCTTTGGAACGTGATAACTGCCTGTACGAGAACGCTTTCAACAGGTGCCAATGTCTGACGGCCGTGGCTGGGCGCGGGGTTCCGTTTAGTCCACCGGCGAATCACGACTTTAGGACCTGAAATCATCAAACACACATGGCTACCTATGCTACGTGGATAGGTTTGTGTAGCATATAGGTAATGATAATAATTATGTCCAAACACTGCGCCGACTCTGTACTTGATCGGGGAGCAAATTAGCCACCCGTGGCGGCACAATACATCATACCTGGTAACGGGAGGCTGTACATAGTTTGTAGCGTGGGCTTCGCCCTTCCATCTGCCCCGCGGCTTGCAAGATGACGAAAGAAAGAGCCTACCTACCTACATACCTTAATACTCACGTAGGCTACCTGAGTAGGTACCTAGTCAAAGGGTGTATATCTCATCTTCCTGCAATGACAATGTTTGTTGCATCTTTGACAGGATTCTGCCTCGACCCTACCAGCCACTTCTAGTCTACTTGCAATCTGCTTGCAATCTACCCTCCCTAAGTTTGAAAAATACCTTTCTACACCCATCTGTTTGGATGATGTTGGCAAGTGGATTCCAGTCTATACGCGCACCGACAGCGCTTTAAGAATAGCACACCCCTCAGTGCGATCGGTGCTAGCCGCTCTACTCTACTCTAGCTTCAATAGAACCGCGCTGACTTCATCCGTTCTTAGCCTCCCCTGAGCTCTGCGTAATATCTCCAAAAAGGCACTGACTGATAAACTCGACCTGGAATACGCATCAGGAAGAAATCATACTAACCTGTTGCTTTTACTGATTGTATGTAACCGTGACTCTCGTGCTGTTCTTCATTTCGGCTATCGCGCCTATCTATCTACTGTTCCGCTCAGGCTGGGCCAGAGCTGGACCTGAGCTGGACCTAGGCATCTATTTATCTAACCTAGGTAATATCTGCCATACAGTATCCCAAACGACACAAGGTCTCATATTGTGCTCAACTCATCGCCTTCTGCAAAAGCGACCTCGTCGACTAGTAGGATAGACACTTACTACGTAGGAGAGCCAGAGACCCGCGTCGAAGTACCTGCTCTGTCACACCAGCACTCTCTCTGACCGCTTCTGTGACCGTGTAGGCTGCCCACTCAGCTCGTCCGTTCAGCTCTACGAAGTACCAATTCAATTCCTCCAGTCTGCGACTTCCTAGGCCCCGGGTGAGACCTTTTTGCGCATACTGTAAGTCTAAAAACTCCCCCACCTACAAGAGAGTCCTAAATCATGGCATTCCATCACCATACTATACACCTATCACCTATCACCCATCTTGAGACGTGGGACAAAGACAACAGTCTCAAACGGTAGTCTACCTTGCATGATTCCACCAGTCGAGCCAACCATATCATCCGGAACCAAAGGTCGTCTTGGTCCTGTGTTTGGACCCTCGCGTCCCTTTCCGCCTGGCCCTGCATTATCATGCGCCACGCCTGTCTGCATCATGTTGCCAGCCAATACATGTATATCGCGCCCGCTGACCAGATTTGCAAATAGATAATTATTACCTAGCCAGAATCATCGCAAGTCCTGCGAGGGCTCATTCAGGTACCTACATAGTACCCCTCCTCCAGTACAGTCAGCCTTGTCTGCCCTTCCACGCCAACCGCGACCCCACGCAACGTCACAAACAGTCTAGAACATTCTTCTGCCGTAACGGCTCGGCTCGCACTCAACAGATTCCCACTTTCCAAGTAGCTAGTCAAGTTCATCGGCAGTATCGGAACCTAACTCTGACCCAATACCGCCCATTGCGATCCTTCGAACCGGCCCCTCCCATCCCAGTGACATACCGAATATAGCCTTGGGATTCTCGTCGTCACGGTGGCTTTTCGAGCGCTTCGAACAGCTGGCCTAACACTCGGCCTCGGCCTCACCGCCCTCGCCGCTTACAATCAATCCAGGCAGGGCCGAATGGCGTCTCGGGCCCAGCATCTCGAACCAGCTGAGGGGCGAGAGATAGTCTTTTGCCACATCTGCCGGCATGAGTGGTATCGCGATGAACACCCTGGCGATTTCGCTTGCCCCGTTTGCGGCCGAGAGTTCATAGAGATTGTGCGTACCACAACACCGGGTCATACATGATTCTTGCTAACAATGTCCCAGGTCACCCCCGAATCCGACCCTCGAGGAGACGACGGATCGGCTGACTCGGAATCAGACCAACGTTTCCATTTACATCATCACCACCATCACCACCATCATGACTCTGATTCAGACCCGGAAGAAAGTAATATCGAAGAGCACCACTTCCATGGGCCAGGTGGTCTATTTGGTCAACGCACTATCCATCGCTCTCCTGAGACGTCGGCCTACAGTCGCAGATCGCGAGTCCGTCCTGGAAGTAGTGATGACATAATCCGTAGATTCACCGAGATGATTGATGAGATTAGTGGTCCCGGCATGGTGGGCCGCTCAGGACCAGAAACTCTGTTTAACGAGAATCAGAATGGCCCTCAATTCACATACCGGACATTTCGCGGTCCAGGGTATAGTGGCGGCGTAAGCAGCTTCACCATTACGACTGGTACAAGTGCTCGAAGACCTCAAGGTCAAACAGGACCGAGATCTCCATTTGGTGCCGATGACCCTTTCCAAAGGTAGATAACCATGCCAAAGAGAAAGGCCTCTGTTGTAGGCTTGGGGTGTTTTTTAGTACTAACGAAAGTTGCAGGATCTTTAGTGAAATCCTGTCCTCAGGTCCCGCCTTCCAGCCCATGGATCGTGGTGATGCATCCGCTAGGGATTCCAACCAACAGGGCAATGATGGAGACGCCGCCGGTCGCCCGATGGATATTGGAACTGCTTTAAATCAGCTTCTAGCTTCAATCGTAAACCCTGGCGCAATCCATGGCGACGCCGTCTACTCCCAGGAGGCATTGGACCGAATTATCACCAATTTGATGGAAGCTAATCCTCAATCGAATGCTCCACCCCCGGCGACTGAAAATGCTATTGCGTCGCTACCGAAGAAAAAGTTAGATGAAGCAATGCTAGGACCCGAACTGAAGGGTGAATGTACAATCTGTATCGACGAGGTAAAAGTGGGAGACGAAGTCGTAGTACTTCCTTGCAGACACTGGTTTCATGAAGAGTGTGCTAGCTTGTGGTTAAAGCAGCATAATTCATGCCCAGTCTGTCGGGCAGCTATTGATGGCGCTGCTGCTGGTAAGCCCCCCAACGAAGCGACTAGCTCACAGAATTCGACACGGCCTACCGATCCCTCATCGTCTAGGCCCACGCCCGCAGAAAGACGTAGGACTCATTTGCAGCAAAGGCGAGAAGAGAGGCTTGATTCCATTCGCGGCGTAGCTGCTTCTTCCCAAGATCGACCATATCTGCGTCATCGGGATTCATATTCCCCTCCATCTCAGAACTCCTCAGCCCAGCGCTCACCAAGGGTTAGAAGTCCTTCACCGTCAAGCAGAGGGGTCAATCATACTGAACGAGGCCGTGATAATCGAGGCTCATCAGGTTCCGGGCCTTTGAATTGGATTAGAGACCGATTCAGCGGAAGGTGATTCCTCGGCGTCCAGTCTTATTGAGTGTGATAGCAATGAAGTTGGTGCGAAAAAGGAGGGTTTCCGACATAGAGAGCCGGGGAAACCCAGATATGCTTCTTAATGAGGGATTGGATTGTGGCATGATATGAACTGGTGTGATACAACAATGGCTTCTATTCACCTGGCTCTGCAAAACCGCGTTGACATTCAGTAGTGGTGCTGGACGATGACAGACTTGCCACTACTGAGTATGGATGTCCCCAACTCTCTTAGTGTTAGACGCTCGCGAATAAACCGATGATGTGCCGATGAACGGCCTAGAGGAGCCGTTGCGAAATGAACGCGTTGCATATCTCATAGATGAGGAATCAGTAGTACAAGGGAAACAAACTCCCGGTTTGGGGGGCGGGCTGTGTCTTCGACCTTAATGCGAGTTTAATTACCACACGAGATATGACAGAAGTACTCATACGCATTATCATTTGCCACGACTTTATAGCGTAGCATTAGAATAATGTGAAAAGTGAAATATACATGTAATACAGGAACCAAGCGTGACTAATCACATATGTCCATTTTTATATAAGACCTAGGAAACATGCACATTTTGGAGGTTTGTAAAGCTAGTGCTCGGCATGAAGTAGTTAAATGCAGCGGTGAGGGCGCATAAGCGAGATGGTACTTGAATCTATGTATGATGATAGATAGCTATGGGCGTACCCTTGTAAAGTGTATTCCATCCAGCCTTTTTAACTGGATTTAGGCAACCTGGTCTGTCTTAGCATCATCAGCTGAGATGTAGAACAAAGAAAGCGTTTCACAAATACCGACAAAAGTGATAGGTCATCGCTCTAGCGAGCTACGTATTCAGGTTTATTACGCATCAAGAAGAGGTTTTTTGTATTTAAGATTTTCATCTAAATTGTGGTGGACGTCATATACGGGCCTGTAAAACTTGAAATTTTAAATAATGTGGTATGTTAAAAGTTGCTGGATTCTCTAGTAAATGCTAGGTATTTGGGTTGTTAATTACTTTATTTATTTCTACCTCGTCCCTTCTGTCTTTTCTTTTGTTAATATGAGATTGATAGCGCAAGTGCTGTAAAACGCCATTAACACCTTGTTAAACAAGAAATCCTTCCATATGCGCTTGAAACAAGCGAAACAAAAGCCCTAAAGAAAAAAACAAAAGTGTTAGTAATTGTTGGTATAGAGAATTGCAAGTTCAGGGTAAGAGCCCCGACTCAACCTAGTATGTAAACTCATTGTGGGAACTTACCGGTGAGTTGGCATCCCTGCGGCCGGGAACGAGTCACAGAGTTGATAGTACGCACGCGCAATTTCTCGATATTGGCGGTACTCGAACTCCGCCCTGAAGGGAATCTGTTCGGCCCCTCGGCCCAGGTTATGTCGGCCAATGAACAAGTGGCCGTTTCTCCCTAGGAAAATGTACTTGTCGTCATGCAGCCGGCCTGAAACGCGTGCAACGAGCCCAGTCGCAAGGTGGTAGTCGTCGCCGTGGAACCGGTCGTTGCGGTGAGGACGTGGGTTGAGGTAAACGTGTTCGGCCGCCGCCAGCCGGTACAGCGAGTCCCAGTCAATGCTTCTGTTCTCGATGGCCTGTCGGCGGAGTTGTGAGATGCTTCGCTCCCTTCTCTCTTGCTCTCGCCTCTGCGCGATCGCCCTGTCGATGTTTCTGATGATCTTGTCCCGCGCCTTCTCCTCGCGGTTATCAGGTGTCAGCTTCCTTACCAGGTCTTGAATTGTTGTTTTTACTCGCTCAAGACTCAGTGGTTTCTTGGGTGGGGAAGCGAATCTTACTGTCCCTGACTCGAGGTCCATTCGGGAAAACGATGCTAATCTCTGCCGAGGCTGATTAATGTGTTCAGTGAACCTACCCCTGGTGTTATTTGTACGATGGTTTGAAGTAGGCATCCTAGGCTTAGTGAATGGTCCGTTGCTGTCTTTTGTGGTGAGCGTAATTGTTGATAGTAGAGGATTGTTTGTGTAGGTCACTTACCTTGAAGGTGGTGTGATCGACAACAAAACGAACCATTCTGGGAAGAATAGGTCTTCATTTATATCTAATGGATTTTTGCGACAATGATAGCCTTGTTGAAACTTGTTGATAAACAAGTCATGTGTTTGAAGATAAAGAACTTGTTTTGAAACTCCCAATGTTAAACATAATTGTTCAGTCGGCTGTGCGCCAGCGTTGAGTAGAAGATATTAGTGGCTAGGAGAGGACTAGGTGATGGCGAGTTATTCGTGAATTCTCGGGGTGTTTGGCGACATACCTATTGTATCAGAAACTATTTCATTGTTAGCCAGTTTCAACCCATGCTGGTTAAACTAATTCTTTGTTCCAGCCCAAGTGACAAGGCAGCTGTAAACTTACAGCATTCCTGACTCGAAGAGACTAGGGGATTCAACGAAAGTGGAATTGCTGTATGACTCATACACAAGCTTAACACTATACAATTACATGTATAAGGATAATGGTCATCATGTGAGTGTAATATAGCCACTTTTATGTTGGGGAAATATGTAGTTCCTAGTGTGTCACAGGCCCTCGAACAATGTATCGTGATCAGGAGACTATTGTTACCAAGCCCGCGAGGGCTTTTTACAAGGCTTGAGCAGGGATGGCGCAAATGTAATCAGCTAACATATCCTTTGAAAGCGTGAATGATGAAAAGTCTTTAGAGCCATAATCTCTTATACTAGGATTCCTTACTGTCCATCCTAGGGTAAATGCAACATTTGGAGATCATGCAGGCAGATATTACCAGTAACATGCTGCCTTCAGCATCTATGGGTGTTGCACCAACTTTAGAAACACTTAGGTATATCCTTATCATGGAATAATAAAGGATTGTGAAATAGTTCGAATCAATTTCGCATGCGCCATCGACAGATCTATGTACACGAATGGTGAATATTAATTGAGGTTCCAGTTTCCAGCCCTATAAGCTTCAATGTCCGAAACCGGCGCGAGAGTTCCCATGCCATGCTCACTTTATGCCCATAAACAATTCATGGGCTTTATCATGTTCGGTTATTTGACTGTTTGATAATGATAAACACTGAGTAAGAATATGGGATTCATTGGGGTTAGACCGAGCCATCTGGACTCGTCTCGAGGCGCCTGTTTATGTAAGGCACCACCTGGCTAGCGCTGTTTATCCAAATATCGTATTGTGGTCTCTTAGCTGGCCGCGTGCTCACAATACAATATGCAGATAGATTAAGAGCTACACAATCAAGGCACTGACTATCAGCTAGCTATTAGCAATCGTGTAAGCCCAACCGAACCCTTTGTTTGACTTGTATGTCAATTCGTAACATACAAGAGTGAAAGCCCCTTTACTCATGACCGCACCCATGCCGCCTTTGTTTTTCACACCTGTTTCAGCTTCACTGAGGCCCTTGGTTCTTTCAACAAGGGACAGTTGAGTCATTGGAGGAATCAGATCTCATTCTCTAGCCTCAGTGCTTGTTATTGACTTATCGTACATAATAAATCTAACACAATAATTGCTTACTTGCTACTTGCATCATTATACCAATTGTGCCACCTATCTGATGATACGACTTTTAACTTCCAAACTTCGGGAGACAGCTTATGATTATGCCTCGTTGAGCCCCAAGACTAAAGAGCGAGGTCAGTCAAGGATCAAGCAAATACGAGACATGGTATTCCGAAAGTGTGTACTGAATTGGAGTTTTCATGAAAGGGAAAAGACAGGCCACGTAGGTGCTGCGAAAAACATATCACTGATAATAGAGAATACAAAAAGAGAGAAAAGACAATGAGGGCAGAAGGGCATGGAATAGATAAACACGTACAGGCTCATATTTCTGTCACTGGGCGCGACTTCCTGTGCTGTGTGTTGGAATCTGAGAAGCGATGACGGTGAAAGCATATTCACGAACAGGCATGTCGGTGAGATCAGTCCTGGAAGGGGAGGTAACTCTTTGATATTTCATATCGCGATTACCCCGAAAAGTACAGACTGAAGTAAGAAAGTGCAGCTTTCGAGGGACTGGCTCTAGACGGCTGCTCTTAGCAAAATTATTATTCATTAGCATCAGCAAAGAGTCTATATTATACATCAAGACTGCCATACTAGTTACGCTAGCCCTTGGGGAAACTCTGATTGAGAACTGTATAATAGTACGCGTTGCTGTAATGTTAGCTATCGCGACTACCACGACAATTACAATATTCCTAAGTTTTGCAGAGCTTGCTATTAAACCATGTGCGTGTGCTTATAAGCGACACACCTGCGTATCTCGTACAGTAGCTGGATTCAAAGACATGCAAATAGTCAAGCTTTTACCATCTCCTGCTACTATGGGAGATGGCACCACGCAGACGCGCGATGTGTACTCACGAAAGATGTACTCATCTTAAGTCAACATCCTCTTTCATGTCTCCTTTGTTGGCCATCAATATCTTTTAATAGCTCCCTTTGAACCTTTGGTAGGAGTAGCAATCAGGCGCAAAAGGCCTGGTTCAGTATCGGGCCGCTATAACTTGTGAGAGTTCTATGACAAATGTTTATATTGATATCATTCAGTATGATTTATTTATGGAGTAGTGCTGCTCAAGTGTGTCGTACTGCTTCTTCTGAAAGCGAAGTACCTGCTGATCATATATATCTTGACAGAAGCCATTTTTAGGAAGAGTAGTATTATAAGTACATTATGATCTCGAGGTAGAGTTTTTGATTCCTGTTGAGAATATGAATGTATGACTGTGAAAGTAGATATTAGAAATTTGAGTATGAGTTAGATAGCCATTTCGAAGGCTTTCTTCTACACCCACTACTAGATATTCAGAGTAGTGCGCCGGAGTATGGTTCATCTTAACCTTATCAAATGTCTTGTTATAGGTCTATTCATATACCATAGGGCTGTGTGATGGTCTCAGCAATCCGATCCTCCAATGCATTCATTGCATGATCCTTTAATTGCCATGGTTCCTATCGACTTAACACATTGTATTTGAATGCCATCGGGAGTGGTCTCTCCTAATCGGCTATGCCGATCACCCTAGATCGTGCTGGCAACGGGATTGCGAAAATCCTGGCGGAACTCCGTGGTATATTATTGATAGAAAGCCGGGTCTATCCCGGTATGCCTAATAGGCTATGAAACTCCATGGACTCGAGATAGTCCTTGAATCCTGGAAAAAGAAAGACGGTGATGACTTCGTCGCAAGCTTTCGTGAATGACCCGGCTCTCGGCTCGCGTCCTCTCCGTCGCCTGATCGCACATACCGAACCCCCGTGGGCTGGGTGGTCAGACTTGTGGAACATCGAATATAGGACATCATATTTCTCCAAAATTCTGCATTTCAGGATCGTAAGAAGCAGCCTATTCGAGGACGCCCATCAGCAAGTTTTGACAATTTCTGGGTGAGGTGGACATCACAAGTTGCGTCAGATGTGAAAGTGAGACCTAACCATCAGGGCCATCAAGTCATTGTCCTATTCCGGTGCACGCATTGGAGTGGCCAGGAATCTTCACGCAACATCTGCTTATACCGTTGACGATGCACACTGCTAACTCCGACCGGTATGGAGCGAGATGACAAAACATGCAAGAGTGGTTTGAGCGCAAGGGAAGTGTGCCGGAACTCGGCATTCAACCCCATGGAGGAAAACCAGGAACAGCTGACGGGCGAGACAAATTTAGGATCTGATACTTATCAACCGGTGAAAGGGCAGTGCTTCGCGGGTCAGGCTGCATGATGCTTTATTAGTAGCTTCTCGCTTGACTCTTTAATACGATGATCTTATCATGTCTGCTTGATAATGATTAGTCAGCCAACCGACTATACCCTCTTAAGTTGAGAAGAGCTGACTGTCTCCAAATCAGGGTTGGGGAGCTGTTTAAATCGACACCGACAATAGGGCGTTGGAGATATGCACATCTGAGCTGAGTAATAGTTTGCGCGTTGCAGGAGGGCGTTGACGCGGAGTTCTCGGGGGTTTGATGATTGGGTAGGTATGTATGTATGTAAGAGAACCAACCAAGCTTCAACGAACTGCCCACCCCGGTAAGCCGTGGCTTGCGCTGTCGACGAATTTCCACCGTCCAAGCAGCCTGTTCGCAAGCTAGTTACCAGCTAAGTTAGCATTGGTCGCGGAATTGCGGCAGGGTGGCCTTTGGGCACGCTCCGAGCCCGGAACGTTTGAGGCGAGAGCAAGACAAGCAAAGCCCGGTCCGAAGGCCGCGACATCGCGGCGCTGACGCCATCTCAGGATCCTCAGCTGGGGGACAAATAGTTGCATATGCTGACAGGGGGAATAGCGCCCTTCTCCGATGGCTGGGAGCTCGTGATTCGCAGGTGGTGTTTACTAAGCCATCCTCGGTAATCTTAGTTAGTGACAAGGAGAGAAGCTCAGCGATTCTGACTGCAGATAGCAATTGTTCTATCACTTCGATGCGGGATCGATCTCCCATGCCATCATGTAAGAGGAGGCATACGTAGGTCGGTATGCTTATTCAGTTACCTAGCTCTGTCATATCGACATATTATCATGGTATGGTGCTTCCCAAGCCACGCAAGTCTGTGTGTATACCTTACATGTTTTCGGTGAGACGACATGTTTTGAATCTCGCTTGCGTCTCAATTCGGAAGTAACACTCGTGACAGTCGTGATGCCCACGGTATGGATCCAGAAGCTGTGATAGCTGATTCTGAGTACATGGATATGGACTCAACCAACGATCACGGCGGCCACGGACATCGACAACTAGAGGCAAGTATATACTAGAGTCGGAGATAAAGGAGAGAGAATATCGGAGATAGATGATTCCGTGGGAACTCTGGTCACACAACGTTGGAACTGCAGTGCAGACCATCCACGCCCCCCTGTTGCCGCCGGCGACATCACACCCCCCTTTTCAACCTCGTACTTCTAATGCAAAGGCTTGAGTTGTGACTACACAACTCTATTACGTCAACTGGCTATTCAATCCTACCATGTCTTACCACTCAGTTGCTCCCCACGTAGCAGCTACCTACCTATAGTACAGTACAGTACGCAGTGATTTTATAATATGGAATCCAGCGAGGGTTATATGGAATACAGATTCACACAGCCAGGCCTCTGCCAGACCTCTGCCAGACCATCCATGGGTTTGAAGCACTCGGGGATGTACCTACTTCTGCGACGTTGAAACAGGAGTTCAGCACTAGACTGCTCGGTTGGCGGATTCTTCCCTCCTGTTCTTAGTGTAGATTATCCTAGTACCTGTCCACAGAAGAAACTCGCGTCTGATCGTACCAGAGCACGCTTGTATGGACATTGGTGAGATGCTCGATGGAGTTAGCAGATGAGATGTTATCGCTGTTGTTATTACGACGTACATATATATATACACCGAAACCTATTGTACATGCCTGCCTACATTACATCCATCCCATCCCATCCCATGATTCCATGCAGGCATATCACGGGAAACCCACACGATCCCACTATTTTCTGGCCGCGGGCCACTTTAGTCGACTACTACTACGCAGTCATACCGTGCCAGTTACCTCCTCGATGTCAGGATGCCTGACATTGTAGTCGGCTATCGTAGGCACCCGAGACTAGGTATAATAACTGCTGCGAGGCAAGTACCGTACCTGATTAGTGATTGTCAATGCTGTCGTGGGCGTTTCTCGATTTTCATCATATTTTCCCCCTTCTCGCCCGCTCGCCGGCACACCCCTCCCTCTCTCTGTCTCCCACTCCCATTCGCATTCTCCTTCACTGGCTAGATTGATCCTGCAGACAGGACGAGGACTTGAACACGGCAAAGGGAGAGAGCGAGAGCGAACGCGAGGGCGCCGGTCTACGCAGGACTACGGCACACAGACGCCAGATACGACTTAGAATAAAAGAGTACTTAGGTAGCATCGAGTCCCTTGATAGTCTTACTCGCCTCGTCGTAGTTTATATCTACTCCTGCATCTCCATTTTTCCCCAAACGCGACGGCCGTCTTGGCTCTTCCCCTCTCCCGCCCCCGAACGCTTTTATACCCATCCATCTCCATCCTTCGCACCCCCGATTCGTACGAGCGACCAGCATTTCGCAACCGCTTGTCCGTTATTCCCGGCCCGGCCAAGACTTTTGCTTCACCATCGCGCCTCTTCACTCCGCACCCGTTGCTCGAGCTAGGCAGTCTAGTGAGGTAGTGAGCCAAACGATACCCGCCTCCTTTCAGCCTTATTCCCCCCCGGCCGGCTTTTGTTCAGCTGCTGCAGCTGGGCACAGGAGATCGACGACCCACGGCAGCACAGAACCGCAATCGCGCATGTCGAGCTCCCATTTCCCGCCGCCGTTGTCGTACAGCAGCGGCCAAGGCGCCATCGGACCTTCGGTGATCCATTCGCCTCCAGCCATTTTAAGTCCCGATTCCACCAATTCCATTTACGCCTCGCCCGATTCAGGTCACCATCAGCCGTTCTACCTGCACAAATCGGACCCGGAAGACGAGATTAGCACTGGCAGCAGCGCTGCCGCCGGCCCCTCATTATCGGAGCCCCTGAAAAAGAAGCAGAAACGCAACAAACCAACGCTCTCTTGTTACGAGTGTGTCGAGCGCAAGACAAAAGTAAGTACTTAATTAATTAATTACACATCTCACTTTTTCAATTGTTTTCTTGGCTTTTTCCCTCTTTTTTTAAGCCTTCTCCAACATCGACCGCCAAACGGGTTATGCCACACAATCAGCTTCAAAGTTGGGCTTCAAGCAACCTCTTGCACATCATTCTTTGTTCCGGAGGACTGGTGGGGTGTATTGCGTCAGTACGACGTGGTACTGATGCAAGCGCCAATAGCTCGCGAAAGCTTTCCTCCTTTCAAAGGGTTTAATCGCGCAATTGGGAGACATGGTTGGCGGTATGTGTATTTGGTAATGTAATGATTGGGACTGGCGGCGGAATGGTGGCGCTCGCCTTGTGGAACGATCCTTTGGCCTGAACCCTCATGACCCTGATTGGCCCCATTGATGCTCATGAAAAGACGTATTAACGGTCGACTGGGATATAGTGTGACAGAGGCAGACCACATTGCTTGGCATGTAAGTCACCAGGTTGCTCATGCATCTGCGCTTCGATCGGAGAATTTGCTGACATCTCGTGTACCAGGTATAAAACGGCAGACAGAATGTCGCTATGCACATGTCGCAAACCTCCTAGAGTGAGTCGAATCCCCTTTACCTGCGAGCCCGAGATCATTCTCATGTCTTCGATGTGGGCAAATCTAGTCTAACATCGACTTTAAATAGGGAGACGTCGCGATCTGCTACCAACGGTCGGCGGATGACAAAACCTCCTAAGAAAAGGCTGTCGGCCAGCGGGATAAAGACGCCGGCGCCAAATATAGCAGACCGGGGTATCATGAACGGAAACATGGCGACACGTGCATCCGTTGCATCGTCAGCCGGCCTACTCTCTAACATCCCTTTCTCGCACCCCACAGCTTTCAATGTCTTTGGGATAGGCTCAGAACACCCCTTCGCCAATTACTGGACCTGTGAGGGTGGTCTCCCCGAGGTGATTGGGGTCCTCCCCGAGAAGCTCCAAGCCGACATACTGCTGAGCCAGTACTTTGAGTGTGTTGACCCTGTCTACCCGATGATACATAGCCAGACTTTCTATGCCGAGTATGAGCAATTCTGGATTCTGAAAGACTCAGGACAAAACAACGCATCATTTGTATCACTAGTTTTCGTCATGCTCGCATTAGGAACACAATTCGTCTCGAGTACGAATCCCCAGGATCGAAAACAGACCGCTGAGTTCTACGCCTCAGCTGCCAACCAGGCGTTGCGTATGAGCTCGTACCTCAGCACTGCCTCTATCCACTCGGTCCAAGCCATGGTATTGCTCTGCTACTTCCTAATCAACGATAGCCATGTATCAGACGGCTGGGCCTATGCAGGTATACTCATGCGCCAAGCGTACGCTATGGGCCTACACAGGGACCCTAACATCGGTATGTGCAAAAGCTCCCTAAATGAAGAACAAGGTTCGACGTTGAAAAAGCAGCTAATTGGCTGGTTGACAGTGACACCGACTGCGTCACCGTTCGAGAAGCAGCAGCGGCGAAAGCTATGGCAGGCAGTTTTGCTCCAAGACACTTTCTTGACTGTGCTTCTCTCTCTACCCCCAAGCGCCACACATACCGATGTGAGGATAGACGATTTCGCCGAGCAATCGGGCCACATGAGCCATGCGGACCCCATTGACACAGCTTATATCAAGGGTTCGTGGATGTTAGCAAACCTGGTGCAGGAAACGATATGCAGCCCACGATCGCTTGACATGCCCATCTGCTCTACTCAGCGGCAAAAGTCTAAACTTGTGGCCGACTTCCGCTCCGTGTACCGGTCGTTTCCGGACATCTTCCGCTCCTGGGACCCAGACACGATCGCACAGCTCGCCAATAACAACAAGCGCGTAGTGCGGCAGGCGCTTTTCCTCAGCTCCAACTACTACCACAACCTTATGCTCGTCCATGCCTCCGAGAGCCCCGATGTACCTGTCAACATCCGCGGCACGCTCGAGGCGGCCCACGAGGCTATAACCACTTTCTTCGTCCTCTTCACGCTGTTTGACACCGAGGCACGGGTATGGTGGGTCTTCAACCACAGGGCATTCCTCGAGGCCCTGTGTATAGGTGGTGTGCTACGGGAAGCGACGCGAGATCCTTCTACGGCCGATCTCATGACGCGGGACCCGCTCTTCGCGAAGGCCAAAGCGGATATAGGCAAGTCTACTCTCGTTTATAGCTCAGAAGCACCGTGGCTAATGAACAACAGCACGCATGATCCAAATTATGAAAATTATGGGTAACGGGGGATACGGCTCTGAAGCTGCTCGAACTAGAGTCTCGGTTCTGAGCGAGTTTCTTTGAGCGAGGAGACTCGACTGTGGTACCCAGTAGATGGCGGAAAAGAGTCTATGTTCAATCACCGCCTGTCAAGCTACAAATTTGAGAGCAGTGTATCGTACGCCCTCCTATCCTCCTTGTAAGGAAGGCAAATGGAAATTACACATTGATATACCCAATCACCTGCAACAGGTTGTCGTTGACAAGCTATACAGCAACCAGCATGTAAGCAATACAACGCGACCCTGATAAAGCAGGATAGACCATGACGAGGCAGAGCGATTTAAGAAGGACAAAATTAGGAATACTAATCTGTTTACCTCGAAATCATATCAATGTTCTCCAATGGGAAGTGAAAGATCCCAATCCTGAATGCCGCGTGATCGCCACGCATACCCACCCAGCCTGGAGATCTACATAGAATACGATCTTAAGCTGTAAGACTCCGAGAACAAGCCATAAAGCTAAGGGGATGAGTGGTCGGTAGTTTCACGACGCTGCCTGGACTATGCTATCCCACAGGCTGTGCGCTCAGACGGTCGCAAAGGCAAGACTCCTGGCTGAAGTCTGGATGCAGGAGCGTGCGTTGGGATACCAAATGTCAACCATGCCCAATTCGCTTCCAAGAGGACGGGGATAATGAATATGCGGATTTCCACGTAGACAAAAAAGATGTAGTTTCACAAAGATTTGTAAGAGATGGGGGAGATGTACATACTAGGGGAACGCATGCAAAATTGGTCAAGGTCAGGCAATTTCATAGCTGCTTAGTCTCGACGCCCTGGGCTAGTTTAAGTGTGATGACGGCGTTCCCATCTTCCAATACGACGAAGAGCACCATAGCAGCGAGGATATCATTGTTCTGACGGCCTTTGCTTGCTTGTCGAAGTTGTTCCGAGAAAGATATGCACTATACTATCCGCTTAGGCGACAACTGCTTACATAGCACGACGCAGGGAATAAGGGATATATCAAGACGCTGTATCCTAGATATGTGCTGCTAAGCCCAGAGTGTTTTCATAGGTTCATGCTGTTCTACGTCCTTGACCTGTCTCACTAGGTCTGGTCATATCCAAAATGAAGCCACCTCCAAGCCCCCAATGTAGTTTTGCACCGCCAAAAGTAGCTACCTAGCTTCATATTGACCTCTATGCCGCCCTTCCCCGTAGGATTGGAAATCCACATTTAAAGAAACAGTCACTTACGCAGACCACGGCATTTCATTCCGTTATCTACACTACACGCCCCTTACCGAAGCAGCTCCGAAGAAAGGATAACAGAACCTAATCCACTCCGGATGATACTCATGCATCCCACGACATGCATCCGCGCTGCCGCAACCGCAGCCACAGCCACATTTCGCTACAGATATTGGATGCTAGCTCTATTACATCTAAAATATACACACAACACATACAAACAACACAGTAAAGTAAATAAAAATAAAAACAATCATACCTACTAACCTTCATCAAAGACTGATGAAGCGCACCTCCTCACCTCCCTCCTACTCTTCCCCAACACATCAATGCAAGAATGCAGGAATGCAGGAAGGAGGGGTCGCGAACCAACAAAACAAGAACCCCCAACAACCCCCCTCATCGTCATCATTCTTTCATTCACTCATCCCCCCCCCCAGCCTCGGCTCCATAGGCGAAAAAGGCGAGATCCCGAAACAGCGAAGCGGGCAAATCAAGCATGAAAAAAAACTACGAAAACGAAACAGGTCGTAGGCAAGGAAGGAGGGAAGGAAGGAATATAATGAAAGCATTAGGAATTACGCGTCATAGAAACAAACGATAACTCGTAATACCTTCACCACGGTATATACCCCCCTCCCTCCCCGGTGCCTTCAGAAAGAATAGGCGAGATTCACCATATACCGGTACATATATGTCCATAATAATAATAGTATACCGTCGTCCATGTATATCTTTTTCGCCTAAAGTTGGCGTTGAACATCCTTGGCTTATCAAGACAATGGATACTATACCGCTATAATTCCACTAGGTAGCTCATAACGCGTCGTTTCAGCGCGCATACAGATCGCATGCATACTATTTAATAAAATCCCAGGTTCAAACGACGAAATTCTCTATAAAAAAATGTGATGATTAAAGTACTTAAATTGTGACTATACTACCTACACAATAACTCGTGCAAGCGATGATTTATCAAAAACCATGCAAAGGTAGTTTCGGATATTTCCGGACAAACTCGTCCCTTTCAGCCGTTATATGATGGGGCTATGAGATTATACAACCATGATCGCTAAATTCGATAAGGGCTACTGGGCTAGATCCTAAAAGACCTGACTGACTGATATGCAGAGCTAAAATGGTATGAAACAAAATCTGAAGATGATGAAGCCGCCCGTGGACGGTATTTTGTGCCGTCATGTCGTAAGTTATGAATATCCCCTCCCCAACGCCTTGATGATATATATGCAACTGTCCTCCGTCATGTCCGCCGTGGGATTCCCAGTCTCTTGACTGGATTTGACCACCGCACCAAGCTAATGCAAAAATATGCCAAAAATGTACTTTTCCTGGTCTCTCAAGTTTTCCAAAATTGAAATTGCCCAACGCTCTAAGAGGTGGAGTGCGATTAGCTGATCGTGGTATTGTACCTCATTATATTGTTCCTTGGATATTTTGAACAGAGGATGATATAGTTGCTCATCAGATTCGATATAGAACTCCGTTACAATGTGTTTCGATAGACAGCAGAAATGGTATATGTGCAGTGTTGATATATGTATAGAGTGTGGTTTTCGAGGTAATCCCGTGGTCGTTATTGGTCTCCTAAACAGGGCGTCTCATCAGTCTTGTCGATCTGTAGACTGGTTTGAAATCGTCCATGTCTACGTCGATTCCTTCGTCGATCTCTAATAGGCCCTCTCGAGCTGGAAATTTGCTGGGATTTGACGCACCGATATCCCTCCGCATAGTTGACGGCCGGAACACCCGAGGCCTGGCGGCATCCATCTCAGGTGCTGCTTCCCGGGAGACGTCAGGGACCAACTCAACGTGATGTTCAATTATCTCAGGTGTAGATTCAGGTATCGGATTGGGGTCAGGCTCAATTATCCCCTGGCTTCTAATTTCGGGCCGGGCCTCGATTTTGGGTTCGTTTTTCGTCTCGTTCTTTGGCTCGGTTTTCTCTTCATCCTTGGTTTTCTCAGCGACTACCCGCTCTTTCTCATTGACGGCCAACTCCTTCACCTTCACCAAGCGGGTCTTGATCTTCTCAATCTCCTCATTACAATCGCCATCTCGGAGAAATTGGTGTGCCCCACGCTCACATAACCCTTGAACGAATTCAAGCCCCTTGTCTAGTTCATCCCAGATGTCACCCTTCTCGTTGAAAGCGCCGAGTCCACCATTTAAAGCACTGGTTCGCATACCCCTCCCAGGAATTAAGCCTAAGCCCGGGCTTCTTAAAGCGCCTCCGTACGAGCGCGTGCTGAAGTACTGTAGTTTCATCTCTTCCGGACCACCTGGCCTAGGATTGGGAGCAGGTGGAGTGGGACGTGCAGCAATCAGACCATTTCCAGGTTTTAATTCACCCCCTTCGTCATCCTCATCTTCCTCAGGCATTTCAAGCTCGGCAAGGCGTCTGATGTGAGCGACTTTGGCGGCCATCTTGGCCTTGCGCATGAGGTTCCGCTGCGCAGAAACGAATTTAACGAGTTCTTCGAAGAAAGATTGTACGTAGCTGTCATAGTAAACCATTACCATCCTTCGTGACCTATACTTAGGCGTTGCTGCTTCACCGCTCATCATTGAATCCGTCTTTTGTCGTTTGCGAACAGTTGCACGGGCGCGTCTTTGAGCAGTGGCTACTAGTTCATTGGTATGTCTAACAAGCGAGGAGCCGGTCCACGGGTCGCTAGCAGGCGTTGATGGTGGCTGTGGACCATTGGGTCGAGCATTGCCACTTGGGGTCTGAGGAGGAAGCGCGGTAATTATGGGCTTTGGCATTTGATCTGTTGTCGGATCTGGGTCAGGAGTTGGTAATGATGGCCCATCATCTTTTGGCTTGAGAGATTCTGTAGAACCGCGATTGCGAATGGACCGAGCAGACGATGAGGGTGCCTCAGCTCCAGAAAATTTAGCCAAGTCCCGTTGCCGCTGTTCTATCTGACCGCTAAGTTCTTCCAAGCGCTTCACCCAGTCTGGTGCGTTTACTATGACGCTATCCAAAGGATCGGTTGTCGCCATTTTTGACCGAGAATCAGACTAATTCGAAGAGAATATCTTTTTGAATAGGGTTGGAAAAGTTGAAGAGCGATGGTTTCGAGACTACGCCAACATCTGGCTAGCAATATTCGAAGCGCGCGGAGTTAGATTGGGAGGGAGGGCAAAGGAAGTCGAGAATTATGGACTTCTCGGCATCTGGGTAGGCCGCGGGTTAGACAGTCAAGGAGCAGTCGTCGAGAGGATCACATTCGACGGTGCATCGACCTGTCCCTAAGAGGAACTCATCAGGATAGCCTATTGCTGTAGGCTGCGTAGTTGTTGATCTCAAAGGCGCGATCCAAGAGGCACAGGCGGGATATTTGCTGAAGCTGCCCAACGATTAGCTGAGGGATCAAATGTGTGAGACGGCAATGCCAACAACCGAGGCAAAGGAAGCGTAACACAACGAATGGCAACGGAGGACCTACACGTAAGTAGGGGTAGATTTAGGGCGACTGGGGAGAAGCAGTTGATGCTAGGAGAGATGTTGAAGCCGATTGACGCAAGAGAATTGGCGCGCGACAACAGCAACAACGACAAGATGAGGAGAACTGCAACTGGGGGTGTAGGAGGAAGACAAGACGATGGAGATGGAGATGGAGATAGAGATAGAGATGGATTATGGGAAGGATGGATGGTCGGCGGACGATAGGGTACACTACGGAACGGGTAGTGTAGGAACCGCACTGTAAGTAGCGGGCCAGGTACCATTACTTACCGCTCGGTGGTGGAGTACTTAGCGTACCGTACAGTACGGTACCTGCTAATACCACCTACCGGTATGCCTAAGCAAGGTACATACTGTAGGTACTTAGAGTAGTAGGTACTACATAGGTAGGTACCTAGGTAAGTATCTCGCTGTAGGTAGGTAGGCAGTTGGATAACGGACTGGGCATTGAGCGGAGATGGACACGGAGAGAGAGAGAGACGACAGGGGGTGGGTGTTGGTGCATGGGCCAGACATGGGCTTACGCTAGGCACAGAATGGACTTCCGCCAAGTTACGAAGGTTGGTAAGTAATTAGAGTGCTGTGGCGTGCTGTAGCGTAGTGTACCTAGAGGGTAGTGTACAGTAGTGCAGTGCCATAATAAGTACCTACTCTGTACTTAGAAGAAGGGACAAAGAAGATGGAGGTAGAGAGAGGAGAGACAAGCAACGGAATAAATGAAAATAAAGAGAAAGAAAAAAAAAACGGTGAGAGTTTTCTGCACTTCATCTAACCTTGTACTGATATACCTACTGCCCATATACTGATATCTCATCGTATTGAATCCCTTATAACTCCCATTCAAAGCGCCAGTGCGAAGACTGTAAGCTACCTGATTATCTAAGAACCACCATACTATTATAGGGACACTCTACCAAGCCCCACCACTACAGACAGGTACACTGATCCCCTTTTCCATGTAAATGCGGGACGAGAAGGACAGGCTGCCGCCGCAGAAAGGAAATCGTAGCAGCGATATCTTATTTATTAGGTATCCTACAACACAATTCGAAGTAACGCTCTCGGTACTGTAGGTTCCCTGAGTTGTGCGTCCAATTGTGCGACCTTTTGTCCACAGCTAGTCTCCAGTTGGGCATCGTCTATCCATGTATGTACCCGCGTACTTTATACGATTGGCGGCGATTGATCGACCTCAGACAAGGAGATATCCTTGTCAGGTTCCGCTTGGGGGGGTGCTTGGCTTGATTACCTGCCTCACCTGCTCGCCTGCTGAAAGTACCTACACAGTAACTAGCGGACTGGTCCCTGAGAGCGAGAGTGAGTGGCATTCCGTCTATTGTCGTTTTCTGGCCGGTTTGATCGCCGACCAGGCCGACCAATCTACATACCTACTTACTTAGTACTCACAATCTACTCGAGTGGCGCGCACCTCACGGACGGCCTCACGGACGGGCCTCGCAGAGGGCAATGTGACAAAGTACAACGTTCACTACCTACAGACACACACACAAGTGTTTCCTGAAGCGGCAAAAGGTGCAACTAACTCATCATATCATACATACCATACCCCCCCAAATCCTGAATGCTAGGTAGGAATTCGATAGGAACCAATGATATCTACCGTCTCTACCCAGCCTTCAACGTAGGAGCCGCCAGGAGCAGCGATGCTGGTCAATACTGAACCTTACCCCAGAATCTGACCCAGGCTTGAAGAACCTGCCTTCGATGTAAGTAAACACAGGCTGAAGAAAGAAATGAGTTGAGTGATATAATCCCTCTACTTACTTCGTAAGGTATCTAAATCAAAAGCGATGTCACGTCCTGCCACTCGTGAGGTTTAGAAAGAAAACCCCGTCCCCACAGATGGATGACAGATATCTACATTCTGCATATTACTTACACAAGTCCTGCATACTTAGAGAGATCCTTGCACCAGATAGCGATTCCCAAGCTGCACAACATGGCCCCGAGGAGTACCTACCTACCTACCTACCTATAGTAGTAGCATTTGCACGTGTAATTGGCAACGGCTTTTCCTGTTGGTCTACGTACATACATCACCCATTATCTATCAATCATCGTCTGTCATATGTTGTACCTACCTCGGATATTGCTCTTTCTCCCCTGGGTAACAGTCCCGCGGCACGTAGTCATCATCATCATTGGTAAGACACAAACAATGTTCAACGACCTGCTTTACTGTGTATAGGTAGGTACACGTAGTAAGAGCTCATTTAAAACATCCAAGTAGCTACAATGCAATGCTTTGAACAACCCACATGTACTACTTATGTAGGGATCTGAAAAGATGGGGATTTTCACGCTTTGGATCCGCTTCGATCAGAAGTAGTGTAGTGTAGTGTACACTACCGGTACTGTCTTGTCTTGTCTTGTCTGTCTGTCTGTCTGTCTGTCCACCAGATGATACATTCCTTTTATCAAATCAAAAAGATGGGCTGGTGCTGCTATGCCTACTGTAGAGAGAGATCTTCTCCTCGCATAAAGTGCCCTGCTGCTGATTACTTATTCACTCTACTAAGTATTAGTAGATACCTAAGTACCTAGGTAACCTTACATATAAGCATGTACGAACAACGTGTATGTTTGCCGCCGGCAACTCTTTTCTCTCTAACGCCTTTCTTCTCCTCCCTTCCTCCTGCTCCTCCTCCTCCTACTTACTCCTCTTAAAGCACGGCATACATACATAACCTTACTTCGGTAGTTATTTTAGCGTTGGACATCCACCGAGCCATTCGAAATGAGTGAGTGAATTAGTGATTCCAAGTTTTTTTTTGTAGCGTTAGCTAGGTATCTCAGATTTTACGTGTCTAGGTAGGTACCTACCTCTGACTGTTAGGTACGCATGGCCTAGAATCGATCATATGTCGCTGCATATTGATACGAGCAGAGAAAAAATCAGACGTGCATATTCTCACCAACAGTTTACTACCTACTTACTCTAGAGTATGCATACAATGTATATGTATGTAGCTAGATAGATCGTAGATGTATATGATGTACCTACACTGCTACGGCGTAATTGCACATCGGTCACACAGACTTCGCTGTTATTTCCCGTTCTAGTAATGCAGTTAGCTGTTAATACCTACCGTCCATGGATGTTGACCATACTAGGTATGTGATGTAGGTATTGTAATGTATGTATCGCAACGATTGCCCTGTACAAAACGGCGCTTCTTCCGCCCATACTTCCTAGATAGTATGTTCAGATACGTTCTTCCATAGTATTGACGATTTCGCGCAATCTGTCGTCTGCCAACATACCCTAACTGCTTATAGCCCGTCCCAAGGCCCAATATGGTCTGATCGTTTCTTAACCGCGTCGGCCGAGTCGTCTCGGCGCCATCATGATGTGGCTGTGGATGGCCTTGTCAATTCTTGGCCTCATACCTTGGCGGTCTGAAGAAACAGGGCCCCCCCATTGGCGACTGTCTGCTGTCATGGGAAGGAAACGAGGCTCGGATCACTGGCTGTCCGCCGTATGTTTCATTGCAGCTTTCATACTTCGTAGTAGGTACGGAGTACGTAGGTAGTGTAACCGATCCCAGGGCCAAGACCTACCGCCCACCTGCCCACCAACCCGTAAAGGGAGCAGAATAACGAGCAAGCTGCCTAGTTGGCTAACCGCCGCATCCCTTTTCGAGTATTCTGAATGGTCAATGGGGGGACAAGTCATGATGGCACTCTATTGTCGCATTGGCAGATATGCACGATCGCGGTTGGTAGGTTCTGGTAGGTATTTCGTAGGCACTCCCGCCCGTGTCCCCCTGGGATGCGCAAAAAGTCCGCCGATACTTCTTTCAGCAACCGAGCCTCCAGATCTTCCAACCAGATAGATCCTCGGAACAATTCTCGACGCTTTGGTACAGTGGTATGGGAAAACTAAACCTGGCCATTAATACAGAATTAATTCCTCACCTGCCAGCCCACTACGACTACACTACGTCACGATCTTAGGTAGTCCGACAGCGCCATAGGTATTGTGTCGCACGGGTGTTAAGTGTCAATATCCCTACATTCAATGGATTGCGCGACAAGAATCATGATGGTCGTGCACAACAGGAGAGACTTCCTTCGCTATTGCTCCTCAGCCAACTAGGACCCCGCGTTTCGCGAAGTCCTGCTCGGCCATTTCAGACGCTCACCGATAGTTTTAGTTGCCCGTGCTCTTCTCGCGAATGCGCGCGACCGTTTCTTACAGTAGTCTTACTAAATATGTCTTTTCGCCCTTATGCACGAGATCGCCTGAGCTTGGCCTGAGTTGCAGGTTTGTTGGTGATGACTTGGCACGGGCGCATCGGAATTAGGTCGATGGAAGGAAAGACAAAACAAAACCAAAAAAAAACCAGGCGGTGTCAAAGAAAGATCCGGTGCCGATTGCTTGCAAGCGAGGCGATTCCGCTATTGTTGGTGATCAACTGCTGATCTTACAGAAGCACTTATCAGAAATCGTCGAGAGACTGCCACGTCTTTTTATGATAGATCGTATTCAGCCCGCGATGAGACCATTTCGCCAACGGCTTTTGGCCAAAGACCTACTACAGTACACTATGGTCCTTAGTGTAGGATAGGTCGGACTCTCTTAGTAATTAGTTAATAGAGCGTGATGACAGCCCGTCCTCCGTCCTAGAATCTATTTGTAGGATCCCGTTAGTGGCGTACGGCTAGGCGGAAAGGCCCGCTTGTCCGACGCCTCTTGTGTGTATGCTAAGTTATTACTAAATGTGTAGTAGACGACTACTTATGACAGGCCATTCTTGGCGGCTCAGACTTCGCGAACATGACCTCAGCTCTACGTGTTGTTATATGTGCGTTGCTCTAGGTATCACAGTGGTATCTTCCTGCGTTTGCAGGCAATAGCGTCGAGATTGTGCATCCTTCCCCATCCCTCGCATCGAATGGAGCGGAGTTGGAGTAGGTCTCTCTATCCAAAGTGAGAGGACAACGAAGCGGGGATGCGCATGTTCCGGTATGTATCTGTTGGCTGCAATTTGAATATCCAAGTCACCTTTGCCTCAGTAGACACGCTCGACTTGTCAGGAGAGCATATATTACACCAGATGTACACATGCATCGCCCTGCCCCCAGCGGCCAATGAAGTCCGGGAACATTATGATAAGGCATGAAATATGCCGTGGCCTAGCAACTAGCGCGAATGCTCGTATGGATCTCGAACCTATGGCTTCATCTTCTCAACTGCGCCAATGTCTCCTTCGGCTGCGGCTCTCAGAGGCTGGTCCGCAACGTCTCATGATCCACCGCCATCTAGATTGCCGAAGTCGACCGGAGCGGATGAACCTGGATCGAACCACTCCTTCTTTCGGCACTCTTGTCCACTTCGCATTACACCGGAACAAGTAAGGCGAGCATTGTCTCTCGAGTGTATATGGAATAACCTGCTGTTAGCTGTAGTCCTTCGACTCTTTGAGTGCAGATAGGCATGGAAAACCGTGCATGACGCATGCAGACCATGCATACACAGGCGCATATAACGTCTACGACAACATGGGCCGAGACGATCATTGATTCATCAATGCGGAGTACCTAGCTCACCGCCAGAACTCATACCAACAACTTTCTCCGTGCTCTTCGTTCCCTCGCCTTCTAGAGTCCATTTGTGGCTACGCGCGGGAGCTTTTAAGAGTTCCCTTCGGCTTCGCGCATTGCCAGGGACCATTTGCCAATTACCGTCTAGTTGAGACACTATGTAGGGATCCCGTAAGCAGTTCCAAGGATGATACCTACTGTAAGACCAGGAACATGTCCACTCAAAGACGGAATTGAAAGCTAGAGCCATGCCACGTGGGAGGACAAAACGGTGTGGCCGTTAGATGTGCTCCGTTTCCTATTTCCCCAGGTCTTGAAAGGATCCTTCGGAAGGAAGAGGGGAAATTCGCATGAGATTCATTTGGTGGATGACGGTGGTCAGCCAACCCGTCAAGCCACGGCCGCTCAGGTACCTAGCCCAAACTCACCTCCCACCTAAATCGCATCATTAGGAATGGTCTAGGCAGAGTCTAGGGTTGGAAGCATATTTTCTACGATGCAAAATTGAAACAACACACGCACACCTCGATCCAAAATGCACAGATGTTCTGCCGATCATTCCCGGAGGCGGCGTCTTAAAGCCGACGCCGACGATCAGCGTATCCATAGAACTAACAAAATGAACAGCTAACCTTCTAATGTTGGTTAGGAAGAGTAGGCATTGTCGTTTCCAACGTGTCACTGCTAACGTACAACGTCCTTGAGAACATGCCATCCCAAACACCGAGCGTCAACGATAGGAGGATCAAGCTCCTCGAAGCATGAATCACGTAATCAACTACTTGGTCTCTTCGACCCTTCGGCTCTCACATTCGCGCCCGAGATAATAATAAAAAAAAAGAGGTGGAGAGACCAATACCAAGCATTCTGAAAATAGCAACACCTCGTGCAACACCTACCACACCTACCTACTCAAAACGGCAGATGGTTAGCCATTAACCGAAATACCCTGGGTATTGATTAATTTTAATATGTTATAATGCTCATGAAATATATACCACGTGTAGTGTTTCCCATACGAGCCCTGTTTCAAAACTTCGACTCCCCTCTTCAGTACAGAAGGCTGTCGAGGCTTGTGCTGAGCGTCTGGTATGCCCAAGCGTTCATTCAAGAGCATGTATCCAAATCGCACTGCATTGACAAGAGTAACATAGTGACCTCCATATTCTATTTATTCAACCTAGCTTGTATCCAGTGTACAACTCCATGAACGTCGCAGCTGGTTTAACCGTCCACAATTACGAAGTAGGTACACAGTAAAGCCAACCCCCTCACCTCGGCTTTAGAAGGTAAGCAAAACTCGCTGCGAAAGAAAAAGTTCCACGCGAATTCTACACCAAGCGGAAATGGCGAACAAAATCCACTTTGGACTTTTGTAATGTACACTACGAGCTTGTGCTGCACTGACCGGCATTTGCCATGTATTAGAGTATGTAGGTGAGAGGGGACTGGGAGGGGAGAGAGGGGGAGAAGATCGACACACATCAAAACCCGCCCTAATAATTTCTTGGCAACAGCCATGAGGTGGTTAGTGTGAGTATCGAAAGAGGAATGGAAGACTTCTTGGAAGCATCAAAGGTTTTGCATCCACGCACGCACGCACACCCTTTCTTGCACACTGCCTACTGTAACAGAAGGTCAGCTAGGCCTATAACATGCCTTTACTATTGCAGCATGGCAAGTATTTTACGAGAGAAAAATCCTGGAAATGGATTCTACAAGGCTGACACCATTGAACACGAGTCGAAATACATTCGTGTACTTAAGTAAAATGCTTCTGTACATGCCTGCCTCCACAGTAGAGACCCATGCAGCCATGGACTCCAAGATAGAGAACACGCAATCCAAGGGGGAAAGCTTCGAGAATTCAGTACTTGCGTGTTGTTGACATGGTAGAATCAACCACTGCCGGAGCTACCGAGAGGAGGCGGGCATCACGGGTAGGACAACTGCAAGGGTCTATCCGTAGCGCATTATTACATGTAATGAGCATTGCATGGTTATGTTGGTCCATTCAGCGAAATCCGCATGATATACGAGTAGGTATGCGAGTAGTATCCCGTACACCAACAGCCTTTCTCCCCCCGGTGTGCGGTGCACCCACACACACAGAGAGAGAGGAAACTTTCACGTCAGCTCTCGGCGGGCCACCACGGGAATCTGCCACGCGATATCATGCCACTACCGTATACATACTTACTTACCGAACAGTACATGTAGAAAGTGTGAGAGTTTGCTTGGTTTTGCGTGCTGCAATACACCGCGTTACGATACACACTCCAGCCCCCAGAGCCGAACAATTTATCCCATACCTGAGGACGTTTCATTGACACAACTTTCTGCTTACAGGTAGTAATGCCCTGAGAGAAGGAAACAGAGAGTTACTCCTCGCCTTCATTGGGTAGTAGTAGATATGTATGTGCCTGGTAACGGGCCAGGTCAGCAGGTCCCATCAGCGATAATACTGTGACAGCCGTGACACATTCTAGAAACAACGTCAGACCAGAGGGAAGATCAGTGTGTGGGAAATATCTTACAGGGTCCCCTCCCCGGTGCGGCTGAGCACGTGTGAGGCCTGTAGGTGGATAAGGGTAGGTTTGCGGATGATACATGCTCAACTTAAGTACACAACACTGTGTAGGATAGAGGGCGAGATGGGGGATACATCAGGTAGCATTTTTGTTACAAAAGTTCCAGTGCCATACCTACTATAGGTATGTCATCTGCAACCTACGGCGTGCTTATAGATCGGCGATAGGAGGTTCATGTAGTATCCGCTGAGCTTCAAGTGAGGGCAGATTTCTCTCGTGTGGTTTCCAATAGTGCCGGAGACGTGATGATACAGTACTCCTGGTTGGACCCATGGCAGACTCTCGCGATGTCCGGCATCGTCACACCTTCTCTACAGTATATACCACCTACCCACTATCAAATACCTACAATCAAAACACACCTCCTGACATCTCAGCAAGTCCTAGATGAAATGTCATCGTAGCAACACTAGCAACATGGCACTAACACCGCATAACGAAATGAGACTCAAAGCAAATCCCTTCCTCGCACAATGCGTCACCTAACACCCCATAATCACAAACATTACACCAGCCTGCCTAGGTAGGTACCTAGGTATTCCTGACACTAACAGCCTCGGCGTCATGTGCCCATCTACATGTAGGTATCTAAGTAACTAACACCCCAAAAAAAAACAAAAACGTAATTTCGCATCGAATCACCTATCGGTTCAAATCCCGAACAAAAACGACTAGGAAGGAAGGGAAGGAACACCAATCGCATGATGTGCTTTCCTCACGTATATTACTCGTAGATATGCGGCGACGAATAGGATTTTCATTTTACTAATCCCAAAAAAATAAAATAAAAGTAAAAATAGAATAACTAGAAGAGAGAAACAAAAAAGACTTACAAGACCAAAAAAGGAAATACACCAAGTTTTGAGACACAATGCTCTACAACAGACATACTGTAAGTAGAGCACGTGAGAGAGGAATGGGCGAGATGAGACGACTACCTATTCGCTTTGCAGGACGAATGTAGAAAGTTCAATTACCTCGGTAGTTATGCTTGGGTCGCATTCAATCTTAATACCTTTTCCATCGTATGTTTCACTCGCTTTCATTTCTCGGGCGTGATATTTACTTAGGAGAAGACATGTGTGGATCTCCACATGTAAGTACGACATCGATCGTTCTTCTAACAACCCACGACCTCACCATGTCGTCGATGCGTCGATTTGTGTGCTTGTCAAGTACAATGCTGTATTCCGTGTATTGACTTCTCAGTTCGAAAGCTGCCTGCGCCTACGGCTTGTAGATAGGAGGCTATAATCTAATGATTTTCGTAAGTATTCGTCAAATAGTTAGGCCTGTAAAAGCTGGGTAAAATAGATTGCCTTCTTCAAATACATATGATTTTATATAGATGTTAAGATTGTGAGGTCTAGCGGGTTCAGCTTCGAGAGAACACCCACTCACTCACTCATGTTTCATAGAAAAGATGTGGTAGAAGTGAAATACGCCTCTTTTGAATAAGTGGAAATATGATACAGATAAGAAGTGAGAGTCTCACAGTCCGAAAGACCAACCTCGCATCAGTACTCCAAGACCAATCGTCAGAGATACTGCTCTTCATTCCTCGACATCAATCTCATAGCAATATTCACTCCACTCCGCACTAGACATGCTCTCTTCATCGTCGAAATCAAGGCCAAACCTCAACAGTCTCCCAGCCCCCCTTCCCTTTATCCCCCGCCCCGACATACGTATGTATCCATCTCTTCGGATTCTCCGGATCGCTCAGATCCGCCTGATCCAACTCCTCCGGGACGATGACCACGACGCGGAAATTCGCCCTGGCAACAGCGTCCTCCAGATCCGCGACCTTCTGCCCCAGCCCCAGCCCCTTGTCCTCGACAGGTAAATGGACGGGCCTGCCCGGCGGCGGGTTGCGGAAGGTGCCGCGCATCGCGGGGCTGAGATTGCCGAAATGCGCCGTGATTTCGCGCGCGAAGCTCCATTGCGACTCTTCTTCGCTCTGGCTCTGGCTCTGTTTGCGCATGCGGCTCTTCAGCGCGGACACGACCTCGCGGCCCTCGGGGGACGTCTCGATGTCCGGGGCCAGGACGTACGCGCGGCCGCGCACGCGCCACTGGACGCCGGGCTCGCGGGCCCAGAACACGGCCTCGACTGTCCCGCCGCCTCCGGAGCCCTTCAGTTTCCGCTCTTTCGAGGACTTGGCGGCGTTTTCGTCCGAGCTGCTTCTCTTCCCCTTCATTCTCGCCAGGCTGTCTTCCCAGAGCTCCTCGCCGACCTTGCCTGTTGTCGGCGAGCCTGGGTCCGTGCCTCGTCTCCCACCTGTTCGTAGGTCGAAGTCGAGCCCGTTCTCCCACTGCAGATGCTTGCGTTAGCTTGTCGTGATCATGTGAATTCGATACCTGGTAAAGAAACGAATGCCACTGGAACTCAAGTAATCCTTAACATAGTCTGTGTACAATATTAAGACGAAAAGCAGAGACGAGAACGCGAGAGGCGCAACTGGTAGTTCGATGCTTACAAGCTCCTCCATTTTATCCATCCGAACATCCGTCGTAAAGGTAATCAACTCGCTCTCCCAGACACCCTCCGGGTTCAACTCGGCCTCGTTCTTCGGGTTGATGGGCAAATGCGCCCATAGGCCCCGACATATGCACGTGCGGGCCCGCGGGACGTACAAGGGCGCAGCGAGGATCGACGAGCGACGTCCGCCAGCCGAAGAAGAGGAGGAGGAGGAGGAGGAGGCGCGACGCAGCGTGCTCAACGTGAACTCGGCCGAGTCCATGCCCTCCAGATGCGAGAGGAAGAGGCTGCGCCAGGGCGCTGCCGCGGATGGCGGTGGTGATGCGGACATTTTCCCTATTGTTGGTGGTGAGGGCGTGGTTGTCGTTGCTGTTGATATGGATTGTATGCGATGCGGTTGTAGATGACTTGCGAGACAGAGGATGTTTGTCGCGCGGCGCATTCGATTTCTCTTCTCTCCTCTTTGGACTGACTGGTAGGTGTAGATTGCTCTTCCAAACGCAGTCCGCTTAACCTAGCAGGTAAATTGGCGTTTCTACCTCAGCTGTTCTCCGACTTGAGAGTCTCCCACGTTTTTCTGGATCGAGGGCGTTACTGGCTATGTCTGTATCCTGGAAAGCCTTCCTCCAAGTCGGTTCCTGGCGATGATTCATACGACTTCTCGACAAGTCTAGGCTAGGTAGCCCCTCCTTTCCCGCGTCCAACTCCGGGGGAATGCGCGAGCTAAATTGGCCGATAGCGATGACGTCACTAGTTCGTCTGGCTTTCGATACAAGGAATGATCAAAGTATCTATGTAGACCTCAATTATGGCCTTTCCTGTAGCCAAGTTTGAGCAAACCTAGATACAATATTGAGAGGACTTTGAGAAGAGGTTGGGCTTGGGATTAATATGCGTATAAATATACTTACTATCACTATGGTCAAGCTAGCATAGCTCTACTTGTGGCGTAGAGCTCCCCACACAACCCCGCCACCACCCACCATCCATTCTGTCGTGGAGATAGGTATGATCCCTGCACTTGGGGATCGCCGTCATTAATGATATATCAGGTTGATGTGTTTGATGTGTAGATAAATTCACAAAGAGTCAAGAAATTAAAGGAATAGCAAGAAGAGAAAACCGATTTAGGTGAATAATTATTAAATATAATTATACAATACATATACATACACACTATATACAAAATATACACAACGTACGCTATATACATATACAGATAACATACATACAAAAACAAAAACACGTAT
This sequence comes from Xylaria bambusicola, assembly GCF_022495145.1. Classification (NCBI taxonomy): domain Eukaryota; kingdom Fungi; phylum Ascomycota; class Sordariomycetes; order Xylariales; family Xylariaceae; genus Xylaria; species Xylaria bambusicola. The sequence goes on from NW_025953573.1 coordinate 171,543, forward strand.
AACATAAACGTGTAAAACATCATATACATACGTCCCGATATCAAACCATACGCCGCTCAGTTAACGCCCCCCAGAATGCACTTATGTGCTTTAAAATCATTCACTCATAAGCGGCCTGAGCCTTTCATGTATCTTGTGACAGGTGTTCCTATCTAGTTCAAACACGTTTCTAATACTTTTCTTTTTTTACACCCTGCCCATACTAATACCCGATGATGAAGAGAAGATGAAAGAAAAGAATGTCGATAGTTTGTAAGTCCGAAGGTAGTGAAGGACACGTCACTAAGCAAAACTGTTTTATGTTAAGACATCACTAATGCCAACAAAGCCATGCGGCAGTAAAGTCCATATCTCATCTGCGAAATCGTTAGTCTATGACCTGGATCATTCCTGGCAAAAGCTGTCGTAACGGTGCTTACCTGTCTGAAATACGCCGCTCTATTGTCGAAATCCACTTCCTCCGCCACCTCCTCGTTCCTGGGAAGCGGGTGCAACACTCTTGTGTGCTGCTTAGCATGCTTCAGGGTAGCGTTGTCAATGCGGTACACATTCTTGACCTTCTCGTATTCTTCGACACTCGGGAAGCGCTCCTTTTGAATGCGCGTGCAGTACAGCACGTCGCTCCTGGCGAGAATTTCAGGGCTGAGATCCTCCGACTCGCATAGTAACTGGCCTGACTCTTTGAGGACCTGGCGAACATCGCCCGGAAGGGAAAGCGACTTAGGCGAGACAAGCTGCACTGACACTTGATAGTGTCGGAGCAAGTAGACCAACGAATGAACAGTTCGTCCGTATAAGAGGTCTCCAACAAAGGTGATGGTCAAGCCCTTGACGGTACCCAGTTCTTCCCGGATAGTGAACAAATCGAGGAAGGCCTGGGTAGGGTGTTCTGCGCTTCCATTGCCCCCATTGATTATAGGGACCTTGCTATATCTCTTGGCAACTTCGACCGAGCTTTCTTCGGGGTGACGAAGCACAACAGCGTCACCGTAGCACTCAAGGGTTCTTAGAGTATCTTGCAATGATTCTCCCTTCTGTATCGATGACTGTGAGGTGGCGATAACAACTGTTCTACCACCTAGACGTTGCATGGCAGCATCGAATGAGGCGGACGTACGTGTTGAAGGTTCGTAGAACAGAGAGCATAGCACACGACCACGGAGCGTGTCGAGCACACCTTCTCGGTCCACACCTAGACGCATCTCCTGGGCTACCGTGAAGAGAAGATGAAGATCGGATCTGGAGTAATCCTTCACGGAAAGGACGTGTGCGTTCTTGAAAATAGATGGCCGTGACAAAAGGTTATGGAGTGAGTTCACGAGCGGTGAACGTGCCGGCCCTGGAAGACTGAACTCATCGGCGGGAGTCGCAAGTTTGGCAGCAGGCCGCAGAGAATCAAATTCACCGTCATACAGGCGTGCTCCTTTACTGAGCTGCGATGGCTGTCGAGGGCTGAGAGCATCTACAGGGAACGGAGCTACCTGAGGTGTGGACACCAGAGCCGGTGATGAGGGTGCAGGCAGGCTGTTGTGTGTAGACATGTCCTTGCCGAGCGGCGACAATGGAAGAACGCCTCCATCGAGACATACTGTCTTCTCGGCGAAAGTAACTCGTTGTACTGCTCCACGCATAACCTTTCCAGCAAACGGAGACCATGAAGCAGATTTTGGCACCGTGTATGTGCGTTCCAACTCAACTTCGACTGATGCGCCCACTTGTTCATGAAGCTCGAAGATTCGTTTGGGGTTATCATATAGTCGCGCTTTGATATCGTCGATAGTTAACTTGCCGTCGACAACGGATGTGAGAAGCAGTGGAAGAGCTTCAGCGATACCAACAGCAGGATCTGGCTTGAAGGTCTGGTCATCAGGGTGCAAGGCACGTGCCAACTGGAATGGGACGCTACCGATTGAGAACACATCAATAGTAGCCAAGTGTTCCCATAAAGCCTCTTGGTCACTCAACTCAGGAAGAAACTGGCAGTCTGGGTAGTCCTTGCGTGACAGGTACAGAGAATAGATTGAGACATCGCAGGTAACACTCAAACCCTTCTGCTTGCTAAGAGAGATGAGTCGGATATCATCTCTTGAAGTCACACTAGTGACGTGGATACGCCGATTGTGAAGACTTGCAAGCAAGAGAATGGATGCAAGATCAGTTGTCTTTGCATCAGTGACTATCGGTTTATGTGTAGGCCACGAATCGAAATGGGCAGTGACAGCAGCGACTTTGCTAATATTGTCTGAGAGATGGTTGAATGGGATGAAGAGTGACCCAACTTCACCAGTAACCTGACTAATCTGGTTGGCATTTTCAGAAGTTGCCGAGATAGAGAAGTTGTAGTCACAGTAGCCTCCACGTTTGCTGTTGAGCTGGGCAAGCTTGAGCGTCCTGGCATCGGTAATGGATCCATCCAACCCCATAGGCATGACACGAACCATGCTAAAGCCGGAGGCAATAGAGGCCTTTGTGACTGCCTGCAGATCGTGGCTATCTGGAGATACAATACCCGGTACGAAAGCAGCGATATTGATCAGACCTGGGAGAACGATTGAGCGATGGCTGGTCTGATAGTCACGATTGGCGACTTCCAAATCGAAGTGTCTAGCGATCGCTTCAATCAGGATCTTAGCGTTCTTAACATTCGTCACCAGGGGAATCTGATAGTCCACAGCCATTCGGCGTGTCTGGTACCCTCTGCTCATGTAGTTTGCCGGTCGACGATACTTGTTATTGGATGGTAGGTTGATGTAGAGGTTGATCATGTTGTTTGACAAGTGCTGCGTCAAAGAGAACTCAGACCTCTGGTCATCAGTCTCCTTCCCGAGTGCTTCCAAGAATTGGACGGGAATACCATGGTCCTGATAGAAATCAGCCGTACCAGCGGTGGCGTAAAGCTTGTAACCGAGCTTCTGAAGCCTTTCCACAGAAGGCAGCATCTCTTTCTTGTCCCTGTATGAACCGATTGACAAAAGGATGTTGCTCTTTGGGATCTTAAAACCAGTCGACATCAATGCCTTAAGATACGCCTCATACTTATCTCTTCCGAAACAAGCGACTTCACCAGTAGAGGCCATTTCCACGCCAAGAACAGGATCTGCGCCAGAAAGTCTAGAGAAACTGAATTGCGGAACCTTAACTCCTACAGAGCCAGGAGAGAGGTTCGTTGGCGGGTATTCTGTGAAAGGCACCCCCATAATTGCCTTGGTCGCCATTTCAATGAGATCAACTCCCATGACCTTTGACACAAAAGGGAACGAACGAGATGCTCGAACGTTGCATTCGATGACCTTAATGTCGTTATCCTTGGCGATGAACTGAATATTGAAAGGGCCCGTAACGTTGAGTTTGGCGCCAATTTTTCTTGTGGCCTCCTCGATACGTTTGATAGTTGTCTCTTCAAGATCTTGCGGCGGTAAGATGAGAGTCGCATCGCCCGAGTGTACACCAGCGTTCTCGACATGTTCCGAAATGAAGTGCCCTACAACGGTACCATCTTTGGCTACAGCATCCATCTCAATCTCCTTGGCATTTTCAATGTATTTGGTAATGACGACTGGGTGTTCTCGAGAGACATCAGCGGCTTGCTGAAGATACAACTCAAGATCTGCTTCCGAGTAAACTGTGTTCATGGCTGCACCAGACAGGACATATGACGGCCGAACCAGTACAGGGTATGAAACCTTCTGACAGAATGCCTTAGCATCCTCGAAACTGGTGAGCTCCTTCCAGGTTGGCTGATCGACACCAATCTCGTCAAGCATGCGTGAGAACTTGTATCGGTTTTCGGCGCGGTCAATCATCTCTGGTGACGTTCCGAGAACCTTAATACCGGCACGTAGCAGAGGTAGAGCGATGTTGTTCGGAGTCTGGCCACCCATGGCACCGAGCACTCCGCTTGCCGATTCCATCTGGTAGATGTCAAGAATAGTTTCCAGGCTGATGTTCTCGAAGTACAAGCGATCGGCTTCATCATAGTCAGTGCTGACAGTCTCGGGGTTGTAGTTAACCATGATAGTCTTGAAGCCAGATTCACGCAGAGTGCGGATAGCGCGCACGGAACACCAATCAAACTCGACAGACGATCCAATTCGGTAGACACCTGAGCCCAGGACCATTACACCATGATCGTTGAAGCTGATGTCATGTTCTGATGCATTGTAAGTGAGATAGAGGTAGTTAGTGTATGCAGGAAACTCGGCAGCCACCGTATCGATCTGCTTAACGAATGGTGTAATGCCAGCCTCGTATCTCATGCGTCTAACAGCTAGCTCGTTGGAATCCCAGAACTTAGCTAATTGACGGTCACTAAAGCCAAGTCTTTTGCCTTGAAGCAGAAGGTCTGGGCGCTTAGAGATTTGTGCAGTGTTGTAGCTTGTCATCAATTTACCAAAGTTATTCAGGCCCATCAGCTTGTGGAGGAACCACTTATCAATCTTGGTTAACTCCCAGATTCTGTCCACTGAATAGCCGGCATGCATAGCATTGGCAATAGCGAACAAACGTTGATCAGACGGTGTTTGCAATTCGTCGTCGATGGACATAAGGGCTTTGGTCTCTCCAAATCCTAGATTGTGAAAATCGATTGCCCGAATTGCTTTCTGGATCGCCTCTTCAAAAGTTCTTCCGATACTCATAACTTCACCTACACTCTTCATTGAGGAACCAAGCTGGGTGGAGACTCGGACAAATTTCTTAAGATCCCATCGGGGCATCTTAACAACAACGTAGTCTAGTGAAGGCTCGAAGCAGGCACATGTGACTTTCGTGACTGCATTCTTGATGTCCTTCAACGGGATGCCAAGACCAAGCTTTGCTGCAATGAATGCTAGAGGATAGCCTGTAGCTTTCGAGGCTAACGCAGATGAACGTGATAGACGGGCGTTGACCTCGATGATGCAGTACTCGCGAGAGAAAGGGTTTAGAGCGTATTGAATGTTGCATTCTCCAACCACTCCAAGGTGACGAATGACGTTGACAGCTGTTGTTCGCAACATATTATAATCTTCATCAGAGAGAGTCTGGGACGGGGCAACGACGATAGAGTCACCCGTGTGAATACCGAGCGGATCGAAATTTTCCATGTTACAGACCGTGATGCAGTTATCCTGAGCATCTCGGACGACTTCGTATTCGATTTCTTTCCAACCCTTCATACTCCTCTCGATAAGAACTTGTGGGCTGACAGCTAGAGCTTTATTGCAGAGATCGAGAAGCTCAGCTTCGTTATTCGCAAAGCCACTTCCCAGTCCACCCAGTGCATACGCAGCTCTGACGATAACAGGGAAACCAATGTCTTTGACAACACGCATAGCCTCGTCCACGCTACTAGCGGAGGCAGACTTAGCACATTTCTCGCCAATGGAGTCCATACTCCGGGCAAAAAGCTCCCGGTCTTCCGTTGTGATTATGGTGTCAATAGGAGTACCAAGGACTTGAACTCCGAGCCCCTCGAACTCATCTTTAAGTTGAATACCTACTTGCAAAGCTGTCTGACCGCCAAAGGTAACGTAAATGGCGTCCGGCCGTTCGTGGATGATAACTTTGCGCACGAAATCAGCTGTTACTGGCAGGAAGTATACCTTGTCGGCGAGACCTTTGGAGGTTTGAATTGTTGCAATGTTTGGGTTGATGAGGACGGTATAGATGCCTTCTTCTTTCAAAGCTTTGATGGCTTGACTACCGGAATAGTCAAACTCTCCAGCCTGGCCAATGCTCAGGCCGCCACTACCAAGGACAAGTACCTTCTTGACGTGAACTCGAGGGTGGAGCTTCTCGTTCTCTTCGTAAGTACCACCAGGGAAGCTTACAGGCGAGCTAAGAAGCTCAGAGTTCTGTGCGCAGTTGACAATTGTGCTTATGAACACATCGAATAGGTACTCCGTATCGCGAGGGCCAGGCGTGCTCTCAGGATGAAATTGCACACTGAAGTAGGGCTTGCTGATGTGCATGATACCCTCGTTGCTACCGTCGTTGGCGTTTACAAATAGCTCTTTCCACTCGTTTTCGGGAAGGGTTGGGGCACTGACGGCGAAACCGTGATTCTGTGAAGTAATGTGACACTTGCCCGTGATCATACTCGTGCAAGGAATGTTGTGCCCACGGTTACCGAACTTCATCTTCTCGGTACTGGCTCCGGCAGCCTGGGCGAGCAGCTGGTGACCAAGACAAATACCGAACACGGGCGTACGATTAAGCTTTAACGTCTCGGCGATATTCCTAACAGTAGTCTCGCGCAAGACTGCAGGGTCACCGGGACCGTTGGATATGAACAGACCATCGTAGTCTTTCTCGTGAGAGAAATCATAATCCCAAGGACAGACCTTGACTTCAACACCCCTATTCAGGAAGCATCGTAGTTGATTATTCTTCATACCGACGTCGAGGCAGAGCACACGAAGAGTGCGCCCAGAGGGATGCTTAAGTGCAGTTTCAGGAGTTGGTTGGTAAAGCTGGACCTTTTTGATAGAGACTATGGATTATTAGCTGGCATACAGGAATGTCTTTTCTCAAAGACCACTCACCCTCAGCTACCAGATTCTTCGTATTAGGGTTGACCCAGTCAACAGCCTCGAAGTATGGTCTCCAATTTTTGCCGGTCAACAGACTAGTTTCGTCTCCGTTAACAGCATCAGACCCATTTGTCAATTGCTGTTTCTGAAGGAGCATACGACCAAGCATGCTACCTTCCTGGCGAATTCGCTCTGTCAGGGCTCTAGTGTCAACACCATACATGGCCGGCACACCTTGTTCTTTGAGCCATGTTCCGAGGGAGGAAGTCGCTAGAAAGTGCGAGTAGTCCTCTCCGGCGTACGAAGATACAACGAGACCTGCAATATGTATCTCGGAGGATTCGAAGTGAGCAGGGCGGTCGCGCAACAGCTCATCCATGGTCTCTCGGGAGGGCACACCATAGTTTCCCACCAGGGGAAAGGTGATGACAAGGATTTGGCCGCGGTAGGAAGGGTCTGTTATGGACTCTGGGTAGCCGACCATGCCAGTCTGGAAGACCAATTCACCAGCGATGCTCTTCTTAGCACCGAAACTATAGCCCTGGTAGGAAGACTGGTCCTCGAGGTCGAGGCACATGAGGCTGTCATCGTCGGCGTCGATTAACCGCGCCGTCGAGGGCGGGTAGTGTACGGGCTCCATTGTGCTGTCTAGGATCTGCTGTCTGTTGTCTAGAACTGATACAACGCGGTATGGGACGGCCTAACCGAGCTATTATGAAGAGGAACCGATCGATAAATGATGGTGATTATGGGCGAAAGCAAAGGTGAGAAACAACGGGCAGCTCGCCCTCTGGTACGTGGGGTGGCACTGCAAGGCTCTGCTCACCACTCAATTGATCATAATGGTACCAGCTGGATTGGACGTAGAACAATGGTAAGTGCTCTTCTTCCAAGAGGTATATAAGGTGAAGGAAGATGGTCCTGCCTACAGCAGAATAGAAGAAGGAAAAGAAAAGAAAAATTCAGACCGAAACCGCCAACAACTTTTTTTTTTTTTTTTTGCACAAAGTAGCTCCTACGTCAAGCTAGCACAGAAGCCGTCTCTATGCGGGGCTGTCCCATTGGAGGGGCTGGCTGGATGGAGGGGTCTTCAGTGGGCGAGCCAGGGGTCCACTGTCGAGTCGGCCAATCGGGTGCCGGTCTAGCATGCATTTCTTGGCCACTGCAGGGCCACTGCAGAGCCACTCGAGCCACTGAAGCACAAAGGCGACTGGCCTTGCAGCCGATCTTCGTCGGGTTCAGTCCAAGTCCAATGCTACTCGTCAATGGCTCCCATTCTGTCCCATCTACCGGTTCCGTATCGGTGTCATTGTACATATAAGCAGGCATATCCATCGCTCAATCATCTTCGTAATAGGTGCTGATCTTCAGCCGATCATACGCCTCGACTGACCCAAGTCTGCCCAAGATAGAATCCCAAGACAGATATCACTATAGCGACTGACAGGTCAGGTCAATCACAGCGCTGACATGTCTCATCTTGCCTCTACATTTACACTGCATATATGTATGCTTACTTCGTACACATCTAGATATACCCCCCTTCTAAGTACTTACTTCGTAAGTCAATATGAGGTAGGTTAGCCTTACAAGTATGTCTAAGTGAGAAGCACACGGGACTAGCTTACATACAGAGAGTGTGTCCTTACCTCCTCAGACACATCCGAGGGGTTTGCCTTTCGCTGACCTAAAACTCATTAAATGTAGGTAATGATTTGTGCTGCCCACAGAAAACCATCCGAGACTGAGGTCTTGTAAAATTAATCCAGCTGATTGGTACATAGCTTCGTTATTATATCCCTTGCTACAGAAATAAAGGCGGCAGTTGTGTCACAAGAACGTGTAAAATGATAGGGCGGAAAGGCGTTTAGAGAGCCTCAGGGGAGCAGGTTTTTTCTTATTCCGACGAACTCGAGCTGTTCATCTGGATAGGTGCAGTACCGGTAACCTGAAATACGACATATTGTATCTATGTTGAAACGTGGCTGGAAGATGATCAGCGTTCTTATTCCAACTGACAAGTTCTTACTTAGGTAGTGGGATATTCTCCGAAACTCATAGGTAGCAATCATTGCACGAATGCAGAAATATCATTGTCTATACTACCTACCTACCTACCTAGTAGTAATGTGAACCATCGTGTAGTACCTATGTGGCTTGGTGATGTGGCTACCTGATGTCCAGAAATATCATGTCTCCCGGGCAAAGCCATCTGCCTTAAAAACCAACTGGTTGAATTATCAAGGTAATTTGTGTAAGTTGCGGTTATGGAGTAAGCATTTGATTAAGCAATCTAGGTCACCTATCTAGGTAGTCATAGGTATTGTCGATGGGAAAAAAAAGCTGAAAATAAGCTTCAACTACGCTACCATCCATATAGAGAGCACGATAAAGATGGCAAAATAAGGAATAGCAACCGGGCCTGTGCATCGATCGTATCTCGTGCATATACAGTACCTCATCGAGACTCTATGAGGTCCTTGCGCTATCGGCGCCAAAATGACCACGCGCACCCACCACTAGATAGCTGGCCTGGTAATCTGGGAATTGCCGGCGATGCAAGGAGCGGTGTAAAAATCTGGGGGGGACGGTGCTCAAGCATTCAATCTTTACCTAGTGACGACTAGGTAGTGCTAATTTTCCCATTCGGCTGTGGATAGTACAAGATAGCCGACATCACATATACATCACATATACACATAACGGAGGGTCTGGGAGGGGTTATATACCAACAGGCAAGATCGTGCCGTTGGACGTTTGTCGTGACACGCAAACTGCGTCCGTGAGAGAGGGACGAGCCCACCACATGGCGTGTTCTTCTATTGTTATAATTGCCTGCCTACCTGTTCCAAGATGGGGATCGTGAGCTTGTCTCTAGCGTATGCAGTATGCATGCATGTTGGACAGCCACAAGCTGCAGGTAGTATAAAAAACGGCCTACTGCAGGCGGTATAGCGTCGACTGGGGGGGGGGGGGAACGGTACTGGGAAAAGGCATTGTGCAAATGCTTTGAATGCGTGGCATGGACCGTCTGTTGTGGAGTTGTTTGCGTGCTAGAACATACGACCGGATATATACGACCAGAGCAGGGTCCAAGGTCGAAGATGGGATGCAGTGCAATCATGCGGCCCAGTTGCGATCAACGAGCCTTTCCTCATCCGATTTTGGATGGTGGTCATGTGCGAAATGCGACGTTAAGGTGTGCAGGACGATACGATTGCCGTCCGCCTCGACCAATCGTGGGACAGAGCAACACCATGATAGCAGCTGGTAGGACGGACGGGAACGAAAGATGAGAGGCGAGCGGTGTGAAATCTGCAGAGAGACAGTCATTAGGTTATTGTATGTTGAATCGTCTGTAACCCGTCGTTCTACAAGATTACATAGTAGTAGTAAGTCGAGAGAAGGAAAGGCTGCCTTATGTATATAGTAGGTACAATCCACGACTGGTGATCTAAGTACCTACATACATACATATGTAGGTAGGCAAAGACAAAGAATGTTTTCGAGGTATTGCCGGAAGATTGGCTATTCTCTTCTCTGAATCCTGATGGTATGTGGCTTTGTTGTATAAATGAAGGTTCAGCTGTTGTTATCTGGGGATGTGGGGCAGTAGTTTTGTCCAGGCCTCTCATGTTCCTCTTTTAGATACCTATCTAGACTATCCTATTACAGCAGGTTATCACCTACCTACCTACCTATGTAAGCACGAAATGTGTGTGTATGTGCGTGTGTGCGTTGCGTGCTTGGTGTTTCAGCCAACTTTGACCTTGTGACATCCCATTCATGTCGCTCATGCCGTCCTCGATGCCAATCCAAACCACCTTGGCCCTAGTGCAGCTTCACCAAGCGCGGGCAACACGCTGCGACTAGGCTGGATGTGGGCTTCTTCTTATCAGTCTGTCCCAAGTCCACCCCCATCTCCGATCTCCCAGACCTCCCAGACCTCCCAGGCCTCTCAGACCACCTGGGGTACTGCTTGGGCAAGGTAAATTACAAGGTAATTAATCCATCGATGCGTGTTCGACTCGACCTAGTTTCCCATCGCATCAACCGGTCCCGTCAATGGGTACATTCAATCAAACAATCCTGTCAAGCGATCCTTGCTGGATATCTGCACCTCCGTCTACACTAGTCGGGGTAGTGTAAGACCGATCTGTCTGTCTGCTAGATATGAAAGTAGGTATTGTAAGCTGCTAGTACCTGGGCGTCTACCGGTATACAAGATGACATTGTTCGCTCGCCGCGCCCAACCCTCGTTGTAGATCTACGTCTACCACAACGGAAAACCAGTACTCGTCTACATAAACAACCCCTCTTCTCATTGTCCATGACTATTCTTTGGGACTGATAACCTACCCGCAGTTCATAGTCACCTCTCCATCTATGCCGCTTTAACCTCCTTCCAGCGTCGCGTGAGGTGGTAGGGGCTAGGATTGGTTTGTCCCCCCATCCTACCCTGGTTCTGGTTTTGGTTTTGGCTTTGGCTTTGGCTTGGACGCGACACGACCTCGCTCGAGCGTCGCCGTGCTCGTCGTCATGGTACCGACAGTGAAGGACATGTTCTCTTCCATTTTGCGACCTAGGTCTGCTGCAGTTCGTCGCGCCGATTCGCATCTCTTCGACCCCAATCCCCCATCCCCATCCCCTGGCCCAGCGAGCCGCCAGTACCTCGAAGAACGACATGCCACCGCCGACTTCAGCGAAGGCGAAGATGACGACGATGAAGACAATGGAGACGACTTCGATCTCAATCACGATCCCAACCACCCTTCTATACGATTCGTCGACCAAGGCGACTTTAGGCGAAATTCCAATCCTGCGATACCCCTATTTTCGGCTAGTCACCTAGGTATGTATACGAACGATATATGTCCACCAGAAAGACACGATTATTAACCAAGAGAGAAGATGCCCTACCAGTCTACCATGTTGTCCATGCGATTCGAATAATTGTTCAGACAAGAACCGAAACATCGCTATCCTGGGAACAACTGCGCTCTCCGCAGGTCTCACAATTTTTGGTCAAGCCAATGCAACAGCAAATTCGGACACAACATTTTAGTCGGGCAACCCTCTATGCGCTAATGGCAAATTGCCTCCAATTTGGCAAGGAGGGTCAGCTATATCCTGGTAATGCCGGCGTTAGCACCACAAGGGCCAAAGTCTGCGAACTTCTTGCTCTGAAACTGTTGAAAGAGTATAGTACAAGAGAACTCATTGATGCGCTTTCTTACGATTTCGATCCCCTGCAAGGCTGCCCTCGCACGCCTCCGATGCAGAATGGAAGGGTCCCTGAGGGTAGAGGAAGAACGCAGTTTGCTAGATCATCGACCCTTGAAGTCGCTATCCGCGCTTCTGCCAAGCATTTTGTTTCACACCCACTCGTCGTTCAACAGCTCGAGGCTATCTGGAACGGCGCTATCACCTTCTACTCTTCGCACGATAACCTCCACCGGACCCCTGCATCATCGAATCAGAACAGGGGTGATCCTGATGCTCGAACTCCGTTACTAGGGCATCAATCCTTCAAAGAACAAACTGCTCAGCTCCCAATGCATGCAATTCCTCTCCGACGAACCGTAGCCCTATACGACCCGCGCAACGCTTCACCCCTAAAGTTATCTCGCCTGCGCGTCCCTCGATACCGCTACTTCTTGTCAACATGTTCACTGTTTGTCATGATCTGTTTGTTTCTCTCGGTCCTGGTACACCGCTCGAGTGCAATCACTTCTCTAGAGTTAGTATTCTGGTTCTGGTCTGCCGGGTTCATGCTAGACGAGGTTGTCGGGTTTAACGAACAGGGGTTCTCTCTCTATATCATGAGCTACTGGAATATTGTAGACCTTGGGATCCTATTGTTCTTGATCATCTACTACGGAATGCGCCTCTGCGGCGTGTTCCTGGTTGGCTCTATACGATGGAATGAAATGGCATATGAAGTGCTCGCAGTGAACGCCATCCTTCTTTTTCCTCGCATATTCAGTGTTCTAGACCACTACCCTTATTTCTCCCAGCTGTTGATTGCTTTTCGATTCATGGCAGAAGATCTACTGGCCCTATTTGTCGTGATCTTGATTAGCTGCTCCGGGTTCTTCGTTTTCTTCACGCTTTCAAAAAATGATGACGATGCCGTCGATGTAGCTTACAAGATCTTTCAGATACTAATGGGGTTTACGCCTGCTGCGTGGGATGTGTAAGTAGAGTCTTGGAGCGTGTCGATGGGCTTTCGCTAACCTTGGAATCAGATGGCCCAAGTATACCTTTGTTGAACGGCTACTTTTGGTCATGTTTCTGGTCATTGCTCACTTCCTTATCGCGTATGCTATCCCCGTACCTTGTTGTCTGTGATGGGAGCCTAACGCACCTACAGGACGATCTTGATCACAGTTCTTACGAACTCCTTCACTGCCATCGCGTCCAATGCCAAAGAAGAGCACCAGTAAGTATTCTCCGTTCGCTGTCCGTCACTCACTGGTTGACGATGAGCAGATTCCTGTTCGCGATTAATACGATCTCGATGGTCAAGAACGATGCATTGTTTTCATACATTGCTCCTGCCAATATACTTGCCTGGGTCCTCATTCCTTTACGCTATGTCATGCCAATCCGGCAATTCGTCCTACTCAACAGAATGGTCATCAAGTTGACACATTGGCCGATTCTGTTCCTTATATTCGTATATGAGAAGTATTATCTTGCATCATCGATATACGAACCTACAGACTTAGTCGAGGGCTCAGGGCGCAAAAGAGGCCGTGCTTTCTCTATCGCGGACCCAACTAGCAGGGGTGGTTTCTTCAGCCCAAATATCAGGACTCGTGAGGAGTCAATTGCGGGCTTCCAAAAGGATCGGGCTTTAGATGAAGTCTTCCGACGACAACCGGACGCCAACACAATACGCACTCAGAGAAGACAGGAGAGAAGAAAGACTCAAACAGCAATTCGCAACTGGATGGACCAGAATGACGAAATTGGTGAGACTTTATCACGCTGGCCCACTATCGAAAGTCGTCATAGTCACTCACTTCGACGTATGAGCACGAGTCGAGAGCTACCACGGCGGATTCGCATCCTTTCTGATGTGCGTTCTGCTGCGAGCGACCCCGCTGAGCTTATGTCGAACAAAGACTTCCCTATGTCAAGAGTTGGAAGACTTGATGCTCAAGCGGAGCAAGAGCGTAAAGACACTGATGCCGATGGCGATGATGAACTCATTACTAACGACGAAGACGAGGATGAGGTGGCCGGCGAAAGCCGCCAAGAAAGCATGTCACATGCTGATCAAGAGGAGGATTACTTCACTACTCCCATGGCCTCGCGTCGCGCATCCATATTTCTTTCCTCTGCTGAACCCCCCCACACCAAATCACCGGGCGTGAGCGGAACTATTCGACGTCAAGGTCTGCACAACCGCACACTATCTACCAATACCATACTATATAACCCTCAGGACGCAAGTCGTCATGGGCCTAGTCCATCATCAATATCAGAGGAGCCAGCCGGACCACGGTCCCGTCCAAAAGCGAGTCGGCTGAATACGGCAAATGAGCAATCTGCAACTCCAGGTACACGCTCACCTCGACGAGCAACACAGTATGTGTCAGAAAATACAGCACGACCCCGGCCCATTCCCAAATCCACGCTCAGCCGGGGTACATTATTCAACATGGATCCGAGACGGCACCAGCGGAAGCTATCGCCCTCCATCGTCTCGGATAACACGGGACTCCTTGCAGACAGTAAGAACGAGCTCGGGGCAGTGCCCGCATCATTCGCGACACAGATGGCGATGGCCACCGGCCAGATACGGGGCTTACAGAGGACCAGCTCCGTAGAAAGGGAACGTGAGAACGCGAATCGTATGAGCAAACTAGTGCTCGCACGTATGAAGACGCTGGAAGAAAGCTTTGCCGATGTAGCTCGAGAAGTGCAGCTCATGCGCTCCGTCGTCCCAACGGCCCAGAACTCTGAGGATGAGAACAGTGAGCAGGGCTTAGTTTCCGACTCGCGTGAGACAAACGTGAACCTATCATCGCACAGCAGGCACTCGAGAAAATCTCGTGGGCACAGGGACTATCGTCCCAAGAGCGCCAAAGAAGAAAGAGTGGGGATGAGAGGCGACACCATGCACCAGGAACGGAGAACGAAAGGCAAAGGCAAGGAGATTATGAGGCAGGACGATACAGAGAGTGAAGATCGACCAGCAAGGAGGATCCCGAGACGGGGAAGCTCGTTATGAGTTAGTTACACCCCGATACTTTCTACTCGGAGGTGGTGTCCGAAAGGGCTGATTGGGTCTTGACCGACCTTGTTGTCATCTTATCATTGAGGGAGCGGTTATGCATCCATCGGCGTTTGGGAGGGTTGTTTGGTCATTACTGGTTCACAGCACAGCACATGACACTAGCACTCATCGGTTCCCGTGTTTATTCAGGCCAATGCGCAGCAGGGAAAAGGGGGCCCGGTTGAACTTGTTCGGTGTGGTTATTGCATGGCTTTCTTACTCCATGGCGGTATAACGGGACGTCAGGGGAGACTTGTTCGCTGCACCGCCCCTTGCAGTTTAGGTAGTGTAAGATTGATATGTACGATGTATGGAATGTCATATCGGGTGGTTGGAGTCGGAGCCGGGGGCGGGTTCAGGGCTGATAATTATTATTGAGATTCATTCCTGTTCTTACTATGTTGCCTCTATGTGTGGATGTTTCTTGTTGTGATTGCTAGATCTGCTGTTTATAGATAAGGTGACCTGCCACCCTTTCTACCATATTCTTCATTCAACTTGTCCCGGGCAAGCATCGTAGTAAACCAGGTGCGTAATACACGAAATACAACGTCACATTCGACTACTTGAGGTATTGGGTGTGTTTATATGTTTGGATGCTGACTCACTTCCTTAATACACGGCCAGAGCTAGAAGGCCACTCATCGATAGTACTATCTGTATAAAGTAGGTAGTAAGTAGGTAGTAAATAGGTAGGTAGGTAAGGTTTCTAGAATTGGCCAAAAGAGAAGAGGGGTAAAGATTAAGAAAAGAAGGGAAAAAAATAGTTTGGCCAACGAGGGAATCGAACCCCCCGTGCCTAGCGCTGCAGGATAAATATGTTCATCGCTGTGTAATGCTGTTATGCTTCGCTAGACCGTACCAACTCGGCCACTTCGTCTTGGTCTATCCAAGGTTGCATAGAGTACCTAAGGATAACTAGATATAGGTATCTCTACACAGCTTGCCTAGGTAGGTGTATGGTCATCGCTTAGTGGATATCGATGTTCACGGATCAACTAGAGACGGCGCATTATGTAGAGTTCGCGGCAGTACTGAAGGCATTCGCGACTGTGTTTCGTAGCACCTCTTAGACATAGTGGAAGCGAAAGGTGTTGTAGAGTAGAGTAAGGGATGAGGATAGGTAGGATCATGGTGTTTTTTCTCATTCTGAATATATATATACAAGCCATGGCTCGATTATCCCATTATTCCCCTCCCCCCTTGTCTTGTTTATCTTTCCTTTTCCCGATTACCAAGTCTTCGGTGTAGTATAATATAGTGTTGCTCTCCGATCTTCTCTATGTTGCATGATAGCGACTGACCGGTCATTGTAGCGTCTGAATCATTAGGGTCATCCGATGAATTTAAGCATTGGGAATCAATGTATGGGTAGACTTTATATTCCTCCTCCGCTCCGGTCAACGCTGACGTAGTAATTTCCCTCTACGCCATTGCGCTGCGCTCGCTCGTTGCGGGCGATGGCCATTCGCTTGTATTGGACGGCAGCGGCGATACTCGTGGCTACGAGACCGGCTACGATGAGAGGGCGCTGGCGGCTAAGGGTTACGGACGTTAGATTACTATTCGTCATCTTGTTTTTTTTTTAGGGAATACGGAAGTGAAGGATGTTGAGAGGCATGAGAAGGTGTGTGAAGGCCTCTAAACCACTTATCTTGAAGGCTTCGAACTGGAGCTGGGATCAAGATAATCAGGAATGGAAAGCTTCTTACAGCATTCGCCCGGTGTTAGATAGTCCAGTAGTTTGGTTATGATTCATCTTGCGTGAGTCTGGGAAGAAAATTGAACCGCGAGGCTTAGAGTACCAGGTGCGAATTCGCGGGAACGCTGTTGGCTGAGATCACTGACTTTGGAGCTGTGCGTTCGGGATTTGAAGCTAAGGCCCTTGGAGTTCAAAAAAAAAAAAAAGTATTACATGAATACGATAGATATGATATTGATAGACGTAAGAGGAGACGCAGGGCACGTAATAGCAGCAGAGAGAAACTTTAATCGACAGGTTTGATTCCTCGATCGACTTTTGGATGAGATCAGATGAGATCAGATCACATCAGGTGAGGTAAGGCCCAATGCGGCAGGAATGGGGAAGCAGGGATTTATATATCGGAAAGACACGCGAAGAAAGCTCAGCTCAGTTCTTAAGCTAGCAGTCGAAAGGTTAGGTGATTGAATCCCTTTTGCCCGGTGTTATGTCACACATGCGCTAGGAAATGTCTGGGATCGCCACCATCTAGACTAGAGTAAGTACTGAGTGAGGGTAGGATATGTAAGTACGGTAGTGTGAATGGGCCGCACACCGCTCAGATCGATCAAAGGGGCACGCGACCTTGACGCCAACGCTGCAGAGCCCAGACACTTATGTCTGCCTGCCTTATCAACGCGCATAGTTATAACATGATTGGATATCTAGCAACAATACTGCTACTGTCTGTGCTTAGACAACCTAGACAACTTATCAGAGATGAATGCCCATGTTGGAGACGAGACCACGTATGTATGTACTGGCCGATTACCACAAATCTGGGGATCCGGGAATCCGGGGAAGCGTTAGCGAGGCCAGACTAACTAGGATAGGTGCTCTTAAACTGAAGCGGGGTTGACTTCAGAAGTCTCCACTAGATTAGGTAAAAATGAGATAAGTAACAGCTGTCCTATCTGCCTAGCATCCGACCAAGAATGCTTTGTTCAGCTCAATCTGCATAGTTACTATGGAGAGTCTCTGCCGTGATGAATAATAGAGAAAGATCGAGATGTACTGCTATGCGAGCGAGACCCAGTAGCAGGCGCATATGTTACTCATTTGACGTTTAGCTGGGGCCTCAGACATCACGTCACACAGCAGCCTGTTCATGCGCCTTCTCTTATCGATAGTTTGCGGTTACAATCACTCACTTGGGGGTCTTCAAGGCTACCCTATTCATGTATGGCTGTCTATCTATCAGGTGCTATGGCAGTGTTGCTGATGATTTGAAAGATCCCTTTCATACCTCAGGCGGGAACATTGGTCAAGGATTGTTCGCTGTTGAGTCATTGTGGCTCGGTGTTTGAGACATTGCTACCCCACCTGTAGGGCTGAAAAAAAGGGCGGTACCAACGCAGCGGAGCCAAATAAACCCGACAATAAAGTTCCGTTTGGAGCAGCTCAGAATCCAAGATATGTAGGGAATTATGCAGCTCCCAAGAGACTGAGCGAGTGTTCCAATGTGTGTAATGTTTCCTACCAGGTGTTATAGTTGTTGATTGACAAGTTTTTAACGCATGTCCTGACAATATAGATGGACTCATATATGATTCTTTGTTGATTTTCTACAAGGTTTAGCACACTTTCACTACCTAGTTATGTACAGAATCTGTAGTTGATAGTATAGAGGTAATATTCTAGTATGTACAAGTAAGGACAGCTGGCATTGTGCATCATGTTGTTGTAGATACCCGAATATATGTACCTTAGGTATGTACCTAGTAGTTAGCTGGACCCCACCATAAGTATCGAGCTTTAGAGTTAGAGTGTGAGTGTACGTATATGTAGGTACCTAGGTGCTGGCCATCAAAAAGGCATGCTTATCTGAGTCCTATCTAAGATATTGATGCTTACCTGGGTAGAAACTGAATATAGGGGTATCACAAAGTCCTAGGCAACCTACACGATGCCTCCCGCCAGGGCTCGGCCTCTTGGGTATGGTTATGGGGCCAGGACAGGCCAGGACAGGGGATGGGCGGGATCAGCACATCGCCCCGCGGCAGGATGCATCAGGCTGCCACTTCCACATTCCATTTGTGTCAGCAGCCTACAGCACAGCTTCAATCTTCATTGTTCAATCAAGCAACCTAAACTTAAAGACTGCCTCAATCATCATATATATATATCTTATCCTCGTATCATCGTCTTTCTCTTTTCCCTCTCTTCTTCCACCTCTCCTCACTCCTGCTACATCGTATCAACCACTGAGCCCCAATACACCTTCGCTCGCAGGAGAGGAGCATTATCTCGTGTACAATGTCTGGGCTACCATCTCCAACCGAGGAGACCAAAAAAAGCCCTCTGGACATTGCGATCAGCAGACTGCAACACCAACTTCAGATTGAGACAAACGAACGCCCATGGCTTGAACGAGATGAAAGGGGTTATCAGAGTCTACAGACCCTCTGTGTTGCCAATACGTCAGGGGATACACTGGTCATAGTTAGGTTCCCGCCTGGAGACTTTGTTGACTGCAGCGGCCACAAGGTAGTAGCTATATCTTCGCCTCTTTACCTGTGTTCACGCCATGACACTCTCCATCTACATATACTGGTATATCGTCTCAATAAGCTAACCAACTCGTAGTGGACTAACAAGGAGTTCCTCGTGGAATCTGGGCAGCTGCTTGCCACCGGGTCATCAGTCTTCGCAAACTTGCTCTCTCCAAAGGTGCAGGCACAAACAAGACGTCTTCTCAATGGCGATTATGCAATGTATCGCTATGTCTTAGATCTAACACCGCAGACCGAAGGCGATGAATCAGCTTCGAAGGTCGCAGAACTATCACTGTCTAATGGGGTAATAGACTGGTGGAAATCTCAATACGTCTTGACGGTTTCCAAGTCCCTCGTGGGTGGACATGATGACAACTGCCCTTATCACATTGAAGCGCTTATTGCAGACGAAGAAAACCGAGAGATGGCACGGCAGATAGAGGGATCAATAGAGCTCAACAAGCTGCAATACCCACGGTTTAGAAAGATCTTGGACTACTGCTCAATTCGCCATCGAGCTGCTATTATCCGCTTGCTTTTGGCTATAAGCTACAAAGACCTTGTCTTAAACTCCGCTTCGCGAGCATTCACTATGACCATGGTTGCTAGACAGTTCGACTGTGTTAAAGTTGTGGTATGTACATTCTAAAGCTTTACACTGGTATGTGACTAATACTCGCTCAACAGGAAGATCACGTTTTAACGTGGTTGATGGCTGAGCCGAACCAAAACTTTGTTGAAATTAATGCTGAAGATGCTTTCAAGATAGCTGTAAGTAAGACATTCTTCATTATCCATTCTGAAGCCTTTGCCCCATACCCAAACAGGTCCTTATCGATCCACGCACAGCTACTCAAGGTATACTGATCACGACCAATGTAGTGGGTATTGGAACTACCAGCTATTGCTCGTATGGCCTTTCGGGTCATAGTAGTAGAGAGAGCCATCGAGATCCCCTTCGACAAGATGGCGGGAACTTTCAACAGACGAAAGATGTCGATATTCCAACGCCCACTAGGAAGTCTTGCCGATGAGCAGGAAACCTGCGTTGAACATGCTGCACAAAAATTAATACAGAGAGCAAAGGATTTGTTGACTGGGCTCCGGTCCGAAGCTAAATTCCTCAAAATCAAGTCATGGCCAGTTCTTCCCAAAGAGCTCCGTGCCTGGATGCGCCAAGCTGTGGAGGCGGCTACCGCAATTCCGGACGACGATAATGGCGTAGTACTATTGCGTCAAGACCTGAATCGGGCCCGATACGTATCGGAAGATATGAGAGCTCCGGCACAGGATATCTATACGAATTTACTTCCAGCCCAATGGGTACTCACAACCTACTTCTGGGAATTGATTAATTCCTATAGTACCCCGACTCATCCTAGGTGGAGCGCCATTACCTCCAAGTATCCCTTTCCCGCTCAAGAGTTTGCTACTGCAATCAACAAGCTCAACGTCCAGTGGGCGTGGCCTCTGCTTGAAGTAAATATAGAGAAAACCGGCCCTTTGATATTTGGTCTGTCTGATGAAGAGTTCAAGTTCCTCCCGCTATGGGCCGGCGGCTTGGATGATGGAACAGGGGGAGTTTACCAGGAGGAAATCCCCAATGCAGTGTATGGCTTCCCAATCGAACCAGGCCCTGTTTTCATCACCGGAGAGTCCATTCCCGATGCTAGATCGTCGACCCTCGACGATGCCACCACGATTTACACCGGTGTTGACACAGTTACTATGACGGAAGGGTTTTCAGTACAGGCTACTCGCTCACAGGCTATTAACACTGGTCACGATAACGCCGAGTATACCGCGTTAACTACCGCCACCACCGGTCTTTCGCTCGCCGCACCCCAACATCCCATCCTTACCTCGAATATGGACGTGGACAGTGATGTTCCAAGGGCACGCGGAGCTCTTCACATTGATGAAGATTTCGATTGGACTGCTGGTGGCTCAGAGTGTGATAATCTGAGCGATCTAGACTGTTCTGACTCGGACTTCGGCTTTGAGGAGATCAAGTATGAGGATCAAGACGATAGTAACGCCATGAACTCGATGTCCCTCCACTGATCTTAAGTCGCGAGAGAAAGGTCTTCTCGGCATAATACTCAGGCTATAAGCTAGACGGGAAGTGGGAGGGGGAAGTGGCAGGTTATCATCTTACATACTAAAATGACGGCTCATAATCCGCCCAGTTGACATCGGGCGAATTGCCGCCGTCGCCGCTTGGCCCGTAATTCGATACCGTGATCGTTGCGACAGCATCCACTACGTTCACACAGACCGGAGACGCCGCGTGTTGTCCTTTGTATCCAAAGCTAGTCATGACAGGTCAGGCCAGGCTCCCAGCGGTATTGTAATCTATGATATTGCCTCGACGATGGTAGTCGTCGACGCCGAACCCCCACTTGCCGTCTTCAAATTCGACGCCCCTGATCCGCGACGCGTCATAGCATACTCTGTAGCATGTAGTGTCAAGCGTCCCAGCGATACCTGCCATATTCCGTTATTCCGACTTCTTTCCTCATACGATTTACATCAAAGACACTTCCGCAAGTCCCATTATCCCTCGCAGTCCCTTTGAATAGGAAATCCCCACAAGCTTCCGCCTGTAGAGACAGACTTCCCAGTCATCGTTCTTTTTGCGTATCTAGTCTGGATAGTGCTGCGAATATAGAGCCACGGGAACACACGGATGATATTGACTCATTGCAAATCAGTCCCTAGTTGTGTCCCGGCGGACGATTCGCGCCTCCGGTTGGACATGCTCCGTGTGACTCTCAGAAGCTCGTAGTTAAGTTGCCTTTTTGATATGGAGCCTGAGTAACTCGCTACTCGACGCAGGGACTGGTTGTGGCTCTATTACATCGACTCGGTATCCGTAGGGTTTTCGGGCCCGCGGAAGAATATCTGGAGATAGCGGGCTATGTTGGCTATGGACTTTTCACACAAGTTATGTTGAAGAAAGTTGATTAGCTCGTATTTTGGTAGATCTTGGAAAACCTTAAGTTAAGATGGTCTTGGTATAGCTCTCCTCGCGAGGGCTAAAAAAGCAGTGCTGGGGTGGGTCGCCGCCGATTTCAGAACTTTCTCCTCGAAGCCTCCTGCAAGAGAGATGTAGTGTAACCGTATACACGAATGAAAATTGTCCGTCGCCCACCCTCAGTCATGCACGAAACCAAATAGCATTAGTAGTAAGATCACAACATTGATTGGCATGTAGTGTTGGTATAGCTCTCTTCGCGAGGGCTAAAAAAGCAGTGGCGCCACCACGATTCTGTTCTGCCTGCGGCATGGTGCTGCATGCGAGTCGAAAGAGAACGGCTTTATCTGAGAGGACGAATGAGTTATCGTCTATTGTTAGTCTTGAGACTAATGAGCGTTATGGGACGTCTCGGGCATGGTATACACCCTCCGCCGGCATTCTTCTTTCACGGAGTTATGATATAGCTTCGAAAACCGGGACTGGAGAGTCGTTTCTGAGAATGTCCGTTGCGTAATGGGGAAATGCATAGCCAAACTATGAACTGAAAGTAAGGAATGTACATGGAAACCACATCTCCAGCAGAGCCAGTAACACCAGACCTCTTCTCCGAGTTGAAAATTCACATACACGCACGCAAGCAATCACCGCTGTCCTTCTCATTTCAGCGGGGGGGGCATTCCAATGCAAAAGATACATCTATAACCACTGACACACTTCACCACGAATTCCCAGCGCCCATGGTAATAGAACATGCAAGTAAACGACCAGCCTCACGATACAACGAGACTCGCGTTGGCTATCTGATCCATACCCTCTACAAACTACTACTGTCTCGTCTCTCAACGAGCATGAAATCCCCCAATCATCCAACATAGACACTAGTCGCGCTACCTACCTACCTACTACATACCTAAACGGAAAGGAAAAAGTGCTTAAAGGAACGATCCTCTGTCAAACAGTGCATTAGACCAATCCCTATCATATCGCAAACTGGTTATTCGAGTTCTAAACGATATAGGAGCAATGAATCCAAGCAGCAACCACCTATACTCGAGAGAGATCCAATGACCATAGCATGGCATATGGCATGAAGTGGGTGTATTGATCTGCTAAACGGCCGTGATTAGGTGCGCTTCACCTTATCTCCCTAGTCACCAATACTAGCGTAGATCTTCTGGGCTGACTTTCGCTGGAGGATGAACCCACGAACTTAAGACTAGTAGCAACATAGGAGAACAATCATCAGATTTCAACCAGGAAATAATTATGAGTGACAATGGGAAAGTTGAAGGTTTTGAACAAATCTTGAATTGTACACGGCAGTATATCGCATTGCCAAGATGAGCTATGTGACTCTATCTTAAGAGCGTAAGTAGTGTCCCAACCTACTAGGGCTAGGTAATGCATCATGCATTGAACCTACACTATGTAAAGCAAATATGAAAAGGTATCATCGAGCTTTGAAAGCAATAAATAGCAGGATTTTATCGGCTCCATTGCCGACTTATGCCATGGCAGCCCAACTCCTGCGCTTGGAGCAATGATGCAAAAAAAACCTAAGCACGCATATGCCAACCCCAATAGACGCCATAATGTGTGACCAGCTCTTGAATATGATTGTACTCGCCTTGAACTCCTTTATAGTGCCTGACGTCTATTGTTCCCGCTGGGCGCTCTTGACGAAAAGCCATCATTAACAAGTTCATTCCATGTTGAAAAGTTAAGCTTAGAAATCATCATCTTCTATAGCACCCGTATTTTGATGCTTCTTGGGCCGCCCTCGACCTCGTGGTCGCGAATTACTACGCGCCCGCTTTTTTCGGCCTCCAGGAGTGCCTGCTGCCTTTCGTTTGCGACCACGACCATCGGGTGTAGCCTCATCGTCGTCATCTTCTGCTTCGGGTGTCTGTGCGTCACCCTCTGCGTCGAGATCGTCATCATCTGCTTCTCCAATTTTAACCTCGCTATCAACGTTCAAGAGGTCGACGAATGTTCTACATTGCTGTATCATACGCTCCGGTGTTTCGAGAGCAGTCATAGTAAAAGTCATATCCTCCCAAAACTTGTCGCCTGTAATACCTTGGACCTTTACAGGGGGTTTTGTAAGATCTTTGGGAGGGCCTTTCGTCTTAGTTTCACGACGACTTGAGTTGACGCCGTACAACCGGCGAAGAAAGGTTCGAACCTCCCACACGGCTGAAATTACCATAGAACATGCTGTTAACTGCCGAAGCCGTTGCGAGCTGATAGAGTCCGGGACCCTTAAGATTGCGGCTGGTGCCTCGGCTTCTCCATGTTGATGTGTAACCTGAGCTTGGTCCATGCGCACTTGGAATATCTCGGATTCCATTGTTTGGGCAATGCCGGCGCCGGTACTCGTCACTAGTTTCTCGAGAGCCGAAACCACAGCCTGAAGATCGCCTACACTGACGTACTCGAAGAAGGCGATATTCTCAAGCAGAAATCGGGAGTACGCCACATGTGATGGCATTGGTTGATTTACATCGAGCGTGGAAGGTTCAAACTCCAACTGACCGACAAGCTTTTCCAGAAACCTGACACGGTTTTTGGATTTACTTATTTTTAGGATCCCAATAAGCGAGTGGAGTTTTGAGGTGAAAGGTGCCTCTGTTGCGCCTCGACAATCCTGGACTACATCTCGTTGGTATTGGAACGCTGACTGGACGGCCTTGGCATACTCTCGCTCAAGTACACTTTCATATTTTTCATGTAGAGCTCTATGTTCACGGTAGGCCATCTCCGATATTCTGGTAACTGGACAAGTTTCTAAAGTGATAAGTGTCACACCTGTTTCTTTGGGATGCACTAAACCTTGCCGATTAATGCTTGCGAGAATCTCCACTGCGAGAAAAGCGTGATCGTCTTGCGTTGCTAAAGCGATTCTCGTTATAGCCGTGAGGAATCGTTGGGTCGTAGCGCTAGCCACATCATCAAAACTTGTGCTACCCATAACCTTGAGGTCCTTTTTCTCTTTCGAAGCACCGGGGTTTGACTGGTTTGACCTCTGCTCCTCGGTGATGAGAAATTCTTTGAAAGAGCGTAGTATCATCGACTCTAAAGTCACGATTTCTTCCTTGAAGACCTGTTCGAACACCGAGATAACATTCTCTTTGACAAAGTTTCTGGGATTAGACTGGCAGATTAGGCCAATGGCATCTAGTGCAGGCTTTCTTATATTAACCGGCTGCGAGGAATGAGCGAAGGGACAGATTACATCCACCATAAGTTTGGATACCGAATCACCTTTCCAGTTCGGGAATTTACTTTTGAAGAGGTCCGCATGGTCGTCAAGCTGGCAATGTTTGCCACCCATTCCGACAATGAGTGAGTAACGGTCGAAAGCCCTGGTCATCTTCTCGTCTAGCCCTTTGACTAATACTCCACGGAGTTTCTGGATACCAGCAAGACTCGAAGAGATAAGGCGAGTAATGTGCTCAGTTGAATGAAGCAGACCGCTAATAATCCATATGCAGGCTATTACATCGTCCAGAAGTGTTCTGACAGCTTTAGCTGTTGCAGGCATGAGAAGAGATCGAATTTCGGTAAGAAATTGCGAGTGTATGCTAGAGACCTGAGGTAGCACTCTCCGATAGATAACTACAACTGCTCTCGACACAGCTAAGTCGTCGGTTGTACTGACACTGGCAACACTGGCAATGTATGGTTTGAGAAGACTTATTTGCTCGAACGTGAATAGTTTCGGGTCCGCCTTTGCGAAAATCATCAAGACCTGTAAAGCATCCTTTCCTGACGGTATAGAGGAGTCGTCCGATTCAGGATTGTCCACAAGGTCAAACATGTTTGCTACGAGTTTAGTGCAAACTCGCCTGTTGGCTTCGCACATCTTGGATTCAGGAGACAAAATCGTCTGAAGTACCTTGTCCAGGATGGATGCTGTGCTACCTTGCTTGGTTGTCTGGACCATCAGGGCAACGTGATCCGTGAGTGATTGCTTGAACGATAGGGAATCATCCTCTTTGTAGAATGGCGATATCCATATTTCTTCAATCATTTGCCTGGCTAGTTCGCGAACGCCATCGTCTGGATCCTGCATTCGATACAGCAGGCCGTTAGCAATGGTACTTCGGACAGCTTTGTTCTCATTTCCGAGATAAATGTCCTTGGCAAGTTTCATCGCCCTTTTCCGTACACCAACGCCGGTATCAACGAAACGCTCGATGACTGTAGGGGTCATTCTCTCTTCAAGTCTTGGGCGCATGCTTATACACTTTCCAATTAAGCCAAGGGCTGAGTCGCGGACTTGGGGTGAAGAATCATTAGAGCACTGTAAAATAAGCTCAACGAAGGCACTGTCTCCATCAAGAATTGTGGGATCAGTCTCCAGAACTTGATTGACACTCTTCAGACTTCGGCTGCGCACGGTCGCCTGGTCCGTGGTCATAGATCCCATAAGCAAGTTCAAAATACCTCTAAACGCCATGCAGAAATTTGATCGCAGCAATAGAATTGCATGTGATAATCGGGCGTGACTAGGGGCAACAGACTTAAATCTCCACTCTCTTGCCAACCACTTTGAGTCCTCGATCATGTTCCGTAAGCGATATGCCGTTCGGCCAAATTCTGCATGTCGATCTTCGTCATCATCATCCGGGACCATTCTATACCCGGACTCAATCTGTGAAGCCCAATTTGTCACCAGGTACGAAATAGCACTGTAGAGGTGCTCATCCTCGTTCATTCGGCCTTGGAGAAACTCGATTACGATACGATATGGGCCATCCCATTTAAGTGCTTTATCAACCGAGTTGTGGCCCTCTAGAACTGACAGACTAAGATCGGCGAGCCACCTACCGAGCTCATCAGAGTCGCTTCCCTCAAAACTGCTAGCAATTTTGCGAACGTGAGACCGCAATTTTGAGATTGATGCAGCCATTACTCCCAACAGCTCGAGTGCCATGTTTCGAGCTGGTGCTGCGTTCTTTTCAGCATCTATCTGGCTGAACATCAAACGCATGGTTAGTTGGAGAAGAAGCTCGGCGGCGGGCCAGTCTGGAGAGTCCAAGCATGTGGTAAAATCTTCTACAAAAAGGTCAAGAAGATTGCGGTACGGTGTATCCCCAGTCTTCGTAGACTTTAATGCCCGTTTCACAATGAAGTTGACGACGTAGTTAGCATAGCGACCCGCTCCATCGAGCAAGTTACTTGACAAAATTTGGAGCTCTTGGACTGCAACGTCGTCTTCAGCAGCAGCATGATCCTCCGTTCGGATGGTATACTGAGTCTTTTTATTGGCCTTCTGGGTTGATGGCACCGCATTCTCCTGTATGGATTGCATGAATTGCGATCGTGTTTCGTCTTTGCCATCATCTACTTTACCGGCACTAGCTTGGATCAACCGCATAATAAGAGCCGAGATAGGCTGTATACTCCCGCCACTGGTGAGCTTGAACTGTCTGGCTTTTTGTTTACCAACAGGAAGCTTTTCTAATGAAGTCAAGATCTCACTAAGGATCCCCTCTCGCTGAGAGGGATTCGTCAAAAAGATCTGAGAGAGCATATGCATGGCTACTAGGCGCAGCCCATCAAACTTGGAAACACCTACTACTGAGTCCTTTTCGGTGTATGCATTCTCCACAAACATCAAGTGGGATGAGAGAAACTCCAAAGTATTGACAACGGTCTCGGAGAGCTCTATACTTGTGATAAGATCGGACATCAGTGCGAAGAGCTTTTGGCTGCAAGCAAACAATGTCATAATGGTCTTCTTATGGGCGATCAAGCTGCGAAATAAAACAGTAGTGGGACCTGTGCTTCGCACTTCAGCAATGGGCACAATGATACCCTCCATGACATTTCTGAAAAGATCGAGACTGAGTTGAATGAGGTCTTCGGAGTAAAGCTGTTTCTCTTCACGGCCACCACACATGATTCTTAAAGCGGTCCGCGCAGCCTTCAACCCCCTCTCAATATCCGGTATCTGTTGCACCCATAAGTTGACATCGGTTTCACCCCACTCTTCGTTGATTTTAAACTCAAGTGAGTCGGCGTTTTTTAGAGACCCTTCACTAAGATTTTGCAGTCGAATGAGAGGATCAGAGGGAATCTGACCAAAACAGCCCATATCTATAGCCCTTTTGAGTAGTCTTTGAGCCTTGTCATGGGCATACGAGGTCATAGTAAGTTCTTGATCTGCTGTTCGGTATATGTATGGTGATGAATGAATTTGTTGGATGGAGAGCTGACCCTCAGCCTCGAAAATTTCCTGAAAACACCTTCTTAATTCTGTAAAGAGAATATTGGCTCTCTCGCGTTGATTCAAGTCATTTTCCAAGGAATCTTCGATCGCCCCGTCCTCTCTCCTGCTAGATAAACCGGTTGGGGCGTCAGGCGAATCTGGCACAACAGCAAATTCCTCTCTATTAAAAGTGGCTTTTGGCAGTTCAATCCGTAACTCGCCCTGCCGCTGTGAGGACAAAGCTGATGATGGTGAGACTCGAGCCGGTGATTCTACGCGTGGTTGGGGTTGAGGTATCTCCTGTTTAATAACCTTCTCAACACATGGCGGGTTTGGTGGTGGTATGGTAACCTTGGGTGTTTGTGGGATGACAGGCACCGGGGTTATTACTAAGCCTTGTTCTATGCGAGGCACTGGAACAGGAGAAACCTGCGGTTTAACCATGAGATCGGCGAGTGAAACAGTTTGAGGTTGAGTCTGCGCTACTGGTTGGGGGACAGCTTGTGGTGTAAGCATAGCTGAGGCTGCATCTCGTTGTCTTGAGCTAGGTAAATGAATCTCGATCCGGGACTTGTTATGTGCGACAGCCTGAGTATTAGTGCTAGCTGGATTATATTTAACCACCTTTGGCGTGTCCGGCTTGCGTTGATGCGGCGATTTCTTCGTCATCATTGGCGCCATCGACAGCCCATTGGTGGGGGAGCTGGAGGATGGATCAGGAGAGGGGTGTCCGAAAACAACTGACGTGTTATCAAACACCAATTTGGCAAATGGGGAGATGCCGTCCGTGATCCTCTTTCCAGGATCGTGGGATGTTGACGTGGTTTTGGGTGCTGTCTTGAACTCGCTATCTGGTATTAGAGAAGCAGCTAAAGTCTCACGATGTGCGAACATACTATTTGGTGATTTTTTCGGGCTTCAGTAGATTCTGCACATATTCGAGACTACCGTCTAGACGTTTCGACTGATTGGAGTTTCCGGCCTCGTGGTTTAGCGCATCGTAATCGTCCCTTGAAATAAAGCTAGCAAGCGATGGTGCAAAAGAGCCTGTGCCAATAGTTGGATTGCTCAGAATATCTGGATAAGAGGATGTGGGTTAGTCTTGGAGCTGCACCACTGCGGCTTGCACATTCTAGAAGGATGGGAAAGTAGAGTGGGAGGGGGTTGTGTGTCAGTGAAAGAGCCTGGGCGGGTGAACATTGGGTCACGAGAGGAGAGCGGAAGGAGTATTTGTCGAATGCGGCAGGCACGAGATGTAGATTTCGGAAGGAGAGCATGTCCAAGAGCAAGAGGCCGCACTTGCCTGAGTCAAATGGAAATACGGAGGTAAAGGGCGTATACGGCAAGGCTTCATCCAGAGAGAAAGGTCGTGTGCGATTGTGTGATTGCTGTGATGGCGGGCCAGAGAACTGTTGTTCAGTGTTCGGCAATACACCGTTCTGGTAATAGGGCTGGTTGTGCGCCATCGTGAGATCGCGCGCCGTGCATTCCTCTTCACCTGTGCTCTTTCACTTTCCAGCTCCACGCTGTCATCGCGATGGCTGTGTGCCAAGGCGAGGTAAGGGCGGGCGAGTGCACAGCGAAGGGGGAAGCGAGAGATGTATCGCGATGCGTCGAGGCGTTGTTGGGTCGTCTTTGGCCGAGAAGAGAGCAATCAGAGCTAGCTCGAAGGGTCGCGGGTGGCACGTAACGGAATGATTTCGACCGTGCCACGTGGAATACAGGCGGTTAGGCTGTGTTCTCGTCGGTTGAAGACGGGCGGGAAACTGATCTTCATGTGATGCTAGGTTGGTTCGGCCAGGGATTGGCTCAACATGAGCTTGAGCTGGACCACGAAGTATGGTTCAGGTACAGTCAAGCTCTACAAAGTACGTTCATCTCTCGCGCCGCGCCTGAAGGCTTCAAACGCCGTTCCTATTGGATTAGGTAGCTGCGCCGCCGCCGCCTCTCTCTCTCTCTCGGAGCTGCTTTGCACGCTAACGCCTACTAATGGTGCTTATCGATAGGCTGCTGATATGACTTCAGAGGGATGCAAGGGGCCTGGAGGTACACTGCAAGTGGAGCCCCGGGGTCCTTACTGTAGGTGCCTTAAGGCGCCTTAGGGCGCCTACAGTAGGAGGTAGGGATTGATTGGCTAGTATTTTTTTTCCGCGTCTGCACATCGTCAAGCCTGCTAGTTATAATATACACTCATTGCGCTTCATGAGCTGACAAGGCCATTTCTTCTTGCATTAAACTGCTACCTTGGACGATATCCTCCTGTGCTCTGGGAATACAGTTGATGAAAATATGGCGACCATTGGGTCTCTGATTTTCTGCTCAGACTGCGGCAATCTTCTACCCGTGTCAAAGGGAAACGTCAAAAACATCTTGCACTGCGATTGCTGTGGCACTGACAACAAAGGTTAGTGATATATATCCGATTGAATTCGGAGTTCCTTCGACCGAATGGGGGGGAGACAGCTAATGCTGGATTCTAGATACGGCGTCGAAGACAACTGTAACTAAGAGCAAACCCTCCGACTTCCCCTCGTTGTTACGGCAGAAGCTCTCTATAGTCCAGACAGTCGAGAAGCATAAGATCAACACCGAAGCTTTTGCGAACGTAACATGTGACAAGTGTGGGCGAACTGAAGTCAGATTCTCGGCCGTGCAGCTGCGCGGTGCCGACGAAGGAAGTACTATATTTTACAACTGCGACTGTGGCAATAGGTACGGCCCTGTCCCTCCCCGATCGTTCATGGGATTCGGATCGCTAACCCATGCTGCAGATGGAAGATTGACAACTAATGCATCACGCGACATGCTATAAGTATGAAAATGAATCTACCAAGTTATATCGAGTGCGCCTCTTGAGAAAACCCACTTTTACCGTCCCATTGCCAAACGCCAAACATATGCTATTGGAAGACGCCTAGGACCCTATGCCGCTACCTTTGGCGCCTCGGGAATCAGCGCATATTCAGTTTGATGTGACTGTTCAAAGTCGGCCATATCCAGTGCTACGATAACGCTTTCTCGAACCACCTTCTCCTTATCATACAAGAACCGCTTCAAGGTTTCCTCAACGCCTTCCTCGTCGCCGAGACTACCCAGCGCCTCCGCTGCTTCGTGTCGAACCATACTGACCTCTTCCAGGTTGCTCAGCGCAGCCGTGAGGGATGGTATAGATGCGGGATGGGAGAGTTGTCCAAAGACGAAGGCAATTTCGTGTCGGAAGAGGGCAGACGAGTCTGCGAAGCCCTTGGCCAGAGCGAGCACGGCAGGAACGGCGGTCGGTAGGTCAGGCGGCGAGGCAAGGTCGCGAAGGGCGAACATGGCACGGTATCGGAGGAAGAGGGGCGCATTTGTGTCCATCAACGTCTTTTCCAGTTCGTCGACAGTCTGGGTTGATTCGGGCATTGGGGGCGCGGGGTCGATGGAGGCAAAGTCACTGAAGATATATCCGTCAGCCTAGAAAGCACAAACACAGTCTTACCCTTGAATAAGAAATGCAGACCTCTTGCGCAACTTCTCTTGTTTTCGTTGCTCTGAGTTCTCCCACTCTATCCTGTCGATGGCAATCTCGCATGTCTCTGTAATAACAACATCCTCTCCCTCGCGATCCCGAAACCGGCGCAGTATGTCTAGATTACTCGCGTCTCCGAGCGCGCCCAGCGCTTCAGCGGCCTCATGCCTGCACATGGGGTCTTCTTGTAGATCCGCCAAGACGTTTCGGAGCGGCGTGATAGCAGCGGGGTGGGAGGACTGGCCGAGACAATAAGCAAGCTCATGTTTAAGGAGGGCAGATGGCGAGGCGAAGGCGGCGGCGATAGCGTCGATGGCGGCTACTGCATCCTCCCCGGCTTCATGCTTTGCCAGGTGCTTGAGAGAGAAAAGGGCGCGGAAGCGGATGGGCAGCGGGGTCGACTCAGAACAGAGCGACTCGCGCAAGCTGGCGATAGTCGCCTTTTTATCGGTTTCGGAAGACATTAGAAGGTCTGAAGAAGAACAATCACTGTAGGATAAGAATGTTCCCCTAGTCGGGTGTGCAATGAGTCTTCTTGTAAGTGAAAATGGCTACTCTTCAAGGTTATTGACGGGTAAAATGTTATCAGATCCGATAGAGGGGGCATGCGGCTGATAAACGATAAAAAACGATCGGCCCCTCACCCCACTATAAAAAAACATCGACTGACACCTTATCCAGGTCCCAGCTTTGGAATTGATCCTACTGTACTTATGTAACGTGGGGCTCTCATGTTTCAATTACTCCCCTACAATACCTAGGAGGTATTTACATGTCATATTAAATTGAACAGGTAGAAATCTCCAAATTGCGGCGACCCGTACATCTCAGTACCCAGGCAGAAACATTTCGCTCTCGAGCTCATTTGATCATACCTTCCTATAGGTATTATGTAGCTACCTAGCGAGACTCGCAAGCGACCTTAGGGGCAGCGCGGGGGCTTCCTGAGGCAGGAGTTCAGGACTTCGTGTAAGTATACGTAAGTAGACAGTAGCCAATAATGGTAATGTCTTGAACCAATGAAGTTAATTTTTCTTTGACAAGTAAAACAACATAGATATAGACTATAAACAAATAGAAGAAAGTACTCGAACAAAAGCAACCCATCTTCTCGGGTCTCGTGATCGTGTGCTTCCTGCGATGAGCCAATTGCAGCTCCACATCCATTAGTCACCACTCGTACCACTCGGCACTTCATATAAGTTAGTACCACTGCCTCTCCCTTAAACAAATAAAAAGGCAGAGACGAATTCTAAGTTTCATGCATCCCTCCATCTCGAAACTTATAAGATCGTCAGGTAGGATGGCACTGCATTCCGCGAGCGGGGGCAGTGCGAAATACATCTGTAAGCACCTCTCAGTCAAATCAAGTCAGTCAGTCATGAATGGCTGGATGGATGGATAGCCCCGACACGGAGCGGTCCGACTACATAACACCACACACACCCTCTCACCCCTTTCATATATACATCACATATTCGCTATATACATATACTAATCACACAAGATAGTCGCACCGGCGGGGAAAGAAGCCCACGGTCAAGCAGACCAGTTCACAAAAGCAGCTCTCACGCGCGCCGATCTCGACGCGACGTCACCAGTCCGGCAGTTCCACGCCTGGTTCGCAACAGCTCAGCAATCAGGTCGCGTAGCACACCCGGAGACATGCTGTCTCGCGACGGCGTCGCTGCCGTCAGGCCGAGTGTCTTCGCGCATGGTGTATCTCAAGGAGCTTGACGCCGAGGGCTTCGTGATCTACAGCAACTTCGGCACGAGCCGCAAGGCGCGCGATCTCGCCTCCAATCCCTGGGCTAGCCTGACCTTCTGGTGGGAGGAGCTCGAGCGACAGGTCCGTGTCGAAGGGCCCGCCACGAGGCTCTCGCGCGAGGATAGCCAGAAGTATTTCGATACGCGGGTGCGTGAGAGCAGGATCGGGGCCTGGGCGAGTCGGCAGAGCCAAGTCTTGACGCCTGGTGCTAGTACTGGCACGGCTGAGGGCGGTGATGACGGTAGGGAAGAACTTGAGGGCTGGGTGAAGGAGGTTGAAGAGAGGTTCGAGGGACAGGAACATATACCTATTCCGGAATTCTGGGGTGGCTTGAGGATCGTGCCAGAGTCGGTCGAGTTCTGGCAGGGTCGCCAGAGCAGGTTGCATGACCGATTCGTCTACACAAAGAAGGACTCTACTCCGGGTGGGAGTGACGAATGGGTTCTAGAGAGGCTCAGCCCATGATGATATGATGAATAGCATATAATATTGGGGTAAAACAGCTGTAGCAGTGAATGAATAGAGACTACGTCAGAATAATAGAGATTAACGTTATACAGCGTCAAGAAGCAATATCAACTTCCCATACATGAATTAATTTGAAAAGACTATCTTTATGAGTCTGCTGCTTGCCAACTCTTGATTTCCGTCAATTGCAGCCCTTTCTTGTCATCAGAGCAACTCAAGGGGTCATGACTAATATATCATAATACCACTTGCTACTATCCAACTACTCATATAATACAAACACGCTCTTTAAACTTCTAAGTTCATTATCGACGTGTTTCTTAGACGTCCTATTAACATTAGTAGAAGCCGACTTCTTCACTGTAGTTGACGCCTCATCTACAAGATTTTGGACATGGTGTCGTGAACAGTAGCCAGACACCATCTTCGCCTATCGATTGTGTACCTACCGCATAAATAAGTCGCATGAGAAATACCATCGTACATGAGATCGCCAAAGCTATCCAACCGAGAGCTTCCCGGCGGTTCTCGCAACGACCCAGTGTCTTTAGACTATGCTGCGTACGGATGACACGGCTCTGGGATCTTTAGTCCTCGATTCACTCATAGATAAGTATTCCTTCGCAAATTAGACGGACAGGGCATGGGGCCAAACTGAAGCATCCCTTAGAGGTTTAATTAGGGCTTACATGATGCCGAAAATGTTCATATACATATTCCAACCGGAGCAAGGATATCTGCAGGCGTGGGTTGTTCAGCTTTCCCCTGCATCGCCCGCGGGATAGCTATCGCCAGCCAATCATCTTTCAAGTTGATTCACACCACATGGAATAGGTAAGTCTACCTAGCCGGCGAAGCTAGGCGGAACTTTCATCAGCCTTTTGTTCACAGGTTACCGGAGTCGTTGGTTCTACAGATCACGCAAGAAAGGCATTCATAAGCCACTGCTGCTTTCACGTCGTACAGTTTTCTGTGCGTGTGTCGCTAAACATGATGGCGGGCTCAGCGACGGGGTATGGTGAGTTCGCCGGTCTTCACGATGCTGACGAAGACGGAGCTGTGGTGAGAGAAAGGCTGGGTTCTCAGCTGCGAGACCTTCGTGTAATCCCTAGGCGCGCGTGCCGTCGCCCGAAGATGAATCGCCATGCCGGATACGAGGTTGGCAATGCACCGCAAATGTCGCATGGCATTCTGTTGCGATCTAAATTTCAAACCGACTGAATGATATAAGTTCCTATCGCCGTTGCAATCAATCCAAGACACCACATCGCATGTAGATAGTGCACGTTAAATGAAGCACCAACTTGAATCGCCTACCAACACCACCGCGATGAATATTAATTCACTCGGCACCGAGTCTGGATCGTCAAATGGCCAAGCACCGGACACAACTAACATCTCTAGTCGAGGTCGCATGCCGCACTTGTGCCACAGCGGATCTCTGCAGCAGCAAATGATGTCCTCGCAGCGATCAATTCTCTGCAGAAAGTGCTAATCTGAGCCAGCCTCTCGGCCCGCAGCTTCGGACAGCCACGCCCCCTGTCCGCCGGACCACCAAGGTCAGCTCGCCAGTGAAGCAAAGTCCGGACAAGACAGAACTTTCAATGGAGAGACAGAACCTAAATCTAGACAATGCCACAGAGTAACGAGGATCCTTCCCTGATGTCCGGCTCGGTGTCTCTCCAACAGGGTCCGTCAGACATCACGAGGGCGAAGGGTTCCTCCCTTGGCTGCGCAGGTGGGTGCTTTATATACAAATCAGCTTGCCCTTCGGGCGAGATATAATAAACAGTCTTCATCTTCATAGCAGCTTGCTCCAGTTGTGCTCTTGGAAGTGATATTGGTCACCTTGTCACGCTCATTCTATCACCGACTCATTCTTTACGACATCACAACTTGTACTCCAAACAAACAGTCAAAATGCCTGGCACTGTTACAAAGTACGACGCGATCCCTGGCCCTCTGGGTCTGGCATCCGCGTCTTTGGAGGGAAAGGTAGCACTTGTAACTGGCGCTGGTAAGTAGTTCATCGACGTTTCATTCGGTTCCAAACACCGGGAACAAACCCCTCCATCTCCATTAAGGTCAAGTGTGGTTGTCCGGCAAACCCCATCTACATGTCCGGATGTCTCGCTCTCCTGGGGTCGGACCAATCACCTGTTCGCACAACAACCCCAAACAACCGATTACCGAGCCCTAAATCCTACCTCACTAACACCTATTCTTAGGTCGTGGTATCGGCCGGGAGATGGCCCTAGAGCTAGGCCGTCGCGGTGCCAAGGTCATCGTCAACTACGCCAACAGCAAGGAGTCGGCCGAGGAGGTGGTGCAGGCCATCAAGAAGAGCGGCAGCGACGCGGCGTCGGTGCGCGCCAACGTGTCCAAGGTATCCGAGATCGTCGCCCTGTTCGAAGAGGCCATCAAGATCTTCGGCAAGCTGCACATCGTGTGCTCCAACAGTGGCGTCGTCTCCTTCGGGCATGTCAAGGATGTCACCGAGGAGGAGTTTGACCGCGTCTTCGCCACCAACACGCGCGGCCAGTTCTTCGTCGCCCGCGAGGCCTACAAGCACCTCGAGATCGGCGGCCGCCTCATCATGATGGGCTCCATCACGGGCCAGGCCAAGGGCGTCCCCGCGCACGCCGTCTACTCAGGTTCCAAGGGCGCCATCGAGACCTTTGTCCGGTGCATGGCCATTGATTTCGGCGACAAGAAGATCACGGTTAACTGTATTGCGCCTGGCGGCATCAAGACGGACATGTACCACGCCGTCTGCCGCGAGTATATCCCCAATGGCATGAGCCTATCAGATGAGGAGGTTGACGAGGTAAATTCCACATCTTCCGTTCTCTATTCTGTCTTGAAGTTGCTAATGTATTACTAGTACGCCTGTACTTGGTCTCCCTTGCACCGTGTCGGACTGCCTATCGATATTGCTCGTGTTGTCTGCTTCCTGGCCTCGAATGATGGTGGCTGGATGAACGGCAAGGTCCTCGGCATCGACGGACACGCCATGATGTAAATATATATAATTAGGACTCAGATAAGAAGCACACACTGCATGGTATACCAAATTATTGGATGCGCGATCCGAGGGCGAAAGACTGTGATTGTGAGGATAGAGTTCAACACGATTTCTCGTGGAAGTGATAAATAGATATATGTGGCGAATGGGCTTATTATTTACATTGATTTTGATGTTGTAATTATATACAAAATTATATTTGGGCGGCTTTGGCAATAATATGCTTATACACCTAGACACTATCTTTACTTGAATGGCTAACTGGATGATTTTCAGTCATTAAAGGACTTATAGTAAAGAGGGCTCACCAGTCTAGGGAGAAGGTCAAGCAACAGGAGTGGATTCCAAGAGCTACGGCTTCAGGAGCTTTCCCACCTAGACGATTGATGAGACTTCATATACCTGATCAAGCCTCACTCGAAATCACGGGTATGCTTATTTCTTTCAGAAGGTTCACACCTGTTATGCCATATTGGTAAGACGAAACTAGTCATGATGACTCCGTAGGCAATCTCTCTAACGTGATAGGGTATTCTGCTAAGCAACGGCCAACGAGAACAGGAACATTCTCCTCCGGTGCAAACGTCGCGAGCAGGGCAGCGGCACAAAGCTACTGCTGTATTGCAAGCTATAGTACAATAGGAGATATGACTGCCTGCAATGCGACAGATTTGTCACATACTGGAGGCTCTACATGTGAGTACAACAACTATATATAAAGCAGGCGGACTGATTGCCTACATGTAAGTACTCGGCACAGCTTGTCTGCGCCCCCGCCCCCGCCGCAGCATAATGCATCCTTTTTTTTTATGAGAGCTGATAGGTATGTAGGTATGGGAAGGAAGTATGGGGATCCGTAGTCCAGAAGTACATACGGACTGCTTGTCTGCCTGGAACCCCACATGTTCCCCCGACTATCATCACCTACCCTGGAGCACTCGTTGTCTTTCGAGTCTCCTTCTAGTTATAAGCAGATGATTAGCCCACTTCTTTGCCTAGTGGGGGTTTCAGTCGGACTGCGTTAACTCGTGGGGTTCTTGGTTTAGAGATGACAAAGGTAGCCTAGTCTTTTAGGTAGGTTGTGACGTGTTTCTGAGAGTGTGTGTTTTATAGTACGTAGTGATACTATCCGTGTACAACCGCCCTGCACGGCCCTAACGTCGAAGCTCATCCTACGGACATGTCCGGCCATTTCCAAGCATAGATTGTATGGTAAATCTGCCGATGCTTGCGTTGTCTCGATAGTAATATTTTCATGTTCGAAAGTCCATCACAAGCATCACCTGCGACAGATTACCGAAGCGCACTATATTCCGAGCTCTGAGCGATGCAGCCTCACTTCCTGGGCCTAGCGTCTTCATGGATGTGGGCGTTTGTCATTCGTTAGAGCTGGAGACGTTACTACACTTTACCGAGTAGTTACCCACCTTGAGGCAAGGGTCTGGACAAGGAGCGGGACAGTGAGATGGTAGCGGGACAAATAGACCAATTAACTTATCTCACGCCAGCACCCCTAACCAATACCCTTGCCTGACCCATGTCCTACCCATGCCCTACCCTAGTGTCATCCTTCTAATTCCTAGAAGCTGGGTATGAGGCGTGGGCGAATTGTCGAGTTCGAGAATATGGGCTCACCAGGTCTGACCAGGCAAGGGACGTCACTCAATGTACTCAAGTTTCACAGGATCGTTGCTTGGTCTTACGGCGGGCAAGCCATTCTCGACGGATATAAAATGGCTACTCCGACCTGTTGTTCCACGATGGCCTTTGAAAAGCAAGCTTCTTCTCTCAGCACACTCACAGCATACTCATCACTTCTCTCACCATGCCCAAAGCCTTGTCAAACGGTCCTCTTGCATCCCAGCCTACTGGGAGCAAGTGCGAATTCAAAGCCTACCATGAGACTATAAAAGATGGCGTTCCTATGTCCGAGCATATCCCTGAACCCTTTGCCGAATATACCAAGCATAGCGATGATAGCACCTATGCTTTGGTGATCAAGAGGTCTTTTAGGGAAGGTTCTTCGAAGAAGACCACCCTGACAGTCAATTCTCCACACATCCTGAAGGCATTTCGAGATGTCATCCGCTCCTATGATCCCGTGGTGTCTGATTTCACTTCGTCCCTGCAACTCGAAGCGCCATTCACCATGTTGGTGCACTACTGGGATGAGTTGGATGAATATCGCAAGGCTCTGTGTGACACAGACGGACGCAAGCACGTGGATCTTCTCTTCGAGTTCATGGAACGTGAGCTTGGTTCAGACCACAATCACGCGCTGAAGATGATTCAGAAAGGCCAAATCTCGTTTGACAATGCCTGGTTCATCTATCGACCGGGCGACATCCTGTACCAAGAGTTCATGGGTGAGCCATGGCTTCTCGTATGCAAGAAAGCAGTATATGAAGAGACTCCCGACGATGGCCCCTATTTGGAAATCCATGCTGTTTATACGGATGACAACGGGACTACCGTAGGCGACGCTCCATCAGTCAGGAAGCTGTTCCAGCGCCTTATATTCCCCCAAGGAGCCCCCGTGGCGATCACAGGGCTAGCGATATATCCGCGTAAGTTCGCGTCAGCCGGGGATTCTCTCGAACGCCGCCTAAAAGCTAGGGGAGAGAAATTTTTGGCTCTGAAGGACCGTTCCACTGTGAGATATGACGGCTTGGCCGAGTGGCTCAAGCCACCTCCGTTCGACTACTACGACCCAAGTGATTGCAAGTTCCGTGGTGTCTGGCTGCCGTATAAGGAGACAGGGCGAGTTATATTGGACCGCAAGACCTTCGGAGAGGAGCAACGAATGAGTCACATCAAGGTCAAGCTTGCTGAACCTCGGCCATGGCTCTGTCCTCCATACACGGTGGGATATGCTCCTAGTCAAAAGCGATGGGTTCGTCTCCTGGTTCAGAACATCCATGATGCAGATTGGATCCCAAATACCTGGGACACGCTCGTTCTTCCGGAGAAGGAGAAACGGCTCCTTCGATCTTTAGTCACATCCCATGAATACCCGGATAATCCTCGAGACCAAGCGCAGCAGAAGGGCAAGGGACTTGTAATCCTGTTACATGGTACTCCAGGCTCAGGTAAGACACTCACTGCTGAAGTGGCCGCCGAAGCTTCCCAGAAAGCCCTATTTGCTACATCGATAGGAGAGCTTAACCAAGCGTCTAGGTGAGCCATTACAAAGACATTCGCCCCCTCGTCGTACTAATATGACGGTCGTATAGTATGATTTCCGGCTCAATGCAATTCGAGAAAGAACTCAAAAGGGTCCTTCAATATGCCACTATCTGGAAAGGAATTGTACTGCTTGATGAAGCGGATGTATTCCTAGAGGAGCGGAAAGATAATAACACCGATCGAAATGCATTAGTCGCGAGTAAGTTTGCGTTGCCTTCCTCGTTTTGGGGGTTTCTTTTCATGCATGTGGTATGCAAACAGAGACTAACCTCCTCCTAAAGCGTTTCTTAAGGAATTAGAGTACTTCAGTGGCATTGTCTTCCTTACGACGAACCGAGTGAGCACGTTTGATAAGGCGATGAAGTCACGAATCCATCTCGCACTGGGATACGCACCTCCTGAGATCGATGTGCGCCGCCAGATTTGGCTGCGATATCTCGGCACAGTCCCTGCTCAACAATCGGTTATCAAGGCCCAAGAAGCAGCAAATCAACTAGCTGCTACCGAACTCAACGGGCGAGAAATCGCGAATGCATTCCACACGGCCTGTACGATGGCACGATTCGAGCAACAACCACTTGCACTTGCCCACCTCGAGACTGTGCTTGAGGTCAGGCATAAGTTTGACAATTGTCTGAGAGACGAGAAAATGTCGAAGGGTGTATTGGGTTTGAATTGGTAGAGTATTAGAGTTGGACACGCTTGGCCGCAATCAATGGTTCAAAATTAGACAATGTAGAACTCAGCATGCCAATTGAGAAACTTGGCCTTTCTTGAACTCATCGAGACCACAGATACAAGTGGCACGGCAATCTCCGATATGTTTACGTATACGCTGTTCACTGCTCCCCTTGCGTACACCGACAAGAGGTCGAGATGAGGAGAACGCCCAAATCGAGGGCCATTGCGATATATCTAAGCTTGGGAGTTCTTCCAAATTCTTTTCAAGCTGCTTCACTGCCACTGTATCGAGGAATTAGTAACTAGCCCGTCGTGGGGTGTACGCGACTTCTTGATAATGCAGGTGAAAAGTATCAGAGACAGAAGGGCAATATCAACAACAAACCCACTTACAAACATTGCATGTAATTGTCGTGAGACCCTTGGCCCATCCAGATGAGAAGACTGATCTTCCTGGCTGGGCCAAAGAATTGAGCTTCTCCTGAATTAAGGCATCTGATTGAATCTGGTAAACATCTTGATCAAGATTGGTATCGGAATCCAAAACTCGGATCGGTAGCTGCAAGCATGATGGCATACTGCTGGCGTGGATTGACAACGCACGGAATTCTTCAAGCCGCTGTTCCCGGGTTTTGGTGTCATCGGGTGTCAGTAGGAGGTGAGCTCGGGCATTCTCCGTAA
Organism: Xylaria bambusicola; assembly: GCF_022495145.1. Lineage (NCBI taxonomy): Eukaryota > Fungi > Ascomycota > Sordariomycetes > Xylariales > Xylariaceae > Xylaria > Xylaria bambusicola. Next base: position 213,092 of record NW_025953573.1, read on the forward strand.
CAGTTCCCATAGTGTGTACAATCCGGGCGAGAGAAGCCGCCGCTTCCTTCGTGCATACTAGTTGGTGATTACCTAAAAGTGAACAAAGCTGCGGTGTGAGGGGATCGTGTGCTTCTAGGTCAATGTGGTCTTTCTGAGATTGCCCAAACCACGACTGCGGCGTCACTCGAAGGTGGGAGATATCGGATGTAAGCGCCACGAGAACTGAGGTGTCGATATTGAGTTCCGAAGTGATATTTCTCTTCGGACTTGGCACCATTTCATGAAGCAAGTCATCTGAAAGGGGCAATGAAACAGGCAACTTATCGCCACAAGAAACATTGACATCCATGTCCCGGCAGAACTTAACTATTTTATCGACTTCAACATACTCTCCTTCTTGTATTCGTGGCAAGACGAGACATATAGTTGGAGTAGTATTGCGGATCTGGTGCCCTTGAGCTATCGTCTTCAAGGTCCTAGCCATCTTCACTAGTGGAACATCAGAAAAATCCTGGGATGTGTCACTACTCGAGTCACTATCGTCGCTATCTCCGCAATATATGGACTCTTTCGCCATATCAAACAGCAGTCTCCTATTCGTGATGGTCGAGACCTTGTACCACAACAACCCTCCATCACAAATAACGTCGATGCGAGTAGAGCGACCGTTTTGATTTCGCTTGGGCTCAGATCCACCCTGGCTCAGAATATCTTTGATTCGAATTCCAGGTGCCAAAATACGGCGTTTGAAGGGCCCACTGAATACGGGGTGTCTCAATTTGACAATATTCTTGGAGCTCTTTGCAGTACTCCATACGGCATGAAGGTAAGGAAGGTTGGAGGAGGATATGCGGTGTGCAGAGAAAGGATCTTCAGAGTTGATGTCATTCTCCAAGTTTTGAACCTCAGACAATACATCGTGATAGAATGAAATATGCATATTTTGAGGAAATTCCTGAAAATATCCTCGGTAGACATTGCAGAGATGTGCAGCAAACTGCTCAACCTCGGCTTGCAGCTCCTTAGCTCGACACAGCACGTCTCCGTGGTCTGACTCTACCGGAGGTGCAGGTTCGCTGGAGTCAGATTCGCCATATTGGGCGATTATAGTCATTTATATAGTATCCGATTCTTGAATGTATGAGCAAGGCGGCGTATCTCGTTAATTTTTGGTCGCAGTTGATATTCTGAAGTGCATGTCAGTAGAGTTTGAAGTACCTACCTACAACGAAGAATCAGCTAGTGGACCATCGTGTCGCGCCAGCTGAGTGCCAGCTGTTACTGGTTCGACACTTCACGATAGGTAAGTTGGTAGAGATGCCCGCTGAGAAGCACACGTCTTTTTAGCCAAACTTGTTATATACTGTATATAACCGTTTTACTGCTAAGGTTTGATGAAACACCACCTACACTCGCATTTACGAGTGTAAGCAGCGTACAGCCACATAATAGGACTTACCATAGCCCTTGATCTGAAGACGGAGAACAGACCGGCGCAGAGCGTGGCGGGCGCCAGCGCGAGTGTCTACCAACACAACTCTTGCAAGGTCGTAGGAGAGGTAATACATCATTGCATTCAACTACAAATATGTAAGTGCATATGTAAATATATATATCTACTCACTAATGAGATTGATCAGTAGAGCAGTCAGCAAGGCCGATTTGGTGCAATGGGGGCACACCGGGTTTAGTAGGCCGCAGTCCGACAAGCTGGAGTGACTCGAATCCGACGTTTACCAATACAGCCTTGAAATGGTAAGATCGGTAGCTAGGATGAGATATACTGAGCTCACCACAGTTCTCTAAGCATAAGTTCATATGCTTTTCAGAGTGGCTGCGGACGGATTGGTATCCTCACCTCGGGAAGAAATGATTGAAGTCAGGCCAACGGTAGAGTCAGATCCCCAGTGAATTCCCATATTACACTTTAATCTCGGTAACATATCCTAAACCCCATGGTGACTGGATTGCTAGTGTCTACTCTCAACACATATACTAGATTTTCTAGGCTATCTCTAGCTCTAATGTCTTGTATTCTACATATTTCCCAGCTCACCCGGTTCTCCACGTCGCAGTATTCTTAACGTCAGAACTCTAGGTGCACATTGGACAGTCAACCATCAGTTTTGGCCCCAGCGCAATTACTACCCCACCAGAAAGTCGGAGTAGCCCTACAATCGATTCTGCAGCTGACCCCATTCCAGCCGGAACCACCAGAACACCGTGATATCGGAAGAGACGAGTCTCTAATCTGATTTGGGGACTTTGGGGGGCGGGCGAGTCATCGAATGCAATGCCAGATATTGGACAGTTAGTATGAAGAAGTCTGCCGACTCATCATGGTCAAATACGAACATTGTAGGTATACATCAATACGGTATGTAGGCTCAGTCGGTTGAGAGGCTGGCTACCTCATACCCGTGCAACCACACAGTATAGGACATGCTGCATTGTCGATCGCAAGCTTTCTGCAATGCGTCCCTGGTTCTCAGAATTTGCACAGCCCGTTGTAACCTCATCTCTTTAAGGCTTTTGGTCGGAGGTTCTTGGTTTCAATCCGTCAATTTGTATATGATCGTCAAGGAGCCTGCCGTTGCTCTCCAACTTCCTCTATAACCTATCTACCTAGGCATCGGGTTTTCACGCTCTACATATTGGTGTGCCCAACTGTCGAGAGCTGCTTTCCGGATAAGTCCCTCGCCTCCTTTCTCCCCTCGATAACAACGTCCTTCAAGGACACTTGATATCTTTCACAATGGACCTAGCTAATTTTGCTTCACTTACACCGTATCAGCAAGAGCAGGTCCTTAATAGGCCTGCCCTTCCGCCTCTCCTGGGGATTTCGACCTAGAACAACTCCGTCGTGTCGCGAGGTGGACGCAGGCGCACTTACACATTATCGTGTAGTTCATCATCTGCTTCCGCCAGTGATATTATCAGGATTCCCTAGAGGATCTACCGAAATATTACTTAAAGAAAAGATTTGCTCATGATTAAGAATAGGAAGTGCCTTGTATAGGAGATAACCACGATATGGGTATCCTTATCTATACATACGTAGGCAATAGCCAACAACACATCTGTAGGAGCGGTAAACGTCGCCGTTAGCCTCGTAGAGTCGTTCACTGCCATATGCACAGCTCATTCTCTGGTGCCAATCGAATCGGCCGGCAGAACATCAACGGAAAACTATTCTATAGTCTCCGAATATGAAAATTTGGCCATCTCCACTGTGTATTTTCAACACTGAAGTTATAGCTGGCTTCGATTATCAATACTAGTAATTACTTGTTATTCATCTGTTCTTTAATTATTCTCCAATCTCAGACATGAGCATGGGCTTTGACCGCCGTAAATCAGACGATCATTTGTCGAAGAACCCATACATGCACGATTGGATATCCCTATTCCTACCCTCTTCTAACATTCCTGCATATTTCGCACAACCACTTGTAATGTCTCGTAAGCATCGAACCTAACCCTCTGATTAGATCCTAACGGTCGAGCACGGTAATTATGCCATTCGTTCTTGATCTCAGCCTGTGCATCATTGATGCTGTCGGCACTTGGAAATCACCCGTACCCCATGTTTCAAAAGCCGACGTTCCCGTCCCGTGACATGATCTACCCGTAGGCGCTCATCCGCCATGCGGACTCGAAACTGGTTACAAGACAAAAACCATTCAGCTTATTTGTTTTCCTTACAAAAGGCAATTAAGTCTTCTTGCAATAGGTGCGCTCTGACGTAGCACAATCCCCTGATTTTCGCGCTTGATGATCACTGTCGGCAGATCCCCCCTTTCATGCCTCCCAAAGATCATAACTTGGAAGTGTGGATAATATGGCTACAAAAGCGAGCGAGGGGGACTTGAAATTGTGGCCCTTAGCTATTCAAGTCCAGATCCAACTCCAGTCAAGTAATGATGAAGCTCATGTCCTTTCTCTCGATGTTTATGGTAGCCACGGTGAAGGCCAGCCTTCGCCTTGGTAACCGTGCAAGCTGCTCTGAACTGCACATTTTCGGCGCCCGCGAGACAACAGCGCCGCCAGGCTTCGGCACGACTGGCCGTGTAATAGAATCAATTCAACGCGCATATCCCGATGCCTCGGCGGAGTCCATCGTATATCCTGCTGCGGGAGGAAATATGTATGGCGGAAGTGTTGCTGCGGGGATTCGTGCAGTGGCGGCCCAGGCCAACTCTTACTTTCAGCAGTGTCCAAATGCTACATTAATAGTCATAGGTTACTCTCAAGTCAGTTCAATTCCACATGCAGCAAGACTGATTATATATCTGACTTCTTCCACTTATCATTACACCTAGGGTGCGCAAATCGTAGATGACGCTTTCTGTGGCGGCCCAGACGGTTTCTCGCTGAACACAACCAGAGAGAGTGTATCGGCCGGTGTCAGCAGAATGGTAGCAGCGATCATACTCATGGGAAGCCCGCGCAATGTCCCAGGGAGAGTGGGAAATGTCGGCAACGCTACTGCGGGAGGCGTATGTAAGCAATATTGTGTATGTCTATACTGACTGACTTGGTAAACCCAGTTTGCTGCCCGTCCATCAGGGTATCAATGCCCTGCTTTCCAAGGCATCATTCGCTCGTACTGCGACGAGGCGGACTTGTACTGCGCCAAAGGGAATAGTAGCGCAACGCATCAGAGTTATGCTAGTGTCTACGGCCAAGACGCGTTCGATTTCGTGACACGGAAACTAGCTGGCACGTCTGTGAGAGGGACTACGAGCGCGGCTACGAAATTGAGAAGAAATAGCAGACTGGCTGCTATGGTCTCACTTGCTGTTGTCCTTATTTTTGTATTAATTTGATGCCTCTACGATATAATCTCAAGCATCTCCTTTGATTTCCAACGGTCTGATGCGATATGACATTGAACGTGAAAAGTCCGAGATTCCGATTTATCAATCCCTTGAGTTGTAAGTACTCGCAGCAGTCAAAACTTTGACTTAGTTTTCCTCGAAACATAGAGCTCATATCCGATCGACCACAACCTCTATGAAATGGAGAGGTCGTCCGTGCCCGTCCAAGCCTCACGTATATCTCACAATAACGAGGTGCCATTGTATGGACATAAGTTGTTCTTGTTGACGAGTTCGTCTAAACCGTCAGTGCAGCCGTAACAAGCGCACATCTGTTCAACATATCCGTAAGCCTAAGGGATTTCGAAGGGATGGTCCCCCAGTTTTCAGAGATCTGTCACTTCAAGAATACCACCTCTTGGATTCATCTTGATTACTATACACGCCACGTACGGCTGCCTTCGTAGACCACAAGTCCATACCAAGCAATTAAAAAGTAACTTACAAGCTCCGGAGGATCCACACACTTGAAGATGTCAGCCGGGTTCTTGCTGGCACCCTCCCAGCCCAGGATTATGGCGTTGTAGCAAGCGCTAGCATCCATCACAGGCTCGCAGGTGTAGTCTGGCTCGCTTATACTGCATGGGCCGGTTGTCGCAAGGGCAGCCGTAACGAGCGCCATGATGGTAGTAAGGGTCGAAGAGGCATACATCTTCAAATCGTTGGTTGAATAGCTTTGACCTTGATCGTTGATGTTCTCGATCTTGCGGAATTTCGATGCTGACTGAGACTTTGGGAGATTCGTCTATAGACTAGGCGAAACAGATGCACAAGCAGTACCAGTGAGCTCCATGAGGGGTACTTGATTCAATATGTATGTGTCTCGCATCTGGATGCAGCGCGGATGAATATAGCTAGGTGCTGAGGCGAGGGTGTCCAAGTTTTTGGTAGTGTTGCGAATGCTTCCCTGCCACTTTCACCGGAGAGGGTATGGCCATCCCTATTGGAGCGCCCAAGAACGCCGAGACAGAGTAATATGAAGATTAATTCGAGACCAGATCTCTAACTTGGGAGATCGAAGGTCGATATGGTGAGTGCATATTTAGCCTAGATTGTTGGTCTAGGCGAATGGTGGTCGGTAATTTGCGGCCTGCTAGATACAAGGAAGAACCATCATAGGCTGCAATAGTAGTCTGGTATCACACGTAATAGGGAGCTTTCCTAGCGATCGGAAAATTATTCAATTAGTAGCAGAAAATTTGGTAATGGAGACTTCCTGCATTAGTATGAGAAGACACCTTGCATTGTTAACCTCTCTGATAGCATCCTGTATTGTCTTTCAAATTGGAGCCATATACCCACGTCCGAAGAATCCGCGAACGGTCATTATGCACTTAAAGCTCATACTCATCACCATCCAACTGCGTCGGATCATCTAAATCAGCAAAAAGCTTGACGCCCCAGCCTCTTCCCGGATCATTCATCCTCGTCTTCTTATCATGTATAGCAATCTCGAGCATCTCTTCCTCAGTGAACTTGATATCCAAAGCGCCCAAATTCTCAAGGATATGCTTCTCTTGCACGCTCTTCGGAATGACGACCGTATCACGCTGAAGACCCCACGCCAGAACCGTCTGCGCGACTGTACCGTTTTTCTTCTCCGCCAGGTCGATCCATAAGGGGTCCTTCAAAATTGGATCTAGCTTCTGTTTATCTTTATACACTGGGTTCGTGTTAGCTAGGGGTGAGTACGCAATCACTGTGACCCCAATCTCCTTGTGCCAGTCGACGAAATCTTGCTGCTGAAGATAGGGATGAGTCTCGAACTCATGTGCGTACGGACAGATCTGGCAGATTTCCAAAATCGTCTCAACATCGCGCTTGGAGAAGTTCGAGATGCCAATCTTCCTAGTCAGGTTGGAGCGCGCAATGTTCTCCATTGCCCGCCAGGTGTCGACGATCGTGGTGCTTTCATCTACCTTCGTGCCTTCGCCAGGCACGAACGCGACCGGCCAGTGCATGAGATAGAGGTCCAAGTAACCCACGCCGAGGTCTTTCACAGATTTCTGGACGGCGATGGTCGCCTCCTTTGGTCGATGATCTGCATTCCACAGTTTGCTTGTCACCCAGAGCTTGTTGCGGGGCAAGTTCGCTGCCAGTATCCCTTTTCCGGTCTCTTTTTCATTTTCTGTAATTCGTCAACTTCGCATATCTTATGTATATGAAGTTCTGGAGCAGACAGACTGTATATCAATGCTGCGTCAACATGATTGTAGCCCGACTTCAGCGCAAATTCTACAGCATGGGCGACTTTATCTTCATCGGAGAGCCAAGTCCCCAAGCCAAATGACGGTATCTCGATACCACCTCCATGGACCTCTGTGCGCACAGGCGGTCGGGTAGACACGATCCAGTATTGAGTCGCAGCGAAATAGACATAAACGCCGACCAAAAGAACGGCCGAGATAGTTTTGAAAAATGTCATTCTGGGATGAGGATCGCCATTCAATGACGCGACATGGCTATCTAGAGAGTTGAGCAAATATAACTCTGGTCAAGAGCGTTGGTGCGGGCGCGGAGATGCATGTCACTTTGGAGCTTCATAATGACATCATCGAACCCCCTCTCTAGGTAGTCAAACGTCGCACATGGCATCTATCGGCTGTGGTAGAGCTATGGTAAGGATTAAGGTGTAAAGGTTCCGAAAAATAGACGTCAAGCCGTATTGATATGACGCGGTGATACGGTGTAAAGGTCGAGACTTATATATAAATACTACCTAGGGGTTGATATTCGATAGGAAGACTGATTGACTAAATATACAGCACATAAACCTACTACTACTTGATACTATAATTGCTATATATACCTAAATTTACCATGTCGGGACCTAATACAGGAACTGCCTCGATCTATGAGGACGGTGACGAACACAACTATTCTCGGGAAGCTATTCGCGGCGAGCAGAGACACCACTTACAGAATGTTGAGGGATACATGCGAAGTAGGTCCCTGATCTAGAGTTCATCATGTCTCAAATACTTGAAACTAACAAAACGCGAATTAGAGGACCAAAACAGAGGAATGAACGACATGCTTAGCGAAGATGTACGATCTTTACGTTATTCATATCTGGCGGAATCCATATCGATTGACCAATATCATCTAGACCCAAGCCCAAATAAACGAGCGATACAAAACAGATCCGCTATACCACGTACGTAACCTACAGAAAAGAGCTTATCATGCTTCATGATGGGATACGAAAGGAGTATACTGATGTAGCAATCGCAGGCCACCATGCATGGCAACAAGCCGTCCCGAGGCGCCCAGCAGGACGCTGAGATCCAGGCTGAGGAGGCCGAGATGCTCAGGAAAAAGCAGGAGAAAACAGACAGCATGCCGGGCAAGAAGTTCGAGCACAAGTCCTCAAGGGAGCACTAGATGGCGACTTGCGAATCGGAAGACGTGCACGCATCAAAAACAGTGTAGGATAGGAGACTTTGGCGGGTTTGTAGCTGCCGGCACTGTGTCGAGCATGTGTATAAATCAATGCATTGATCTAAGAACAAGCTCTAACATCTGTGAAAAGCGAAGTGCCCTACCGTAGTATGATGACATGCCAAATATCCCTCATCCCCATTCACAGCATTCCCTGCTGGAGATTAACCCTCGAGGCGCCATAGTGCTTGAGAAACCGTCCCCAGACCGCGCGGCAGCCCTCTTCGCCAGCCTTCTCGAGCTCGCCGACGGCAATGGGCCAGAGTACTTCATATCAAACGTCAGCACGAAACGAAAGAGAGCGATAAGGATTGGAAGAGATAACTTTACTCACCCCTCCCCGCACCATCTTCCCACCCAATAGGCATCACGCCAGCAAACACGGCGTCAAACTCAGGCGAAGCGCTCATATATCCCGGATCGACGGTATTCATGGCGACGCGCGCGGTCCTCCACGCTTCTACGGCCTCGGTCTCGGCGATCATGTTGAGCGCGGCCTTGGACATGTTGGTGTGGACGTGTCGGCCTCTCTTCGCGGCGCGCGCCGACCGCTCGAAGACGCCCTCGCGCGACGAGACATTGACGACGTAACCCCGGGCCTCGCCGTCGGGGTCGGACATGATCGGGAGGAGCTCCCGGGTCAGGATCAGCGGCACGAAGGCGTTGACCGAGTGTGCGGATATCACGTCTTCGTACGGGATCTGCGGCAAGGACTGCACCCATGAGGATCCTAGCGTGCGCGCCTCCTCGTTTATCTCTAGCTGTTGCGGCGACGAGGAGCCCTCGATGCGTGCGTTGATTCCGGCTCGGATCTTAGGCACGTATGATGTCTGAGGGAGGAGGAGGGAGCGGGCGGTGGTGCTTTTCAATCTCTCTTCGTTGCGCACGGATGAGTCCTCCTTCTCGACGCTGTCAGTGAGGGTCTGCGCGGCGTTGTTGATGAGGATGTGCAGGGTGCCGCCCCATCGCTGCACGATCTGGCGGATTTCCCGCGCGAGTTCGAAAGCGTCTTTCGCAGACCGGAAATCAGCACCGACGATCAGCAGCCTGTCCATCCACCCTTCCGAGTCTTTCTCGGCCTGGTAGCGCTGGAGCGCGTCGTGCGGGTAGCGGGTAGACGCTATGACCTTTGCACCGCAGCGTAGAAGTCGTAGTGCGGTGTGGTACCCGAGATTCACTCTTGCGCCTGTCACAGCTGCGATCTTACCTGCTAGAGAGAGTCGCGGTGGCAAGGAAAGTTGCGATCCCGCGAGATTGAAGTCGCCGCATGGACCGCACATTGATGAGATCGTCCGGTGAGGCTTGAGGAGTTGTTGACCACATATGTAACAGTGAGGCTGTGTCTTTGGTTTCCCGTGAGACGCTACGTAGGTCTGGACGCTTTTTCCCCAGGAAATGACATCCTGCCCATTTTCTCCGCTCATAGAATCTTCTATTTGCGCTAGAATATGTGCGAGAACAACAGCCCCTGTCTCGTTACTAGATATTGACTTCTCACTGAATAACTGCCGCAGCGTATTTGCCGTAGTAACTAAATCCCGTTCACTCACTTGCGGCCGGGATTGCGACGTTTGGTCTTGACGTTCCGCTTTCGAAACCCCCTGTGGTTTCCTGATGTCTTTGTCAGTCTCACTCCAGTCAATTTCGTCGGAAACAAGAAATCCCCCGTCTTCTGGTGTTTTGCGTTGCGGTGCTCCTTTCAGAAACTGGCGGATTTCCGATATCTTAGATTCGTAAAGGAGTTGCAATAAGTCTTGGTCGCAACCCCGGTATGGCATAAGATGTTGCGCTACTTCGACTGCCTTCGGGGTGGGCCAGGGGGGCATATAGAGAGCAAGAAGGCTCGGTAATTTTGATAGCTGCTGAACGCGGCATACCTTTAAATCAGCATGTAACTGACGAGATATAATGCGAGGTGATTCATGCTCAATGAAGAGGCGGTAATCGCTGGGGTCCACTAGGCATCTGCGGCGCAAGATGGACAGCTGAGTTGAGGCGACGGAATTGGTGATATCGGGGAACTCTTTCGTCATCCATTCTATGATGGTGACGAACGATTCGAGCCAATCGAGTTCAGCATTGGGCTTCGGCAGAACTCCATTGGAGAATGGGTATTGAACGAATGTTGCACTTTCGGGCGGGCTATCACATGTGCGTTTTAAGAACCTTCTAGGCGTCGGGCAATATATATAGTCGATGCCATCGATAGCCCTTTTATAATGTGGTTCAAGGTGTGAAGGAAGCTTTTGTTCAACGTCGAGTAATTTACTCTTGCTGACCACTACTTTGAGTAAACGCAGGCACCAGTCAAAGGGAACAAGTGTTGTGTACGGATATCTAAATCGACATGGGGTGTGTTGCAGCGTCAGATTCTGGTCCGCATGTGCGTGTTCTTTTTTGAAATGCCATCTTGGAATCCTTTGATTGCGTCTTGCATCAAGCCGAAGCCTAGTCAAAACATGTGCCTCACTAGTTGGTTTTTCTGGCGCGTTGGCAACCTTGAGGAAACGTGGGAAGCGTTCATACAAATCGGCCAATGTTTCAAGTTCATCTGACTGTCTTCGAAAGAGCTCTAAATACGCGCCTTTCAAGTCTGAAAGAATTTCACTCATGTCTAGGCTATGTTTGTCGTTTTGGAATCCGCGAGCGATATTTGTTGCGAATAAGTCCTCTAGTGCCTGATACCAGTTAAATTTTGAGGTCAAAGATATCGCAATGAGAGAGGATAGTACATCGTGACCTGTTGTGATACCTTTTCCAGCCCATTTGGCAAGTTTGCTCTTATCCGGCACATAGTGGATGGCAGCCTTGAGTTCCGGCGTCGACACCCATCGACCCCTGTAGTGTTCAAGACCGATCAAAGTGAAGAAAGAATTCTGTAGATGTCTATGCAAAGCTGAAATGATGTAACTCTGGGGAGAGGTTTATTAGTAACATCGCAAGTATCAGTTTTGGTAGGGTATTAGTCTAAACCTTTGTTGAGGCTACATTTGTGGTCGCTCTATACCTGAGCCCAGCCTCTGACAACCATGTCTCAAACTCATGGCCATTTACTCGAGCCCAAGAGGAACGGTATTGAGTCCATGCTAATTGGTTAAGCGAGCGCCAGAGGTACTCTACTTCTTCTGTTTCATCTCTCAAAAGGTGTTGCCAGTGCGAAAGATACTGGATCGCTTCACGCAGACGTTGTCCACCGCAAGAGAAGAGATCTAGGATTTGGACGAGCTGTAGGTCTTCAAGAATCTGTCCGGTTATCTCAAAAGGCAGAGCCTCTAGATGCTGTGCAGTCCGCACAAGCAGAGGGTCCTGCCATGGCTGCTGCATGTTAGCTGGGCGGTATGAGCGGCCAGAAAAGTGTCTCGCCAGAGTTTGTCGCTCCGTAAGCCTGGAGATCTTGAACTATCTAGTGAAGAAGCGGGGATGGACGAGACGCCCAGGTGGGTCAGCTGATTTGGATGACATGAGATTTTCGGCCAGCGATGAATATTACGGAATACGTCAGGCAATTCACAAATGTCCGTTGGCATGGTGTTGATTTCAGATTGGATAAGAAAACAATATTCTAAAGAGTGATGAAAATGCTACCAGATCGCACGTCATAACGCCTACAACTCCAAAGATCCGCCTCCGCCCAACCTCGCCCGATAGAGGTCCTATGTCGCGATTATCTCACAAATATACATTTTGCTATGCCCCTTAAGTGTCATCAAGAGACATGGTGGTCGCCAACCTAAATTTGTCTCGAAGTTTACCAACAGAATAGGATATCGAAACATGCTGAAAATAACTATTCAAGAATACTCGCTGCTCGTGAATGAACGATTGCTCGTGAGGGAAAAGGATAGATATGACTATTTGGAGCGCTTTTTAGTGCTCGTACCCGGCGCCTCGTTGCCAAGGGCTAGCATTTTGCGCTTGGGAGATAGAGTGAATGGAAGGGCTGGCTGTTCGTGGAATCTCGCCATTGGTTGGCGCAAATGAGGGGTGTTGATCAGCAGAATAGCGAGTACGGTCGTTTTGCACTGTGCTCGTACTAGAGGCAGTTGCTGCTGACGATGGTACGGTGCGATTTACAGACTGAGGACGCGAGCGCGGCGGGTGATGGAATGACGGCGGCTTGAGAGACTCGTTGTCATCCAATCCAGATCCATAGCCTCCCATTTTATCGCCACGAGCCGTCATTGCTAGTGCATCGAGCTCACCATTCGGTGATAACTGGCTCTGAGACTTCATAAACGAAGTTCGGTCGTCACCCATAAATTTGTATCGGCCATCGGGATTATCAGTGAAGAAGACGATAGCAGTAGAAATGATTAGCACAAGGAGTAAGATCAGGGTAGTCGCAGCATTGAGAATCCAAAGAACCACGCCTATAACACCAGTGACGATGGGTGGTTGATCGAAGACCTTTGTGAAGATCAATAGGAAGACGGCGTTAACAAAATTTACAGCGCAAATGGCGATATTGAAAGAGTTGATCTTCTTGTCCATCCACGGTCGCAAAACAGCGGCAGCTATAAGAGCGCCCGCCTCGATGAGGAGCAGTGCAACTGCTTGGACAGTGCCGGCATTCTGAGCAAAAGCAATGAAGAATGATTTCAGAATAGTATAGCCAAGTACTGGCACGATGAAGTAGTACGCAGAAGCACGGAATTGGATATAGAGAAAACCTAGCTACTGGTCAGTGACTGCATAGATGGATGAGTTTTGAGACAGAAGAGAATTTGAGACTCACCCCATTTGTTCAGGGTCTGGGGATCCGAGAAGAGAATATATGCAGGGTTTCTGTGAAGTTGAACCGAGCGATGAGCAATCCGGATTAATTTATACGAGGCCCAACCTAAGCCAAAATTTACGTATATGAGAAAGAACACTGCCAAAACTACTTCGGCGGCAGAGTCTCGCTGAGTAAACTCCCACAAAGAAAGTATGGTCACCGGGGCATATCCGATCAGGGTGATACGAAAGAGAATGCCTTTAAGCACAGTAACTGGATATCAATTGTTAGTAACTTCTTCCAAACCTAAATTCGTCAAACCAGATTAGAGACTTACGCCATCCGTTGCGGAAATCTAAAAATGTGTCGCCCTTCATCCATCGCGCCTTGGCAGCCAGCTCACACAATCCCTTGAAGAGGGCAACTAGGATTGCAGCGAAGACCATGACCACGTAGAAAGAAACAATACCCGTGAGGAAGAGGTTTGTAGTCTCGATACCAGCTCTAAAAGCAACGCGCTGGATGCCATAGACGATGTATGAACCATAATCGGTTTTGACATTACCACGCTTCGCCAGACTTGAGACGTGACTCGGCAAAGAGCGTGGCATAATTGCCTCTGCACGGTTGAATAAGCTCATGGCTGGTGCGACCAGAGGCTCAGATCGTTTCTGGACTTGGACGGATACAGTAGCCAAAGTATCAATGATTCTCGCGGCCGTACCCCCTGTCGAACGTTGATACCAGGTAAAGATGTCTTGTACTAACCATGCATGTTAGTTGTGTACAAGACAGGAAAATAACCTTCTCTCATTTGAGACTAGCCAAATAGACTTTATGCATAAGGGATAAGACAGGCTATACTCTGCGGTATCATGATTCAAGGTGCGCAAAACTTACAGAAACCAACATTGACAATGCCCAAACTCCACTGAAAGTCTTGGGTCCACGATTGAACAACTGGAGGTAGCGGAATACCGACAAGACCAACCATAGCCTGAGATTGAAAGTAGCTCGTGAGGGCCAAGGCCGTGGCGGCAACATGGGATGCAGCGTTCGAGTGGCCCAGGCCGGAGAGAAGGGCGGATGACGCAAGGGCAAGACCAGCGACGACGGCGGACGCCCACTTAACTCCAATTAGATCAACAGTCTGACCATTTGATACCGTGGCCTCTAGACATGCAACACTCTGGCCTGCCATGGGACCGCTCGTCGCATTGATGTACACCCGCACCTTCGCATCGATATCGGGGAAGGTGTAGGCAATTCCAGGCACGAGGCTAGCGGTTTTGGGGTCGATGTTGTTGATGCTGAACGGGTCGTCTAGGTTACCGGATACCATGGGACAAAAGCCAGCCAGGTCGAATTCACAAGGATCGAGGATGAGGGAATAGAACTGATAGCCATAGGCAGAGATGGTGACATCGAATTTCACGTTGGCCTCGATGGTGGAGACAGCACTGATGTTGACATGAATGCTATTCTCACTGGGGATGTAACGAAGATTGAACAAGCTGGCTGTGAAGCCCGAGTTTGCCTGGCAAGCGTTAAGAGAGTCGGTTTCCAGTTTCCGTTCGGCTGTGGCGGGCAGAACAAGAGCGAAGAGGCAGAAGAAGTTGAAGAGCAGCGCCCTTATCGACGCAGCGGAAGAGGTCATGTTGAGGGTAGATTAGGCGTGATGAAGAGCGACGCTATAAGTAAGAGCCGAGTCGATACAGTTTTCGGCCTCGTACACAGCAACCGATGCCGTCGTGAAGCGCACCATTGACCTATCCCTCGAGAAGCATTAACGGCGACGACGTACGGCGCGCGGCGTGAGGCACAGGGTGAGGTAAAGCGGATCGAGCAGCGGACCGAGCGACGGATACGGCGGGAAGCTGACTTGTCGCGTTGAAGGCAGGGCCGACAGGTAGAGATTACTATTAGTATAGTCCGGATGATGGTCTGCCACGGCAGGAAATGTAGGAGAAGCGAATGGAAGCTGCCCTATGGCATTATTATGGGAGGGATGGGGGGTGGTGGTGTGGTCTGCAAGGAAGCAAAGCAAGAAGCAAAGCAGGACGCAAAGCAGAAAGGGATGCGGTGGTTTGATGTCAGAAGGGCCCGGCCGGGAGAAGCGGGATGGGATTCCCTAGTATACAGTCAGTCAATCATGGAGGGAATGTCTCTGTATCTGGTCTAGTGACCGCATCCCGCAGCAGTATCAGCATCAGCAGCATCAGAAGCAGCATAGCAGCATAGCAACGTCAGCGCTTCCAAATCCAGTCAGATGGGATGGGCGGGTACAGTTACGGGCTTCCACGGGCTTGTAACCTACCTAGGTAGTATAAGCTTGTATGGAGCCCTTATTGGGGTTGGGTTGGCCTGGGCCCTACCTCGCCTACTTACTTACTTAGGGCGGGAACGAGGTATTTAGTACGTGGGTTAGCCTTCTTTGGCAGCACCGACGTATTACGGTACTAGTGTGCTAATAAAATCTAGCACAGAATGGCCTGTTCAACTAGGCACCAGAATTAACGATTTATCAGGGAATCCCCCTTGCCAGCCCTTTGCTCTCCAGATCTTCGGGCATAAACATCCACCAAAACATGGCGATAATTCCCTTCAGTCCTTACTCCTCGAGGAAGTAGGCATGTTCTCGATTGCCACACAAGTCCTAGGTACATAGGTAAGTAAGTAGGTAATAGGTAAGACCAAACACTACTGAAGGAATTCAAAGCAATGATGAAGGGAGATGGAGTCTAGGTACCACGACAGGGAAACTGTAGCTGTGTCTCTCCATCAGTCCGTCGTGGCGATAATTCAGACCGAATGCTTTTGAAAGCTGTCTTCGTCTACTTACAGTAAACACAGCGCTTACTCACCTACCTACCTACCCAATACGTCCTGAAAAATGCAGCCAGTTGTGGCAAGGCTTTGATTGGGTATAATTACTTATACGATGAAGAAATTGGAGTGGCCGTGAGGCAGTGCAAGCTGAGACCGAGTGGTACCTGGACTAGCGTGGGCATCTCCCTACTTAGGTAGGTACTTAGGTAGGTATTGATGCACAGCCTCCCCGACCCGACCCTACCGCGAGACTCAAGATCGCGCATCAAGTTCTTCAGCAATCTGACGATATCTGTACGAAGTGTGCAACGTGCTGTACATAGCGTCCGTTAGTAGCAGCTCTAGCCGTTGGGGGTGGATCAAACACGAGAAACCCCAATCATACCTATCTATACTAACATAACCGCTGTTGACTTACTTAGGTACTTAGACATGTGCGTCTCCATTTTAGCGACCTTGAAACATTCATTATACTTAAGTAATACTTCTTACTCCTTTATAAATAGCCGTGAACTTCGAGGAAGAGACAAAAAGGCGGATCGCCATGGCGTTCATGTAAGGATAGCCCTTTGATCGACGTTTCCACCATGCATGTTGTCGTGATGTAGGTAATTACGTCTATGCGTACCTACTTCGATACGTCGTATTTGTAGGGGTCTGCTAGAGATCGCAAAGTACCCATTACAGGCCCATTGTTGTTGTCAATGCTGCGTTGACGTGCCAAGCCATGGGGTGATATGCTTAACCCAACCAGGTAAAAGCCTGTTCTGACCTGTAAATTCTTACATAAGCCTACAAAT
The DNA here is from genome assembly GCF_022495145.1 of Xylaria bambusicola. Lineage (NCBI taxonomy): Eukaryota > Fungi > Ascomycota > Sordariomycetes > Xylariales > Xylariaceae > Xylaria > Xylaria bambusicola. The sequence goes on from NW_025953573.1 coordinate 229,741, forward strand.
ACTAATACCTCAATTATAACGATCTCTGAATTTTCATAATCTGTAAAGCTAGGAGTTGGGTAAATTGAGTTAATCAGACAGGAGCTATACAGCTCCTAGGGAAAGAAACAGGGCTATATTTAATGCAATAGTCTACTATATCTGCGCCCAGCGCCAAACTAGTCCATCGCATCTTCTGCTGGTACCCTATTCCAAAATCTTGTCTTTGTTAAGGCAAAGATGTGTTAAGTGGAAATGAAAGAATGTACTGTGTATGATGAGCAAACTTTTGGATCGTATTTAAAACATACCTAGGTAGTAGTAGACTTCAGATGTTAGCAAGGTCTTTCTAAGTGTAAATCGAGCTAGGTTTAACCACCACGGCTGATCAGGGACAGTATGAACCTTGGTTATCATGATAAATCATTCTCTCCTGAATAGTGTCAACTTCAGGTGCTGCATTCAATTATTGTGGTATCCAAAGGCATGTTCGTGTTTTGCCCGTTGTTTCTCAAACTTCAGAATCTCTTCAATGTGGACCTTGCGCCCCGTCCCTTTATATCCTTCAAATCGATGAGTATAAGGTGTTGCTACAGTACCCATGTTCTAATGTTGCGGGGAATGCATTCGGTTAATCGGTACCTAGGTATTAATGCTTCTGCCTGATATGCCACTGGTTTCAGGGGGTTGTATGGGAATTAGGGACTCGATGCTGGGATCGGGCACTGTCAAATTGGTGGCAGTGCTGATGGAGTTTGGATTTAAAGGAGGGACCAGACCCCCAACCAAGAAAAGGGGAAGGGACGAGGGAAGCGTGAAATAGGAGATTCTTCGCAACGCAGCGATGCACCTTCAAGTGGGATGGATTCAAACCCTCGACCTAATCGGGAGCAGTTAGAAATCTGTACGATGAGCTATAAACCCTATAATAACCACGGGACGTAGAGTTCAGGCGGTGTGACCGCTAGTGTTATGGTTCGTTCCCATGGTTCGCGAGAATGGTAAGAAAGTATGGTCGAGCTGGTGGTGATGAGAAGGCAGGAATGACTAGATGATGAGAAGGGAGGGGTAAGGGGAAAGGAAGAGAAGGAGCAAAAGGACACAGAAACTTGACTTACACATGGAGTATGACGTAATGTTTAGATAGATAATTGGAATATAGCGAAAAGCTGACATAGCTTGAAGTTGTAGAATAAGAGGAAATTTGTATATGCTAGTATAACAAGGGGCAGAGATCCGAGCTCGGAAATTGATGCTATTCATAATATAATGATCAGCTAGGGCTGTATGAGTCCTTGACCAACTAATTCCATCTTGGCCTAAGTGGCTTGACTCAACTCTATATACAACTGGTCTGCCAACCCAGACCGCCTAGGCCTCAAGGGCTTGTTTCAAGAAGTGAAGTCTGTATAACCTCACTTTCCACTATTCCCCAATATTGCCTGCATATCTTTGAAGATCATCAATAACTTGTAATGACCCTTCATATAGCCGAAGTGCAAGGCGAACCGCATATTCAGCTTATACGCGTGTAACGTATGCTGATATGGTTTTTAAGTAGTAGAATAAGAGGGAAATTTGTATACACTAATGAAGCCCAACGCAAGTTCATGTAAGAACGGGTTACTCCATTCATTTAAACGTTCACTTCGTCATTCTGAAGGCTTCCGTGGTGAGGCATGATCCTAAAAGAAATATTACATCTTGTATATTGCTCGCTAACCATGTGAAGGAGCTTCATTATGGAGCTACTGTGTAACATGCCCAGCCTGCACTTAAATCTTTTAAGTGTAGGATGGGGGATCCCATAAGTTGTCGTTGAAAAACAGGAGCATAAAAGACTTGCAATATAAACATACCTAGAGTTAGAACTCGGTTACAGATAGTAATAGTTCCCTTCCATTGGCACAAGTAAAGTAACAGAAAATGGAGGGGAAGAAAGGGGACAAAGAAAAATAATGATAAAGCGGCACTTTGGTGTAAGTATTGCCGCTTAATAAATCATCCAAGAGTGATTCATCGTACAGTTTCCAAAACAAGAGCTGTGATCTTAAACCAGCTATCTAGAAGTTAGGGTACCGTGACCTGTTACACGTGTAACCTCTGTACCGGTTGAAGAATGCAGTTCGCCTTGCACTTCGGCCGTACGAAGGACCATTGCAGGCAATATTGGGCAATATTGGAAAGTGAGGTTATACAGACTTCGCTTCTTGAAATAGACCCTAGAGACCCAGGCGGTCTGGGCTGGCAGATCATTTGTATATAGAGTCTCCTCAAGCCACCAACAGCCGAGAAGGAGTTGGTTGGTCAAGGACTAATGCAGCCCTAGTTGATCATTGTAATCAGAATCCTCAGTTCCAAGCCCAGTTCAATCTGCCCTTGTTATATGACCAGAGGAGATATATAATTGGGTTAGATTCCATCTATAATTAAGGCTTAAACTTAAACTCAGAAGTCAGTTTAAGTTGCGGCGGATAATCAATGTACGCAAGGTACGGCCCGCATAAGATTTTGGAGCAGTATTGTCACCATACCATAGTTAAGTGTATGCATGCAGAGCCTCAACCTAGTAACATCGTTTCTATCTTTTGGATAACGCGATGGTTTAGTATTGCACTTCTAATCGGTTCCGTGAGAAGTATGTAGGAAATAGTAGAGATACCTAGCCAGGAACCTGGTTATGTTATAGAAAGAATAATGAAGTCAGCATGATATGATGATTTGGTTTGAGATGCCTGCTGACTCATTGTGGCGTGATCTACTTGTATCTGTGAATGTAACCATGTGGCTGATTCGAAACTTCTAAACATGCGGCACGATTGAAGGACCGCTTCTTGCTGTTATTGATATATATAACGCGCGGTTTGTTGATGAACGAGGACCTTCCTCTTCCAAGGTAAATTTCCCCTATTCCGTCACTCGATTTGAGAAATTTAGTTCATAAATCACTGCAGGTATCAAGCAAACAGCGCGTTGCTGTAGCTGTGTGAGACAATGCGGACCATATTCATGTAGTCGCGCGGCGTAGCTGAGCAGGCAGCGATCAGGATGCAGCCAACTACCACCACCGCCCCCAAATCAACACCTACATAAATTGAAATGCTGCTGGTATCAAGATCTAAATTCCTCCCCTCATTTCTATGCCAGTATTCTTCTCTTGACGTGTGAAAGTCTCCCCCGTAATCCCTTGCTGTGTGTGAATAACTGCACCATGTCGACTGATAGCGCCTCAGACACCAGCGGCGATGCAGTGCTTATCGATAGAGACGATGTCAGCGACTTCAACCCGGACAACATCCTACCTATGTCTGCAGATGCCATCGCCAAAATTCGTACCTGGCTGCAGCCCACCGCCTATGATGATCGTTTCGGGGAGTATCAAAAGCACCTGGCTTCACATGCTGCTGGAACTGGCGTATGGCTCACCTCAAGCACGACGTACCGGGAATGGCTTCGAAGCCAGCAGCTAGGCACCCTGTGGGTGAAGGGCATTCCTGGCTCGGGCAAATCTGTTATCGCTGCCCAACTGATCCACGACCTTGCCGCGCAGCACCCTGGCACTCCGGTCCTTTATTTCTTCTTTCGTCAAATAATCGATGCCAATCATGAACCCACTGGTATGTCATCAGGGAACGCATCCCCTGCGCCTGGGCAATGACTCCCTCCTTTCCTTGGTGGCCTTTGTTAAAGGCGTTTCTGTATGAAGATTACTGATGAGAGCATGCGCACAGCATTACTGCGCGATTGGCTTGACCAAGTCTTATTGTATAGCCCTCCTCTTCAACGCTGCCTGAATGAATATGTGGAGAAGCGCCGGTCGCTTGACACTTTATCAATGAGCGAGCTTTGGAGGGACTTACGCCTCGCTTTGGGCGGCTTATCAAACAACGCCTACTGCGTTGTTGACGCTCTTGAGTATGCATTCTACACTCCCTTATCATTTCCGGCCCTCCGCCTCTCATAAGACCTAGCTAAACTCCCTACTTTTCGCGCCAATGCTCACCTACACATTCAAATAGTGAGATGGACCAGGGTAATGACGAATTTCTCCGGACCCTGGCGGAATTAGGCCTATGGAAGCCAGGGAAAATTAAGGTTCTCATGACGAGTCGCCCTATTGCGAGGCTTGAAGCTGTGCTCCGCAAGACAGAAATGCTTCAAATCCGCTTGGATGAGGATGCTGTTGATAAAGATATCTCCACTTACGTGCAACAAAAGCTCAGCCTTACGTCGATCACGGATTCTGATAGGAAACTTATAATGGATGCCGTCCCTGGCCGAGCGAACGGACTCTTCTTGTACGCTAGGCTTGCAATGGACGCCTTTCTCAAACCCGGCGCTAACATTGGAGATGTTCTGACCGCTCTCCCTCAAGATCTTAACGACATGTACACAAACTTACTTAGAGTACATTCTCTCAGATCTGGCATCCCCCCTGATCTACAGAGGCTGATCCTCCAATGTGCCACTCATGCCTCCCGTCCCCTCCGACTCCTGGAGGTTGCTGAAATGCTGGAGTTTACCTACCTCTCACAGACTGAAATAAAGTTGAAAACAACAAAAGAAATGGTCAGGACTGCATGTGGTCCACTCCTAGAGATTCTATTGGACGAAACAGTCTGCGTTGTTCATCATTCATTCACGGAGTATCTAACGGGCAGCAACCGGCCAGACACCAGTGTGGACTACCCTACCCTAAAGCCTGGAACTACACACAACACTCTTGCACTGGCTTGTTTATCCTACTTAGAATATGCTTTGCAAAACATCGTGTCCAAAAGACAGCTTTCCGAACACTTGGCCAATCCGGAATCCCTACCTTGCATCACAGGACACGACACTGATGTATTGCGTGGGAGGGCTGAGTTGCGACTAAAGTACCCTTTTATCGAGTATGCAGTATCGAACTGGCATGTCCACGTTACTAAGTCTAGTCTTGCTGGGTACAATCAAGAGAAGGTGAATGAGGCTCTCCAACGACTCTTCAATGACACAGCACGTCTGAATGCGTGGTTAGTCCTAGGTTGGCCCAGAAGTGCTGGCTCTTTTAGCGGCCTCACGCAGCTACATGTAGCGGCATCGTTCGGCCTTGATAGTTATATACAGGAGCTCTTGAAAGGAGGAGATATAGACGCCAATTGCCAGGACAAGCGAGGAAGAACACCACTCTGGTGGGCTGCATCATCTGGTCATGCTGGTGCAGTAGGCTTACTTGCCCAAGCAGGGGCCAATCCCGATCAAGACGATAATCACGATGGTTACAAGCCACTTCATAAGGCTGCAATGGCAAATCATGCTGAGGTTGCCAAGACACTCCTACAATGTGGTGTGAGCCCCATGACAGGGAAGACCCGAGATACTCCTGGTAGACACTGTGGAAACTCCCCAAGCACCATTGGACAGACCCCGCTCATGGTATGATGCCTTGAATTGTCTATGGTGGTCTATTTTAGCTGATTGCTTTCTATATTAGTATGCATGCCAATATGGCCATGTCGAGACTGTTGACGTCTTCATGTCTTCCATCTCAGATCCTGATGTTGTTCATCGCGCCCTGCAATGGGCGACCGAGATGGGGAAATCTGCGAATGTTCGAAGGATTTTGCAACATGCCGAAGTCGCCGTGAAGGGGGAAGACCGTGGGCATACACTCTTGGCTCTAGCATGTAGCTCTAGAAATGCGGATTGTGTTTCGGCTCTCTTAGAAGCTGGTGCTAATCCCAACTCCAACGAATCTGCTCAGGCTAGAACATGGCGATCCGGTTACTATCGCAGTCCACTCTACAATCTCTGCACCGCCACAAAGCGGTATGATTCAGATGACGATGCCCTAGAGACGATCTTTTCACAGCTGGTGAATTCTGGAATTGATGTTCACCAACGTCATGGGGACGGCTCCAACGCCCTCCATTGGGCAATAAACAGCCCAGTCTTGACGCGACTGCTTATCGATGCTGGCGTTGACGTCAACGAAACATCATCTGACGGTGCTACACCCTTACACAAAACTAAGAACAATGAAGTTATAGGTCTCCTAGTCAGCTTGGGCGGCGCGAATATCAACCAGAGGAATAAAGAAGGGCAAACGCCTCTGTTGAGTTGCCTGATAGGAGTGTTTAGTACATCGGAAAATTTAGATCGACTCTTAGAATTTCGGCCTGATTGCTCAGTTGTCGATAATAAGGGCAACAATATCATACACCATCTCGTAAGGTGTAGAGATGATATAACAAAGCATCTTCGGGAGGTGTTGGACCTGGGTGCGGATCCCAACTATAGAAACTTGTCAGGCGACCTACCGTTGCACGGCATCTCCCACAATCTCAAGGCACTGGAACAGACCATGGACATGTTGCTTTCTGCCGGCGTTGATATCAACGCGAAGGATACGCAAGGATCAACTGTTTTATACCGCGCAATCGCAGATCAGTGGCGAGAGTCTTTGAAATTTGTCGAACTACTCATGGGGAAAGGAGCGTCACTTGCTGTAAGTGATTTTCAAGGTCGTACTCTTCTACACGAAGCAATCAAGAGACAGACTCTCCGGAGGGATCTTCAATTTGCACGAGATATAGACGCAAATTTCTTTGAGTTCCTTTTGGCCCGTGGACTCAACTCAAGCGCTGTTGACAATCATGGTAACAACCTTCTCCATGAACTAGCCAAGCGACGGGAAAATCACGACGAGTACTACGCACATGCAATCATTGAATTATGGAAGCACCTCTTATCGCTGGGCTTGAGCCTAAGCCAACGAAACTATAATGGTCGTACGCCTTTACATATTCTATGCTGTTCAAGTTCACGGCTCCACGTATACAGATCTTCGAGGATGCTTGCTATCGATTTCGTCATCCAAAAGATGAAATCTTCTGGAGCGATGTCTGTAGATGTTGTTGACAACGCCGGTATCACGCCATTGCACCTGGCGTGCACAAATTCCGGCTCGTATGTTCAAAAGTTACTAGATGCCGGGGCAAATCCGACATTGACGACACTGGAGGGCCGAACACCGTTGCATCTTGCTACCCAATCTAGGGAAAGCAACATCGTTGGAATCCTTCTTGACGCGCTTTACCGCAGGCAGATGAAAGAGACGGTCCCTGCGGGAGAAAATTGTGACAAGGCAACGCCATTCATACCGAGAGCAAGCTGGTACCATGACAATGAGTTTCAGTTCTCGCCCGGGGTTATAGATGCGCAGGAAGCCACTAATTCCGTCAATAACTATGAACTCGGATGGACGCCTTTGCATTATGCCTGTCGCTCCGGGAGGCCTGAAACTGTTGTCCTCCTACTTGGCGCTGGCGCCAATGTGGATGCTGACAGTCTCATTGGGGCTTGTCTTCAGTTTGAGCAGGAGCAGTCCTTATGGGAGAAAGATTATCCGTATGGCGAGGATTTGGATGCTGGAGGCTTGCTATTGAATGATACTTCTCGTCCTGCCACCTCTTCCAGCAGGAGAGCACCCGGCCCACGGCCAGGATTGCCTAACCAAAACACGAGGATCGATGAAATACTGGAAATGATACTTGAGAAGAACATGCAGTATGATCCGAACAGAGAGATTCAGCAAAATTACCTTATAAATGGAGCCTTTCGCAGCCATAGAGACTACACTGTGGGATGCCTGGCTACTGTCAGATCACTGCAAAATGAGTATGCAAAAGCGAAAGAGCAGAAACCCACAGAAGACAACTATGCTCTTCACCAAAGACGCCGAGTTGAAGAAGTTACTCGTCAATCCCTAACTGAATTCAAGGGAATTGTGAACGGAAAAGGCAATAATGACTTGTTCCAGACTCTAATGATGCGCCGCGAATACGGTGCAGTGAGGGAACTAGCTCGAGCAGGAGCAGATTTCTTCCAGCAAGATATACCAGGAAGCAGCAATTTTAAATTCCTAGCGCGCCAGGGGTTTGTCTCTTTGGCGAAGGGAATCGTTGATGATCTGTATCCCGAATTGAAGGACTCAGACAAAGAAGCGTGCAGCTCTCAGCTAAGCATGACTTCTGGGAGCCAAACCAAGTCTGATCGGTTCGAAAACTCATCATACCTTCTCGCTGCTGTTCGACATGATTTACCGAATATGGAAATGGTCCGATTTCTCGTGGAAGGCTGCGGCGTCGACATGAATCGGCTGCATGGCGAAGGTGGCGGGAAACCTATGGATGGCCCGCTACTCTCGGTTGCAAAGGGTGACCAGTGGTGGCATGCTGCCCTGGCGGTTCCCTACTTTATCAAGCGGTCGGCTGACTTGAATATCCGAAACCACCTTGGTCAGACACCATTGCATGTTGCGTTAAACTCTCAGAGCATATTTTGCGAAGACATCGTCCGAGCTTTAGTTAATGCTGGTGCTGATGTCAACGCAATTGATGCAGAAGGGCGGTCCTGTATTTCCTGCGCTGGAGAAGACGCACAGATGGTTCAGCTTTTGGTCAAGAGCGGCGCCAGGGCTGACTCTCACGCACTATTTGCAGCTATCGATGGCAACAATCATGAAGCACTACGAGTGGTCCTATCAGCTGGTGTGGATCCAAATACTCGCCGTCCTGAAGTCAAGCATTCGTCGAAGCATCAGAACCGTGCTGCTGAGGAACAGCTCTTTGCATTACACTATACAGCAAAGATGAATAGCTCTGAATATTATAATAGTCTACGCACAGAGAAGGAGTCTGTCTTGAAAGAGGTTCGAGCGAAGATGACGGAGACGCTTCTAGAATACGGGGCTGACCCATTTGCTACGTGCTTACAACGCGCAACAGTTAGCAAAAATGTTGAGGGAATAGGAGGGTCGGTCACTGTCTGGGACTCTAACGAATCGCATATACCGAGAGGGTACGTGCAGTCTACCATACTACATGACCTTGTGGAGCATAGTCGTATAGTAGAGCCATTCCTAAAGTTGACAAATCTTGATATCGACCGCCGTGATCCGAAAGGGAGGACGCTCCTACTGTCTGCATGCAGTAGCTTTAGTGGTCCCGATACCTTGATAAAGATCCCGCCATCCTCCGTTGAAGATCCGCCAATGGCTGGCCAATCCATCCTAAAATACCTTCTGTCCAGGGGAGCGGATCCATTGGCGAGGGATGATCAAGGCCGGAACGCCTTACATCTTATGTTTGATGACACCATTCAAACCTGGCGCCCCGAGGACCACTCCTACGATGATTCACTATCGTACATGGCCAGTAAATACCCAAGTCTCGTAAACCAAAAGGATAAGCTAGGAAACACCCCCCTACATCTCGCACTCCATTTCGCAACCATGAGACCAAAATTCATGAAAGTTGTGACGCTTTTGCTTCAGTCAGGCGCCGATCCCCTTCTTACCGACGGTGACGGCAACTCTACTTTACATATCATAGCCGGTAGGCTCCGCAATGCTGAATTCCGTCAACTGTTCCAAGACATGCTGGGCCGTGGTTGCAACATCAACAGCCGGAATATCCGAGGGGAGACGCCACTCTTCTCTTATTATTCTTCCAATTCCGATAATTTTGATCCCGAGTATTCCGAATCCGATGAGTTCGACAGCGACGAAGGTGATAGCTGGGAACCACCCAATGTCTCTAACGCGAAGGCAGAGGCGAGGGCACTGTGGGAAGCGTCTGGGGCCGACTTTACCACTCGTGACGACGCTGGCCGCGGGTTGCTCCATCTAGCGGCCAGGAAAACCACCAAGACTTTCCTGGAGCTGATGAATAGGGGTTTAGATCCGATGATGGATGACGAGAACAAGCAGACGCCGCTTGACGTCGCTGCTGCATGTGAGAAGAAGAAGATTCTCGCGCTTTTCGCTAGGAAAAAGGAGGAATAAGTAGCCTCGTTGTCCCATGGCTAAGCATGTTATCCTTACCTATCCCGGGTCTCTGGTCGGCGCAATCGCCACGGGTCAGATTAGTACATCTAGAAGCCTATGACACGGTTGATCTTTTGGCCTCGTTTTTCACCTTCTCTCCTGGCTTTTGCTCCTATTATTCAGTGTACTTCGCCTTGCTTAGAATGAGTTGATGAATCACGATGTATCATAATATCATCAACTGGACGCTTCAACTATGCTTAATATCAAGACCGGGGTGACCCTGACAGCGAGCGACTTCGGCCTCTGTCATCTTGTAGTGATTCTGAATCACAACTTGCACTATGCGCCTTTGACCTTGTTTTTATTGATGCTTCCGGCGTCTCTGGGTGTAGATGAATGCTTCTGCGCTGCTTTATACGCAGTATGTTGTTGCTCATGTCGTGCTACCGGCGCAAGTGCAGACGTCAATTGATCCCGAAGTCGGGCGATTCTCGGCGGCCTAATAGGTACCCTTCAGGACCGGCCCCCGCCCAGTTCAGTAAATGCTAGCATGACTATCGTTCAAGTACTTGTTCTTTCTAAACATCTACACTTTTTCTAACATGTAAACAGTGATTAATTATCACTTAATCGATAAGTAACTAACTGTTTATTACAAGTTGTGCGTTTAAGTCCTTAAATATTCAAGAACTTTAGATATTTGAACACGTACCTATGTTGAAATTGTATCAACTTTCGTCTAAGTGTTTACTGGGTACAGCAAGTTTTGGTACGGTACCTGCTGTCATGTTGCCAGCATCTATCGGCCATCTCAATGTTAAAGGTTGATCACAAATGGGTTTAGTTAGTTTATATTTAGCTCAGGGTTTTGCGTTGGGAGGGGCTTGAAATGCTGCAAGGTCAGACTCTTTGAGTGCCAGGTGAAACCTACGTAGGTACAATGCTACGGATTACGTAATGAAACTGCGTCCCCAGTTCCCCTGAGCTACGAAAAATAGCTTGATATCCCCTTTCAAGCCCAACAATCTTCAAGTCCTACGCTACCTAAAAGAAGCGAGGATTTCTAAGCGGATAAAGGTGACCGCAATAATAAAGGGAAAAAAAAAAAAAACGATGAGGGGCTTTTCATTTAATAAGCATGGCCACTTTACCCATGTTGGTCGCCGCTCTAAGAGCAAGGTTTAGGTTTAGGAGCTAAAAGCCCGCGAGCTGACGGGCTTGTCGTCGCGCGCCCTTTAAGTGGGTTAATTTCACCTGGGATCAAGTTACGTATTGTCAGCTTATCAGCCCTCGGCTGGTGTTAGGTAGCGACCCAATGTTTTTGGGAATTTCAGAGATAAGGAGAGAGCAATATCATCGGATCGGACCGGTGCCCGACGAACTCATCTATATCTGGACCCCTCGAAGTCTCGAAAAATTCCCATCTTGCTCGCGAGAGCCTGAGCGACATTCTTTGACACCTTCGCGATGGCAACCGCGACTTCGACGACGACGGCCATTGAGCTGGGACCGCTTACCACGGTGTTGCAGCGTGAGCCTATCGAAGCGCCGAAGAGCGACAGCTCGAGTACGGTCGATCCTGTGCTGGAGGCATCTCGCTTGGCCGATTCTGACGTGCCTGATGGCGGCTATGGTTGGGTCGTCGTAGCGTCTTGCGCCGTGCTGTCGTGGTGGACTATCGGCACTAGTTACAGCTGGGGAGTCATCCAGGGCTACTTGGTGGAAGACGGCCTTTCGACGCCGGCGGTTCTGTCCTTCGTCGGGGCGCTCGGTCCCACTTTGCTCGCCGCCGTAGCGATTCTGAACTCGCGCATTATGCGCATGATCGGCGTTCGGTATACCGGCATGTTGGGCATCTTTCTCATCGGACTTGCTGAGATCTTGGCGGGCTTCGCTGTGAACAGCGTCCCTGGCCTTTTCATCACGGAAGGTGTATTGTTGGGACTGGGATTTGGGTAAGTAGTAAAGATCGATATGGGCTCCTTCGTACTTACACTAACTTTGCTGCAGACTCACGTTCATAGTAAGTCCTCTTATTTCGGATGGCCACTGCTTGAGGCGATGGCGGTAGTGCTAACTTAGCTCTAGGTTACCTCAACCGGGTCGGCGCAATACTTCAGCAAGAAGCGTGGTCTGGCTAACGGCGTTGTCTTTGCTGGCGGTGGCTTTGGCGGCGCCGTTCTCAGCTTGGCACTTGACCCTCTAATCCGAGCTGCTGGCCCTGCTTGGGCGTTTCGAACTCTCGGCCTTAGTACGATCGCCACGGGGCTACCGGCTGCTTGGTTCATAAAAGAAAGAACCCCCATTCGTAATGGTGGGTTTGTTGAATGGTATTTTGTGCTCGGTGTCTGCCACAATGTTCATCCGCTGACAGTCTTCAAGGCGTCTATTCAAAAACCCCAGTTTCGTTTTCGTCTTTATTGGTGGTGCTATAGGGACCTTTCCTCTGCTTGTCCCTCCGTTCTTCATCCCCCTCTTCGCCAATGCTATTGGCCTGAGTTCTGCGACAGGTGCTGGCCTGTTAGCAGGTTTCAACTTTGCATCAGCAGTGGGAAGAATCTTGAGCGGTCTCCTGTGTGACAAGATCGGCCCCCTTAACGCCCTGTTCCTCGCGCTCAGCTTAGCAGCCATCAGCATGCTTGCCGTCTGGCCAGTGTCTACGTCTCTAGCTCCGCTGGCGGTCTTTAGCGTCGTGAACGGAATGGCGAATGGTGGATTCTTTTCCACTATGCCAACAGTGGTGGGAAACTGTTTCGGGTCGGCTAGAGTCACAGTTGCCATGGGTATGATCGTAACAAGCTGGAGTGGTGGATATCTTTTGGTAAGCAGCAAATTGGCTCGAGTTTGGAGAGACACCACTCACACATGTGCCCAGGGAGCCCCTATTGCAGGATACTTGCTCGATGCCTACGGTGGACAAGGTGCCGGCTTCCAGGCTTACCGTCCGGCTATGTTTTATGCTGGGTCTTTGGCCCTCGGTGCTGCGGGTTTTATTGAGCTTGTCCGTTTCCGCACTAATAGGAACTTTTTCGCGAAGGTCTAAATGTATTAGTTGTGGAATGATTTTTTTTAGTAGAGGAGGAGACAATCGCGAGGGCGGAGGTAGCTAGGTCTTCATGTTCTCATCTGGCTTTCAGGCTGCTTACATCGCTAGTGTTTTGTTTCTAATAGATTGGAAATCGGAATATGAGAGCTATCCTTTTATAGGAGACTGTGGTATAAATAGATATGGGATGGTACCTTCACGGTGAAGATTTCCCGCATGTCTAAAAGGTAAAACGGGACATTGTGCAAAGTCGTGATCCAATTGCTCAGACCTTTGGTGAGCCCGGCTACTCTTCAGCCACTCTAAGTCTATCATAATCCTGTCTCATGCAAAGTCTAGGTCAATTATCTAGGCCTACTTGCCTGCCGGTACATCTATCGTACGGGTCGGAGTATATGCCGATGGATACCTACTGCTGGACACACGTCAGCTTAGCACCTATGTATGATATTGGACCCCCTCTCTCCCACCTACCTACCGCCCTTGTAACTTCACCGATTACCCAGGCCTCAACACCTTTACCTGCGGACATAGATTCAACATTAAAGACTTACTGTGAAAGCGATAACCTCGTAGTTAAACATCATTGAAGCATTATTCTTTATGATCATGTAGGTTAGCTCCTCTAATTTTCTTCAGCCCATTTGTCGGAGACTTCAGTGTCATGTTCATTGAACATAGTAGAGAAGATGCTTCTAAGTTACCGCTACAACCTCAGCTGAGGAGGTGCAAAACTACGACAATGTTGGTTACATTGGGGGCCCAATGCCTTTCTACCCGCCTCCCAAGCGACTACCGACTGTTCTCACGGCAGTCTCAAATAGGCAGGACCCTTGCGCCTTCGAGTACATACCTCAGCGCGACGTAATTAGATGCACTTTTCTGAATTCATCTATACATTGTTATGAGGCGAGACTGGTGTGAGTTTAGCGTATATCATCAAGCCGTTGTTTCCTATACTGAGAATAGGTTTACATTACCATCCACATCATACACTTTATCTCTATTCAGTCAACATCTAAAATTGATGGTATGTGCCGCCATCGGGAAGCTTGACCCATGCTGCTACTTGCTCAATTGGTAGGCAATGGCACGTGCTGTCAGATTCGATCGACAGCACATACATATAACGAACATCCAGGTAAGCACCACATAGGTAACGTGAGTAGGTAACAAACCTCGCCCTCAACGCGGAGCTACAACGTAGTTCATTCGGCCGACAACGCAACGTCGCAACTGCATGTAAGTACCTAGCATTGCTCAATCTCACACGTGAAATATCGCAATGAGGAGACAGAATTCTGGCTTTCCTGGCAGCGGCTATCCGGCATCTTATCGAGTAACGCTGGTCACTATGTCAACATACCTATCTGGACGTATTGCTATGTCAGGTGGATCTGGTGGCATCCGGACCAGGTTGGGCGCCCACAAGAGACGCGATGGTACATTGGAGTAGCAACAAAGCGCGTGGCCGCAGAGCGAGCCTACATCAAACAAGCTTCGACCTAAGAAATACCCTACTTTCTTGTCTGATACCATATGGAGTTTATCACTTGGCTAAGTGGAGTGATGTAGGTCTAGACGACGACTGCAACTGCGAAGGGGGTTGGCAACACGCACCACAGGCCATTTAAAAACGACATAACTCAACATTAGACGGTATATTGTTTTCTCTCAAGCTTCGGATAGCGTGACAGAATGATGCAACAATATATCACTTACCTGACTACAACGCTGCCATTGCAAGTTGTGACCCTACGTAGCGCACTAGTAGTAAGAAAAGCAGGTTACGTATGAATGAGGTCCCTCTTCTTGACGCTTCATATCGAATGGGGTACTATGTATTGCTTGGCAATCCTCCTATTACCTACATTACTTGGCTATAGGTCTCGTATAATGCGTGAGTTAGGAAGAGTACTAGTCCCTGTATCGGACCTGGCTTACTTGATATCATCATGTGAATGCAGTGAATAAATGAAGACCACGCCAACAGGCGGCGCATGTAATATGGCAGATCTTACGTTGCCTACATATCCCCAAGAGCTACGCGACAACTAGAAAATTTCCGCAGAAGCTTGTCGTTACCGTAGACCCGTCCGTCCATAGATTACATGTCCAAGCGCACACGATAGTGCAACGTAAATGATGCAATACCCAGCCTTAGTCATCCGGATACCAGGTAATCGAAGGCGGGCCACTATATATAGATGAACTCTCCAAAGCTTGACTGATCATTTGGTAAGGCCCTTACGCCGTCGGCTCTTGCCGCTATTTAAGTCGGGTAATAATTACTTGATCAGGAAGGCGATCGTCAATGTAGACACCACGAGACACCAGACCATCTGCTGGCAACGCTGACGAGCGCAACCGCAATATAACAAGCTCCATTGCTAGCAGATGCGACGTGATATAAGACATTCAGCGCGCCAAGCATGTTACACCTCACAATAGGAAGCTAACAACATATGCCTATCTTTCGCTCACAACGACAGAAGACGACGAACTCCCAGATGCTTCTTCTCCTGGACAGCTCGAGCCAATAACTGCAGTCTTCATCAGAGCGCCCCACCGGTACCAAGAGCTTGGCGCTCAAGTCATCCGAAGATGTCATCGCCAATAATCGATGCGATCCCGCGGCAGACGAGGGGGAGTCAGGGGTTCATGCATGTGTATTGGCCGATATCGAGCAATGTGGTGCGGGCAACAAGGCTCTCCTCGAACCGGGGTCGTAGATAAGACTGTCTGCGCGGCTGCACGTCGTCTCTATCTAACGAACAGCATCAGACAGGCTGCAACTTCGAGTAGCATCGCCAGTACCTTGCGGGACAAACGAGACTCTCGATGGGCAGATATTGCGAGCTTCCTTGTCTGGAAGGTCAACGAGAAGACTAGGGAACCCACGGCGCTCCATAGAAGAGAAGTAATTGCGAAGTGAGCCCCTTTCCGTGTCGATAAATAGCTACGATGTCGTCGTTACGAATGGTAGAATCTTGCTCTAGCAGGACACACTCGTGAAGTCTCTCCTTTCCAACATCTGTAAACTTGGCCCATAGTTCTCCAAAGCCGTCATTATGCGCTTCTCTCTGCTCCTCGCCTTGTTCCCCTTGGCCCTCGCGGCCCCCTCCAAGCGCGCTACGCCCGCGCCTCTCCATGTCCCGCGTAGCACCGGCAGCAACTTGATTGAGGGCAAGTATATCGTCAAGATGTACGACAATGCCGTGGCAGACTCTCTCCGCACCCTCCACTCCTCCATGGCCGCCGAGCCCGACCACATCTATACCGCCCCTGGCTTCAAGGGCTTCGCGAGTGCCCTCACAGCTGAGGAGGTCGAGACTCTGCAGAACCACCCTGATGTAAGCTTGACAAGAACCAGTTGCCGTCTTGACATTCTTTAACCAAGGGGGGCTTTATAGGTCGAATTCATCGAACAGGACTCCATCGTGAGCATCAACGCGTACGTTACGCAATCTGGCTCAACCTGGGGCTTGGCCCGCATCTCCCACAAGAGCCGGACTGCGACTGGCTACGTCTACGACAGCTCTGCCGGCAGTGGAACCTGTTCTTACATCGTTGACACCGGCATCTACACCGCACACTCAGTACGCAGCTCCTCAACTCCTCATGATTAACCGTCCGCGCTAACAGCACTGTGATAGGAATTCGAGGGCCGCGCCACCTGGCTGGCCAATTTCGCAGACAGCTCCAACTCAGACGGCAACGGCCACGGCACCCATGTCGCCGGCACCGTGGGCTCCAAGACATACGGTGTGGCGAAGGCCACGAAGCTGTACGCCGTCAAGGTGCTGAACGCAGGCGGATCCGGCACGACCTCGGGCGTCGTGGCGGGCATGAACTTCGTGACCTCGGACGTCGCCACCCGGAGCTGTCCCGCCGGCGCCGTCGCCAATATGTCGCTGGGCGGCAGCTCCTCGACGGCCATCAACTCGGCCGCCCGCGCCATGATCGCCGCTAACGTCTTCCTTGCCGTCGCAGCCGGAAACAGCAACACCGACGCCGCCTCGACCTCGCCCGCCGGCGAGTCCCAGGTGTGCACTGTCGGGGCCACGACATCGTCCGACGCGCGCGCCTCCTTCTCCAACTACGGCTCTGTCGTCGACGTCTTCGCTCCCGGCCAGGATGTCCTGTCGACCTGGAACAGCGGTGGCACTGTGAGTACCCAATTTTTTTTTTTTTTTCCGGATTTTCTTCTTCCTCGCACAACTCTATCTCAGATCCATAGGCACTAATGCTTGAAATCGGCATGTAGAACACCATCTCCGGCACA
Source organism: Xylaria bambusicola (assembly GCF_022495145.1). Classification (NCBI taxonomy): domain Eukaryota; kingdom Fungi; phylum Ascomycota; class Sordariomycetes; order Xylariales; family Xylariaceae; genus Xylaria; species Xylaria bambusicola. The sequence goes on from NW_025953573.1 coordinate 246,862, forward strand.
TCCATGGCCTCCCCCCACATCGCCGGTCTCGGCGCCTACCTGTTGGCCCTCGAGGGCTTCAAGGCCCCTCAGACCCTCTGCTCCTATATTGCCTCCATCGGCACCTCTGGCGCTCTCAGCGGCGTCCCCAGCAGCACCGTGAACAAACTCGCGTTCAACGGCAATCCCAGCGGCTAAGCGTTCTTGAGCGATGAATCTGAGTTATCGCTATTTGGAAACGAAGTACTGCCCTGGGGGGTTGGCATAATGATGCTGGTCTTGTTGGAATGGTTCTTAGGAGCTTGATGGGTAAACTGCATTGACGGCTTGGGAGGGCGGCTTGCCTTGCTTCTTACCCTGGGTATTCTTGGTTCATATTGTGGTTAGTCGACTACTGGGAGATACCAATAGCTATAGGATATAATACACCCCTACTACAACGTAACGATATGTGTTAATCTGTACTTAAGTGAGTTGGTAAAGGCCTGTGCCCTGAATCAACCCGTATCGGCTATAATTCTCAATGGAGGTTGGAACGTTCATAGTTCTACTTTGGGCTGCCGCCGTGATTGGAGGATTTTCATCTTGACGAACAGGTTATAGGCTTAACTAGGGACCGGGGTTGCACGTGTGATACGTAGAAATGTTTATCATCATATGTCTATTATTATCTATTAGTATCTAGAATGGAATGATTAAAAAGTATAGATAGAATGTGAACTTCACAAACAAATAGATCACTTAGCGAGGGCCGCCAACTGTCACAGTGAACAGCACCGGATCCCCCGCGTTCACCTTGCCTGACTGGTCGTCTCCATCATCTGGTTGCACATCGTCATACGCAAACGCGTATCCCTTTTTGTCCAGGTTATGCTCGTGAACAAGCCGTGCATAGTGATTCGTCGGATCCCGACGGTAGAAGGTCTCTGGATGAGATGGGTGGTTGTCCGACTCTAGGAACGCGGTCCTTACAAATGCAGCTGCCAGACGAGGGATGATCGCATTGCGCGTGGCTGATGGACCGGTAGTGAACGGCCCGCTATTGCAGCCTAGGATATCAGCGGTGCTGGGCTTGCCGAATTCCTCGTCGCCTACATGAAGCTTGTCGTTTTTTACTTTGGCGTGAAGAATTCCTGGCGCCGCTTGTGTGTTGACCTTAACCTTAGGGTGTTGCGTTAATCGTGCCCATACCTCTTCCACATAGGGTTCAAAGTAGCCCTCGAAGCTGGCGCCGACGGCATTACCGTGTGTTGCGTTGAGAATGCGCAGGGGCTTTTCATCCTTCAAGACAATGAGCTTATCCCAAGGCCGGCTGTCCTTCCCTGCTTGCTTGCGCAGTGCTTCCGCCATCTGGTCTAAGGCGTCGGCTGCCGTGCCGGCCACATTCTGATCTAGCCCATTCTCCGTCTTAAGGTTCAGGGCTATGGGGAGCCGTGGGACAAAGTCTACATAGCTGATGTTTGCGTAGAGCTGGGCATCATTGAGGGTGAACTCGCAGAAACCGAAATCTACTGACGCATTGGGGTCGCTCGGATTGAGCACGCTGGGCTCGACAAGGGCTGGGCCTGGGTTTAACAGGAATGTGAGCTTGCTGTCCCGTGACACCCATATACGCCCGCCTGCCATCTGTGGAATTTCAATCGTCACTGTATTCCCGGGCTGACCGAGCGAGATTGCGCAGTCCTCAGTGAGAGGGGAGAGTATCTCAGGCGGGCTCTGCGGGAAATATAACCCTTTGCCATCGGCTTTGAGTATACAGCGTTGTCCATCATGCTGTAGCGCAATTCCCGTGACATAGGCAAACACCTGGTCAGAGGTTGTGTTGTTTTGTAAGGCAATTTGTAATGAGTTTGGCATTTTGTATCTAGGATGTGTAAGCGAGGCGTTTACGATACTTGTCTATGCTCGTAAATCGTCGATAAATCAATGAACGAGGTGATTTCTAGGGTATCTTAGGGTCTCTTAGGGTCTCTTAGGAATGAGGGATGAAATATGAGGTTTTAGGAGATGTAGATGTTGTATTGGCATGCTTTTAAATAAGAACTTGGATTCTACCACCTGCTTCGACAATGCGCGCTAATGACGTATTTACATCCACGTCGTTAGGTTAGGTTAGGTAAGTCAGGTCCGCCGTTGGTGGTTAGAGTCTTGGTCAGGTCTTGTTCAAGGGCACTATCACGGAACGCGCGGCCCGTCCTGAGGTAGGTTCTACCGAAATGGCCATGTCAGAAGACAGCACTTACAAGGTAGCGGTCAAATATCAAAGGAAGTGTCTTCCTGAAGAGCTAGAGACACATTGGTGGTCGTCTTCGTTATTCCCATGACACCTCTCGGCTCCTGCAACAATTGCGTAAATGTTTCGTAATAGTCTAACCTGCCCATTCTGAAGGCTGTCAAGTACCATCGTTGGTCTCTACAATAGAATAGAAGTAGAAATGAAAGTGTAATGTCTGGATATAGGTGTGTTGGATACGATTTGTGAAGGTTTACGATATACCTAGGTGGAAGAGTTAAAGAAGCTGGGGTATGGTACCTAGGTAGACTTGTGGTGCGACTACAGTGGAATGTCCACTAAGTATATAGGTACCTACCTACGGTAAGTAGCCATTTAGACTGCTAGTAAAATAGTCCGTATTTTTTCCCCCCTCCCTAGGTATCCCATTCTGTGCATTTATCTTGCAGTAGGTAAATGCCGCTACTCACCTCTTGTCTATCAGTGTAATCTCCTAAATTTCCGAATTTAGTATCAATTTCAATAGCTGAAGACTTAGTTTTAGGCAACTCGCCTTGCCGTTACCTTACGGCACTTGCCGGCCCCGTGGTTCGTCCCTTGCTTAGGCCAGTAGACCCTGTATTACAAGGGTCCGGCTGTCGTAAAACAGTAATAGACATAATCCACAACCCTATTTCAGCCTAGGTTCACTCTAGCGTCGCCTGCTCAGTGGGTTTATTAATAAAGCCAGTGGACTCATCCAAGCCCGACCATCGTTCGAGTGTCTCGACCGTGTTTGATCTACTTAGTCTGCGTCTACCTATTCTATCCCGTTCACGCCGCCCGCCGATCATGTTGCTTCCGTGATGATTCTGCCATTTATTTATCATCCGCTGTCGCTCGATTCTATTCGCCACCAGTAAGAGTCTACGAGTCGTCGCTCATACGCCACTGCAGTGCGCTCCATCACGAAAGACTCGCATTGCTCTACTATCCCCAAATCTATCCCCATTGCTTTATACAATGGCGCGCCATATCACCATCCTCATCACCATCGTGGTGGCCGGTTTCCTTTTATTATCTTTCAGTACCTCCAATCTCGGTAGCATAAGCAGCGTACCAAAGCCTGCGCCTGATACAAGCCTTGCAAAAGACAGCACGTCCGAAGGAGATACAGCTTTTGCTGCTCTGTCAGGCAACATTCTGGAGGGAGAATCGATAGCGCCAAAGCTCGAGAATGCGACCATCAAGTATGTCTGCTCCATTCTTCCACTGCTACTGCATACTTTTCTTTATCGACCATCAATACTCTGATTTTCTGTTTACTGACTTGTTTTTGCGATTAGGGCTGAGCTTGGTCGCGCGAGCTGGAAACTCTTTCATACGATGATGGCCCGCTTTCCCGAGAAACCAACCGAAGAAGACTCACTTGCCCTCAAAACCTACATCAAACTGTTCGCTCGATTATATCCCTGTGGCGATTGCGCTAGTCATTTCCGGCAGCTGCTCAAAAAATTCCCTCCTCAGATTGGCTCACGCAATGCCGCGGCCGGCTGGGCCTGCCATGTGCACAACCAGGTCAACGAAAGGCTAAAGAAACCTCTGTTTGACTGCAATAACATCGGCGACTTCTACGACTGTGGATGCGGCGATGAAAAGAAGGTAGCCGGCGAGGCCGGGGCTGGGGCCGGGGCGGAACAACCAGAGTTAGCCACGAAGGAATAAGCCCAGTCGAAGAGCGATACAAGACGGATAATCTCCTTGAATATTGAACTTTTTGACAGCACATACGCATATTTTGTGAAAAGGCGCATGGAGTTTTGACTACTCATTGTATATTAAGCCAGGCCTTCTTTTTGGCGGAACATAATGTGTATATAAAATAGATACCTACCATACTTATGTATTTATCCTCCAACTCTTTGGGGAAAAGGAGGGGAGTTTTTGAAAGAACTTGGTCCTGTCCTCCTTAATGTGACGTAGCCCTCTTCACATGTCTAAGTTCGATGAGTCGTTTTTGTCCCCTTTCCCGCCCAACTATGTTCTAGAAGGTCTCAAGAATTCAGAATTTGATGAGGCTACTAGGGAGGTACATAGGTAAGTACCTCATTGAGTGCATGGACCACGTGACTTGCCGGTCTGGTGGGGTGGCTTCGGCCGCCAAGCAACGCATTGGCGGGTTCCAAGCTGGCTGCGTGAGGCTGCGCGTCTTGAGCTGCCTGAGCTTGCCTGCACCTGATGCAATCCATTATCTAGCAACTCGAAGCTCTTCATAGAGCTACAACAAATCGTAATAACTCGACGAACCGCCTTCACAAGCGAATACGATCCTCAGATTCTCAACGCTCATCTAGAGATTTCTTACGGACACACCGTGTCACATCATAGAAGATGGAGTTCACCACGACAGGTGTCCTGAACGAAGGTATGGGCGATTCGAGTTACTCGGAGCTCCCTTGCCTACGATTGGACTGACAACGGCATGATTAGATGGCATCCATGTTGATATGGACAGGTTGAAGAAGGGCGAGGTCAAGTAAGCTCATAATAATGCTCTCGCTCACAAAGCTCATGTCACTGACATCATTCAAGCCTAGGTACTTCGATGTATGCATCATCCAGCCCAGAGGCAAATCAGCGATAATCCCAATATCAGGAGCTGACAGAAGATAGTATGGCTGTAACATTCAAGGACGGTGTTATTTTGGGTATGCCTTGCAGCCAAACTATCCACTACCTCTAGGCTTCATTGCTCACCCCTCCACCTACAGGTGCCGATTCTAGAACCACTACCGGAGCGTACATTGCGAACCGAGTTACCGACAAACTCACACGAGTACACGATACTATCTGGTGCTGCCGATCCGGATCGGCCGCCGACACCCAAGCTGTTGCCGATATCGTTCAATATCAACTAGGCCTATTCGCGATGCAAAACGGCAAACCACCCACAACACAAACGGCTGCGGCCATATTCCAGGAGATCTGCTACTCCAACAAGGATCAACTAAGGTAGGAAATACCACTCTACACCAACTTTAGAAGTTTGTAATTTGCTCACGGTCATGACTTCGTAGTGCTGGTCTCATCATTGCCGGTTGGGATGGTCGGCACGGTGGCCAGATCTATTCGATCCCCTTAGGTGGCTCATTGCACAAGCAATCATACGCAATCGGTGGTTCAGGATCAACATATATTTATGGTTACTGTGATGCCCATTGGAAAGAAGGCATGGAGGAACAGGATGCTGTCAACTTTGTCAAGGGCGCTTTGCGCGAAGCCATCAAGTGGGACGGCAGCTCAGGTGGTGTTATTCGCATGGTAGTTCTCACGAAGAACGGCGCCGACCGTCACCTATACTTGCCGGATGAGGACTATAAAGTGCGGCATTAGGAGCGGAACAAGAAAGGGGTACGAGGGACAAATGCAAGGAATATTGCTAGATGATGGCTCGTCACTAATGACGTATCATGCTATCTATAAAATACAAAGTTCCGACCTGCTCTCATGAACTTGCTGCAATTTGCTCTTGGTGCTCTGCATTCACCCAAAGATAGCCTTACATATCGAACGACTATAAGTTGCCGCGCTGAGGGCTGCCAGACCTATCAATTCTCTTATTCCCGCGATCAAGTCAGTGCAGACTGGAACATAAGCGTGTTTTGAAGGTGCGCCACGGCTCTCTTTCGCCTCCTTTTACTTGCACCTTTTCCGCAGCTTCACGTCTTGGCTGCATACGCAAACCATCAGGCGGTGAGCTGCAATCATACTTCGCCTATCTTTCAGCAAGCAGATTGTGCAATCGGCCATGATCCAATCAGCATTTTTAGAGACCTAACCGCGCGATGCGATGCGGCATTTTATTTTTATTTTATTTTTCTATTTTTTAGGTCTTTTTTTCTGTACGGAGAGAGATATACCGAGGGCTCGGACATAAGTAAGGCTTGGGGAAAACTCCTCGGCTTTGTTTGTAACTTCGCCGTCAGCACCCTGGACGTCCATGTATATCGAAGATCTGCAGGTAATGAATAGGTACGTCAATCGCATTCGGAAATAGCAGGTGGCCAAACCACGGGATGGCAGAAGCTGGCGGCTGGTATAACGGTCTAAGTAGGTATCCTAAAACTTATATCTGGTGGGTACGGCCAATCATAGGTACACTACATCACTGACTTACACGACTGCCGGTACCAGAGCTCTGGGAAAAGCGCCAAGGCTGTTGTCGCTGTTTTCAGACCACTGGGGCTTGGGAGGGAGACCTCGCGACGAGGAAGCGTCACACTGCAGGTAGGTGACAGGACGCCCATGTTTCTGAGGTAGACTACTGCCGCGTGGTCGGGTTCGGCACGTTGCCTGACGATGTGGTTTGGAATGCTTATTCATGCCCACGATTATACTCTCACCATCATGCGGAGGGTAACAAGTAAGTAAGTAAGTAAGTACCTATGTTGGTGTAATATTACCTAGATGTTGGGTAAGTCAGACGCTACTATCAAGTTGATATGACTGCTCTCGACGTTTCGACGGAGGCCTGCTTTTCACATGTTGCATCTAAACCACTCTCGGCTCGAGAATTGCCGAAACCCTGAATAGGTAGGTAGGGGAGGGATTTCTTGCAGAGAACCCTGATCTGCTCGAGAGAAGGGGGGACTTGAGTCGTGAATGTGGATAGATCAGAGCCTCAAGAACGGGGCTAACTAGCGAAAAGCAGTGTAGAGCCAACCCACTCGGACGACTGCGCAGGTATATTCTACTGTGTGCGTAATCTACTAGTTTGCCGGCTGGGCGCTTCTGGTGTGTTTTTTCCGCTCCATAATTACCCTGAAGCTTTTTAACTTGGACTCCGGCTCGGAAGATCAACTCACGATGCATTTGTAGTAACTGCTTAGTGTGAATCAGTAACCTAGGGTCCTTACGTATTATTACTGTTTGTAGGTTAGAGACTGCTAGGTGTTCTCAGCCCAACGAACCTTCAGCTGGGGGTTACGAAGAATTAAAGCGAGTTGGTTCTCTAATCCCGCATAGAACGGTCGAAATTATGTAAAAGGAATGTGGTTTATAGTGTTAAATATACGATATCTCGCTACTGTGGGAGGTCGGCTGTATGCCGATTGATCAAGTCTGGCTTGTTTCAACTAGGGCCATATTTCCTAAAATGCTTGATAAAAAGAGCAAGAGAGGTTGGTTTAATACATTGGTAATCAGCATCCTATGCACAGTTCCCAGCACACGTGTAGTAAAACGACAACCTCATAAGGGCAAAAGGACGGGTTCTTTGAACACTCGAAACTACCTTGCAGTGTATGTTGTGCATCTTGGTGTTAGTTACTTACCTACTTTGTTGTAGCCTACCTCTTTAATTCATCAATTTGTGTATTTATAGGGTCACCGCTAGTTAGTGTGCCGTAGTTATCAACCGGTTGGTTGTGGGAGTTGCACCGATGATGTAAGGTACAGGGGCCGAGAAAGTCACAAATAGCAATACCAACTATCTAACTAATCTTTGTTAGAAAAAGTAGCCCAATCACACACGCCATGAGTAGGACCGTGAACCATGAGGGAGATGAGATTCGGTAGCTCTGATTTCACGGCAAGATGGTCGAATGCATTCCGCTCCATAACTGAGCGGCATATCTGGTTGGCAGGCAGCTGAACCAGCATGTAGGTAGTGGTTATTACTTAGAGTAGAACGCTGTTCCTCCTTGCCTAGTGTAGCTCCTGTACCGGGGGGAGCGTCGTCAGCTTACATGTACAACGTCTCATAGGCCATCGCAAAAACACGTGCGGGCACTCGCAGCCCGAAGTGGACTTTGCGACGCTGGGATAAGCACTCTGGTCTGGCGATCTGTCAGAGTGCCTAGTGCCATAGTTGGTTGTCTGGACTGCGTCTAGACTTTTTCCCGATAGGCTATGATTCGATGGGGAAGGAAATCAACTTGAATCAAGACTCCTGCTCATCAGTGGCCCCCGAACACGTCAACGGGGGGCTATCAAGTTTTCCGTCCCTCCTCCTCCTCTGCCTCCTCCCCCCTTTTGGCCCCTCCAACAATTCGCTATCTGTTGTTATACATAGTATGTAAGGTAAGGAGGTAGGCATACTTGAATGGGACGGCCCCCAGCATCGGAGCCTAGGTTCAGCTTTTCGTCTTCTCTTTCTTTTCCCCCTCTTGGCCTGGTTGTAGTCATTTCTAGTTGTCGTCTCTGTTGGAGTGTCGAATTGGTTATTGCGGCCATCGTCTTACTTATGTTATTGTTTCTTGTTTGTTTCTTTTTGACGACTAGGATAACTACGATAAGGATGGCCATATGCGAGGCCCGATGAGAAGCAAGGCAGACCGAGAAAAACAGCGCGAACGGAGAGAGGAGCGATCTTGGTACACTACTACGTCGTTTTGCCGCCGATAGATTCACTTATCTGGGTCCATCCCTTTCGATTTATGTCATATCTGCGACTCGCCAGCCAGCCTAAACCGCATCAGCCTGTGGACAAGACATCATTACATACTTACATACTTACATAGTAGACTTTTTCTATTCTGCCATCGGAGCCCTCATTCTACCTCGTTCTCCTGCTGCTTTTTCGTCCCTGGTGCTGTCGTGTTGCATGTTGGTTTGACATCGCCACGGTTTTTCAAGCATCTGCATACACTACACGGCCTTTTGGTATAGTAGGTACTTGCTACCCAAGGCACTCCCAATACATATCTGAAGTACCTACCTCCCTACATCAGGTACACACAGCCCACGCTTGAAGCCTAGAACGTTAGGTGGGCAGGTACCTATCGACCTGACGTACGCGTTATTGACAGGGGACTGCCTTAGCGTACTTCAGGCATCCGCACCCCTGCTAAACTCTTCCCATTAGCACGTTCAGGCTGCTAGCACCACCCGACAACCAGCCAACTCTAAACCTTACCACTGTTGTCGCTGTCGCCGTCGCTGTCCGTCCCTCTACTCATCTTTTCTCCCCAAACCCTCGGTCCTGCTTTTTCAACCCAAGCCCTTTCGTCGGAGCCACATCATTTCTCCCGGCCAGCACGACATCACACCCTTCGTCGTCTTCGTCTTCGTCGCCGCCACCGTCGTCGTCGTCGTCGTCGTCTGGCACGGCGAGTCGCGCGCATTTTTTCGTGTCGACACCCCCGCCCGTGCTGTGTTGTCATCCCTCATCCCTCACCCGTCAAGCAATCGGCACCCAAGACCTGGAATATTGGCAGGGTCCGATTGCCAGATAGGCCGCCATCTATCCCACCGCTTCTGCTGTGCCTGACTGCCGACGTCGCGCGCGCCCACGGAAGTCCCTCTCTTCGCAACTGACTTTGCTGTCACTGCGCCGTCTTCGAGTTCCATCTTGAAATAGTAGATTGGATCCATCTGACACTCACCGATACCGACTGTTTCTGTCAGTTCCTGGCTAGGAAAGGCGCATCTGCAGGTGCCAACACCATTATCATCAGCATATTAATTATACCTCTGCCACTGGTAAGCATTGTTCACATTCAATCCCTTAAATGATTACCACCGTCATCGATCGTACCCGCACTTCCCGTCTCATCTGACGTGTTGCTCCCGATTCTGCGGGACCCGTCCTTCCCAAAAAGATGGGTGCAACTGAAAATGCTGGCTTCTCGTGATTTCTTTGAAATGTGGCCGCGTCGTCGTGACGACCGTCTGCCCACTGAACATTAGCGAACTGCCCGCTCTTGTCACTTTCATCGGTTTATACCCTTCTGTTAGCACAAGGAGGAAGGACTTGCTCGTCAACTTCCAACCGTAACAGTAGCGCACGCCCAAGTATCATTGTCGCTGAGGCAATTGATGTGAAACACTACCCAGCGTTAGCCCAGTTAGCTTGCGCAATGAAGCGACCTGTCATGTTTGCTTTCCCTCCCACACGTGGGGTTTACCTTGTCCGATTGCCTAACTCGGACTTGGGCCTGTACTATTCACTGATTCTATTCTAGAAATAACGTGAGACTGAGCTTGGTACTAATCTTCTCGTGAAGTCTCACAGGTTTTATAATCTACGTTACTGTACTTGTCATTTCAAAACTTATGATATGGCGGCTGTTGTTAAGGACTTCGTCGCGGATCATTCAAGGTTCCACAATATGATAGCATCATCAGGACTACAGCACGAGCATTCTCACGCCCGTGATTCTTACCGATCTGAATACAACGCTCGGCCGCGTGAGGCGCAGTCACACAAGACTCGGTCGCCACCCCCTCCAGCTTACTCCCGATCTTCAACGTCCAGCGCAACACCATCAAAGCGACCTTGGGACTCGACAACTGAAGCCAGCGCCCAGCAAAGCCAGGTACCACCTAGCGACGGAAGCTCACGGTTTCCTTCCCCACCCGACTCTTCATCGTCAAATCCTCCTTCTGGACGTGAAGCAGCTCAGGACTCTGACACATTTGCCAACTATATGGCAACTAATGTACACCATGCTGCGCCGGGCGTCGCTTCATCTACCATGCAAACACATCAACAACCATCTCCCGAATCCAACACTTCGAGTTCTCCCACTGCAACGTCTCCAGCGTACAATGCCTCTGCGCCCCAGCAAGGTCACACAATAGTTGTTCGCGACCTAGCTCATATACAGAGTCTCGCGAGAGCAGACCTTATGAATGGCGGCAATGGCCCTGGTATTTTGAATGACCCACCCCTTCAAGCTATGAAGTATGAGATCAGCGGTATGCCTATTGGAGACATTATAGAAATGGTTGCCGCACTTTTAACTAAAATTACGACGACCAACGACCTACAACATGACGCATTGCATAGAAACGCGACACACCAACAGACCGCCGCGAATCATAATAACGATGGATCTCTGATGAGTCCTCTTAGCAGCTCCGTATTGGCTTTCCACGGCAAGAATGTTCCTGCAATCACGATTTTGAGCTATTTGAGCAGAATTCATAAATATTGTCCTACGACTTATGAAGTCTTTTTAAGTTTGCTCGTCTATTTTGACCGAATGACGGAGAGAGTGAATAACCTGGTGATGGAAGCAGAGGAATCGAGACGACAAAGTCAAAAGCAACAAAAGCAACAACCTCAAGCTTCTACGGCCGCCTCTCCTAGGAATTCGGATACCGAAATGAGGGATACTGTTAGTGATAGGATAGACCAGGATCTCGTGGATGATGATCATGACGAAAAGGAGGGTGGCACCAGGTCAGAGCTAGGTGCTTCTCCAGCGACGTACTTTGTTGTCGACAGCTTCAATATTCATCGGTTAATAATCGCGGGAGTTACGTGCGCGAGCAAGTTCTTTTCGGACGTATTTTATACAAACTCTCGATACGCAAAGGTATGTTTCCGTTGAATGCTGTTCTTGGACTCAACATGTCTGACTGAAAAACCCAGGTTGGTGGTTTACCTCTTGCTGAGCTCAACCATCTGGAACTTCAATTCCTCCTCCTTAACGATTTCCGTTTATGCGTGCCCGTTGAAGACTTAGAAGCTTACGCTACGATGCTTGTTGAGTTTTATGCGCGTGAAGTTGTTGCCCAACGCTCGCGGCCTACGCCCGGATCAGCGTAAACTCGACGACCTGAACCCCGTTTACGATATTTGACAGTCGCTTCAGAACACTAATACATACACACTATACATTCAACGACTAATCAACGCACATAATACCTGCATACCCCACCCTAGATCAAACCAGACTCCCTGCCTCTTTTGTTAAGGGAACCTAGATCTATGCGGCTTGACAGAGTAGGGAGACTGGCTTTGTCTAGGAATAGAACGCATGATTTAAATACCTATCACCTAGACTGGACCGCGGTGGACCTTTTACGGCGTGGACGAATTGCCATCTGTTTTTTGTAGAGCTGACTTCGGTCTGGTTTGATACCCGGATAGATTTCCTTCGGGCTTGGGAATTCTACATTTTTTATCAAGATAATGATCTCTTGTCGCCAATACTGCCTGAGCATGTGCGCTTTTGTCATATCGTGAATTATTGATAGACATAAGTTCAGTAATGGTAGTGATGGTAGTGATGTCTCCCGCCTCAGAGATACCTATTACTCCACTCTTTGGGCCGGTCGCATTGGCACTCCGTAGGCATTTAGTCATCCCCAACCCTGGTATGAAGCATCTGGTAACTAATAAAGGTATGATTGGTAGTATTCATGGTTTATCGTGATTGCGGCTTATGTCTCCGGTTTCTTGCTATGTTCTTAAAAATATGATTAATGTTGTAGGGTGAGTCTAGGTAAGTACCTACCTAGTATCTTCAAGCTTTTGTGCCGCAATAGAGAGGGAGGGGGAGGGGTACCTAGGGTTATCTAATGCCGATTCTATTATTAGAGAGTCCTAGCAGTTAAATCTCATTTTGGGAAAAATCGCGGTTTTCCTAACGATTAATTTGATAACTGTATGGATTGCCAAGGGTTATATTTGATGTTGTTGAGTAGAAGTTCTAGTTACTGAAGGAATCCACTGTGAGGGGTAATATAGCCACTCCCACCGTACCTGCTATCAAATTCATAAATTGGTTCTTGAATCTTGTCGTAGCCGTGTGAGGCAGTAAGCAGCGGGACACATAATGTACCTACCTAGGTACCTACCGCAAACCATAGCGTATTAGAAATCCTCCCATCTACATAGTTCAATCTAAACCAGTCTACACAATGCCCTGACAAGCTGCGTTGAAAGAGTGTGGTGTAAAAAAGCGGGGTGTTACGCTTATCGTTCAATCGGATTCCCTCCATTATTACGTAGGCATCTACTAGAGGCAACGGTCCTCCTCGGTGATGGACAAGCAGCAACAGCAGTTATCCCCCTTCGTGTTAGCAAAGCCACCATCGAGCCATGACAAAACGTGTCTGCATCGTCGGTAAGTAACCGGTATTTGTTGGACGGTACCTGAAACTCTCAACTGACAGATACAGGTGCTGGACCATCTGGCCTGGTAGCGGCCAAGACACTTTTACATGATGCTGCGCCAGCGTCATTCAACGTCACCATATTTGACTCACAACCTCGGATTGGAGGCTTGTGGCCCGCGCACAAGGGTGACGGTGCCGGCCTTGTCCACCCGTTGATGGTAGCCAATCAGAGCAAGCACACGGTTCAGTTCAGTGACCTTGCCTGGAAGGACTCTGACCCGGAGTTCCCCAAAGCATGGCAAATCGGTCGTTACCTGGAGCGATATTCAAAAGTGTATGGAGGCGCAGATGTAAGACTAGGTCACAAGGTAGTGAAGGCAGAATATCAAGATGGGGGTAAATGGGAGGTACGAACAATTTCCGATAAGGGCGCTGAGACCAGCATTTTTGACTATCTGGTCGTGGCCACGGGCTTCTTTGGAGAACCGCTATGGCCCAAGGGCATCTCAAACCAGGGTGAGGTGCCAATCATTCACAGCAGCAAATACCGAGATGTAGAGAGTCTCCTATCAAAAGCCAAGGATACCAGTGATAAAATCCTCATCGTCGGTGGACAGATGTCCGGGGTTGAGATTGCTGGCACTATTGCAACTCATTTGTCCTCTCTTGTTCATTCGCCTGGGTCAAAAGCAATTCCGAACGCAGAGCGTTTCACGATACACCATGTGTCACAGCGCCCAGCATGGACAGTTCCTCTCTACACTTCTGTCAAGGTAGGTCACAAATTCCACGATGCTTCCTTTGTTGCAAGTTGTTGCTGACTCGGGAATTAGCCCGACACCCCAGCGCCTCCTTTCCTGCCTTGTGATTTGCCGTCTTATAACCTAGCTTTGCGTCCTCCTATTTTAGAGGATACTCAAGGACACATCACTGTTGAAGCCGCGCGCAAATCCAATTCGATACACCGATCTGTGTTAGGCACAGACCAATCTATATTTTCCCAAGAAACCAAGATTGATGGGGAACTACTCGATCAGCCACCATTTCTTGCAATAAGCACCCACTATATGGATTTTGTGCGATCTGGGCTTATCAAGCTTCACAAAGGTCGATTGTTGAACGTCACAGGAGATACAGCTGTGATATCATCGAAAGGCTGCAAAAAGGGGGGAGACGAAAAGTCATTGGATAATATTGCCGCAGTTGTCGTTGCGACGGGTTATGATTCATCCCCCTCGATATCATTCCTTGACGACGACATTAAAGAGGCACTTCTCTACTCTCCAGCTCATCCTGGTCTCCCCTTAGCGTTAGCTTTCCATGAGACATATCATCCATCTTTCCCAACTCTCGGGTTTGTTGGTTTCTATCGATCACCTTACTGGGGTGTTATGGAAATGCAAGCCCGTTTTGTCACGCGTCTCTTCGAAGAGCACGCTGGCAATACACTTGACACACTTACCCCTTCACTTGTGGCTGCGCTTCGCGTCGATAATAGCATACAGCGTACAGTAGCACTTCGCAATGATCCAAGATGCTCTCAATTTCCAATGGGTGATTATGGATACCTAATGCAGGAATTCGCGCACGCACTGGACATACCCATCTCCGCACCAATAGGGACTACGCCACCCCTCGCCAACGGCCGCCCTATGGACATTTTAACACCAGCACGATACATAAGCCACGGGGCTTCGGAGGCTCAATATGCACAGGCTGCAGAAAATCTCAAGTCCACATATAACACTGCGATTGCAGGTATTAAGGGGGGTAAATTTATTGCAGCTGCTACTTTCCGATCGCTCTTGGGCGAGTGGATTCTTGAGCGTGATCTCATTTCTACCTTGTCCAGCCACCCCTCCGGGCGGTTCATTGGCACAGCAAAATTCTTGCTGCGAAACGGCACGGCGGATGGACGAGAGCACAAGTTCTCAACATCTCAACCTGCAGGAGAGTCTGACAGTCCTGTAGATCCTCCTGACATGGGGCTTGAGTACTTGTACATCGAGGACGGTGAGTTCACCGCAGCAGGCACTAACTTGCGGTTCCGAGCTACGCGGCGTTATATCTGGCGATATGATGAGGACAGCGACAAAATAAGCGTTTGGTTTGCACGAACTGACGACTCGGCACGCGCCGATTACCTGTTCCACGAAATTGACTTCATCCCGCCTCCTTCCCTAGTCCCAGACAGCGATGCCGTAGGGGTGCCAACAGGAGATGGAAAAGACAAGCGAGAGCCCGCCTGTGGTAAAGATGAGGCCTGGCGCGCCAAGGCTAAACATCTTTGCGTAGAGGATTGGTACAATGTGCACTACGAGTTCTTTTTCCACGCTGTGAATCTTTGGGAGTGGAAGCTTGGATACTCGGTGACGGGGCCTAAGAAGGATTATACCATTCATGGCACCTATAGACGGAAACCTGCACCAGAACCCATTCCAGAGGACGACTGACGATTAGTGGGACATTGATTAACGAGTTACTTCATTTTTGAGAAGCGGCATAACTTGCCCTACTAGCGATTGTTTTTGTGTACTTTATTTGCTCTAGATTACTCCGGCGACTGTCGCCCGGAGAGATTAGTAATACGATGTTTATCTTTATCTTTACCACGTTCTTACACTTGGCAGATAGTAGAAAAAATATGTGATGAAAGCCAGGTTCCCCGCGCTCATTGTCCCCAACGCGGGGAGAATGAGGGGTTGTAGGTTGCGAAAGTCTCATCAAAGGATAATTATCTGCCAGGGTCATCGCTGCCTAGTTCCGTACAGGGCTTCATAGACAAACGTATGATACCAAAGCCGCGTCTTTGTTCTCTCCGCTCACGTCATCGACTCTTTGGTATCTACCTACGAAGTAGATAGTGGAAACTGTATTTTTATTGCACCTATTTGCCTACTATGTCTCAGCCTATGCTTGCTGTGAGGGTGGGGGCCGGCCGACCTCGCTCGGGGTCTGTTGCCATGAAATGCGCCCCCATGGAACTTTGCTCGACGACGTTTTTCGCTATCATACGTCAGTGGGATCTGCAAGTCAGCCTTTTATCGTAGCATCGCACTCGATCAGGAAGGTCACTTCAATACACATCAGACCGACTTACCGATGGTCCAATTGATAGTCGTTGATTCTCCTAATACGACATCGTGTTTCCCTCGTCGTTGTTGTCATTTTGCATGACCAGAGGGGGGAATTCTTGGGGTAGTAGTAGGTAGCTTGGGGCAATCATGTTCCGTTGGAACTCATCGCCCCGCCAAGCCGTACTTATTGATGTATAAAAGTAAAGCAGCTTGGCGATCTCGTTTTATTCGATAGTTTGACACACCTCACGAAAGACGCGAGACCGGGAAGTTTATTGTTTAATAATGGTGTGGAATATACGAGTTCAGCTGCTATCTGCAGCGTTGGTTACTCTGTGCCAAGCCTGTGTGCGTGAACGCCACTTTCAACCTTCGGAACTCACGAAGAGACAAGCGACTCCGCTGGCACCTTTAAGCCCGGAGGAGAAAATTCTTGTCGATTCTGTATCGAATATCAGTATCTCGGAATGGTCTTAGTTAGTGCTCCGGAGCTTCTTATTTTCTCATCGGGCGTGTCTGAAGAGCAAGGGGTTGGGTTTAAAAGCCTATGCCCGAGTCCCTCTTACCGCCTCCCAAACTCCCTTTCTGTTGCTCAACTTGCAAGTATTAACGTGACACTCCTAAATGCAGCTACTACACTCACGGCTATCATGTGGCGGGCAAAAACATGACAATGGCTGAATGGACAGCCGACAGGTTTAGCGAGAATGGGTGGAACGCAAGCGTGGTTTCTTATAACGTTTACTTGAATTATCCTGTCAACAAGTCACTCAGTCTTACGTACCCCAACGGCAGTATATTTCAGCCCCTTCTCGAGGAGGCAGTCTTAGATGCCGACGAGACAACGAGCTATCCCAATCGCGTGCCCACCTTCCACGGGTATTCAGCGAGCGGTAGCGCCGAGGCCGAGTTCGTCTACGTCGGAAGGGGACAGCAGGATGACTTTGCCCGATTAAAGGAGCTGGGTGTGCCCCTTGAGGGGAAGATTGCCGTTTCTCGTTACGGCGGCCCGTTTCGCGGGCTCAAGGTCAAGAACGCGCAGGAAAATGGCATGATTGGTGCGATCCTCTTCACTGACACGGGTGATGATGGGAACATCACCGAAGCTAATGGATACGCGGCGTATCCGGATGGTCCCGCGCGGAATCCTACTTCTGTGCAACGGGGTAGTGTGCAGTATTTGTCGATATATCCGGGAGATCCGACTACGCCGGGCTATCCCTCGAGAAAGGATTCCCCGCGTGCAGATACCCGGGCGGTGAAGCCTATGATTCCTTCTATCCCTGTCTCCTATGTGGATGCTATCCCGATATTAGCTGCGCTTGATGGTCATGGCGTCGATGGAGAGGCAGTGAACCGCACGAGATGGGTTGGCGCGCTTAATGTCTCTTATAGCACGGGCCCGGCTCCCGGAGCCACCATCAGCATGAGTAATCTCATGGAAGACGCATACACAGATATTTGGGATACCATCGGCATCATCAACGGGACAAACCCGGACGAAACTGTCGTTATTGGTAACCATAGGGATGCGTGGATCATCGGAGGCGGCGCCGATCCGAATAGCGGAACGGCGATCATCGTCGAGTTGTCTAGAGCGTTTGGTAAGCTGCTTGCTCAGGGATGGCGGCCGAAAAGGAATATTGTGCTGTGTTCTTGGGATGCGGAGGAGTACGGGCTTGTCGGTTCCACGGAATGGGTTGAAGAGTACATCCCATGGCTCACGGACACCGCCGTCTCGTATCTTAATATCGATGTAGGGGCATCAGGTGCATGGCCCTAGTGAGTGATTCTTAGGGGGAGCCTTCTTGTTGGCCGGTGATTATTGACTCGATCGATGATAGTATCTCAGCTACTCCGGAGCTCCATCAGATTTCGACCGATGTGATGAAGAAAGTACCTTGGATGGACACTAATAGAACTATGTACGATGCATGGCTTGAATAGTAAGTACTGTCTAGAACTTCTATATCTTCGGATTTCAGCGTACAACTTTTTGCCACTGCCACATCTAGGCTCTAGGATCTCAGATCTTCCCGAACCCGTGAATACCTCTGCACGAATTGCTGACCAGGTTGTTCTAGTGCGGGAGGCTCTGTAGGAGTGCTCGGTAGTGGCAGCGATTATACCGCTTTCGTGCACAAAGGCATCGGTTCTGTGAGTACTTCCCATGTAGTTGTGTACATAACGGCTAGCTAAACCATCACCAGATTGATATGGGTGCCAATGGCGGTTCCGATGACCCCGTCTATCATTACCACAGCAACTACGATTCATATCATTGGATGAGCAACTTTGGTGATCCGGGGTTCCTGGCTCACAAGTATATGACGAAGGTATGTAGAGCGGCGACCTATTAAATGGCGTAGGAGTCTCTGATAACATGAGATGTTTTAGTACCTAACTCTGTTGGCCTACAATCTTGCCACTGCCGAGTCACTCCCCCTCAACGTGTCCAACTGGGTGACGCAAATGGAGACGTACTACGACGATCTGCTGTCCACTATTAATTCGACATCAAACACCCTCGACATATCATCGCTCCGAAGCGCGCTCGACGAATTCGCAGCAGGGTCACGGGACATCACGGCCCTCGAGCAGCAAGCGGTAGCAACCCAAGACCCCGACCTCACCATCCTAGTAAATCACAAGAAACGGGATTTCCAGCGCGGATTCGTCTCACAAGGCGGACTACCGAATAGAGAGTTCTATCAAAACCTCATCTTTGCCCCTGGACTTGACACTGGTTCGTAGCGTGTTTTCATTTTGCAGTTCTGTTCTCTGTGTGTAAATGGAGAGAGATGTCTGACTTGCTTCAAACAGGGTATGCACCGACTACTTTCCCCGGTATCACCGAGGCGTTTCTAGCTGGTAACGTTTCGCTCGCGGCTGAGTATGTGAAAAAAACCGCGGATGCTATTTTGGTTGCAGCGAACATCATCAAGACATAGCATCGCGGTAGATTAAAGGGAGCAGGTTGGTTAACATAGCAGCAGCTGAGGTAAATTCCTCAGACTCGAAAGATACTGAGTCTATAATAATGCTATTCCATTTAATGAGTTCCAGGGCTGATTGTAGATGCTTGTTGATGCTGTAACAAGTTGTTGTAGTTAACGGGATCGTATGGAGAGCACCTAGTTGCTATCCTCGGCAATCGTTGGTCAACAAATCAGCGACTGCGCAGAGCTCTTATAAGTTCTCGTCTTAGCTGTTAAACGGCACCGGATTATCTCCCCCAAAAGATTTTACAACGAATCCTAACACTTTTATAACTCGGATATAGCTGCGCAGTTCTGTAGTAGACGCCTGTACCGGATTCTGCTACTATCTGTGCATTCATCGGCTCCCACTGTGCCTCTGCGATGCTACCCTCGACAGCCCGCCACGTGGAACGTATAGTTTCGACTCGGCTCGTGGCAAACTCAGTGAAGTGTTGCCCTCTAATCTATTCTACTTTGCACGTTCTCAAGTCCACGACAAAATTTAATTTCCCATGATGTCGCTTATGCTGTATACGAAGTCACGATATATACCCGACTATGACAGATGTGTCAGCTTTTGGCGTCTCTCCGGATAGAGCTATAAGCTACCAGCCTTTGAGCGCTACCAGAAATGAAATTCGAATACTCATTATCGAACCTCCATCGTCGGAAGATAATCGCATCCGGTGCCACCTAGAATACGTCTCCTTATTCAATCTCGATAATGATTTCGTTGCGCTCTCATATTGCTGGGGTGACCATAATGAGCTTAAGCGAATAGTGCTGTCTGGCAACCTGGTTCCCATTACTTTCAACTTATACAAAGCCCTTGACGAGTTACGCCGCAGAGGGTATTACAGAGTTTGGGCCGATGACCTCTGTATTAACCGATATGACGACGAAGAGCGCAGCCAACAGGTCCTACGGATAGGGGCGATCTATCGATCTGCCTCGCAGGTTATATCCTACCTCCGTGGCCCAGGCCGCGCGTGGCAGCAAGCCTTAGCGGATGCTGTCCACCGTATCACTAGGCGCGCCGATGCATCAAAGCGAAATGAAAAAGACCGCATCGAAGCTAAGAGAGATGCCCGGCGGAAGAGAAAGTCGACAAGAAACAAGAGCACCGACCGAGAAATACAACACCGCAGCAGCATTTACCAAACGATCTCGACGAGGTCTGCTGCAGTGCGAAGTGTAATGGAATTATCTGCTGCCGAGGAAACCGCGCTATTTCTATTACTTGACAATTCCTACTGGCGACGTGCATGGATCATCCAAGAGATTTCGATGAACCCCCGCCTCACTATTGTCTGGGGAAGGCAAGCATTCGACTTGGGCCAACTTCTACAAACATTTTCCTGTCTAAGCAACTATATCCGCGGAAAGAGGGAGAAAGTGTTGAATCACATCAGATGCGTCTACAAGATTAGGAGTTCCCAGCTGGCTTTGAAACCTCTGTCCCTGATCGAAGCTCTTGGGCTATGCTACTTGGCTAAGGCACAGTTCATTCGAGATCGTGTCTTTGCTCTTCTTGGGCTCACTCACGACGGCGCTTATTTGGTACCTTCGCCTAGTTATACCCTGCCTTTGGAGAATATTAGTAGGGATATGACCATCAGACTGATACGCGCAACTGGGAACTTGGATGTTGTGATATCGAAAGCACACGGAATCGAAACATGGTACCCTAACTGGTTTGACTCAAGGTATTGGCACTGGTACAGAGTTTCACATCACCGTCTAGGTCGACCAAGCTTGCTTACGTATACAAATTATGGTCCTTACCGCGCCTCTGGCAATCAAACTCCATCGCTCAGGGTGTTTGGGAATGAAATCATAGCCAAAGGGTTCTTTATCGGCAATATTGTGGACTGCTCACCTACTCTGGAGGAAGCCAGGGACAGCGGTTTGCCGAGAACGGAGCTTCTCCGACCGAGGTCATGGAAGCGGAACCCTAAGAATGAAAGACTCTTCTTCGGGCTTGAGCCTGCGACGACGATGAGAACCCTGTGTTGGCTTCTCATCGACATGACTCGGTCGTCGGTGCCAAGGATGAAACATAGGAGGGCAGGGACACATCTTTACACTCTACTCCATACGCTGCTACACAAAAAGGAGACCATCATAGAACAAGCCCCGTCACTTCTGCAGTGGCTCAACTGCTGTGACGCCCAATGTTTCAAGGTCGATGACAAACGGCTTGTGGCCTACTTCTCCATGAAGAGCAGCACCCCTCTCTCGCCGGGAGACCGAGAAGCGCTCGAGGAAGACTGTAGAACTATTCAGAAGAATTTGAGAGCCAATATGAGATTGGGATGTACGGATGAAGGAAATATCGGATGGTTTCCCCGTAACACCAGGACGGGAGATCGGGTTGTCATTCTCTTGGGCGCGAGTATGCCTTGTGTTCTTCGGCAAAGGCCGATTGGAGGATATACCATTCTGGGCTCATGTATTGTGGATGGAGTCATGAAGGGCGAGGCGGTTAGGAAGGGATTGCAACGTGTGCAGGATATCCAGTTGCACTAGTTTCATTGAGTAGGAATAATGTTCACTGTACGGTTACCGATGGAAATGTCGTCATCGAGTGTTACGTACCGCTTGGCTAGGCGATGTATACGAGAATGAAGATTGTAAGGTCAATATGAAAGCCCAATAGGAGTAATCATTTCTAGTATACCGCTGCTAACCACCATCAGGATCTAAGAGGTGATATGAGATGAATAGTTGGGAGATATATTCTTCCGATCGCGATTGATGCTCCCGGGAAAGTAGGAACTACGTAAGGCCGCGTAATTTAAGCGAGCACCGAGACGGCGGCGCGATACCCCGCGGTCCGCCAAGGTAAAGCGAGATCCTAGTTAAACCCGGTTTGAGTAAAGGGGCGGAGAGCCGAGCTTACGTCCGAGCGTCCTTAGAGGCATGATACAAAGTATATAAGTAAGAAATGTGAACAGGTTCTTTGAAATCATGGTATTAGCACTGGCGAGGGGTTCGATTTCCATAGCTTATCTATATACACTGGCACCATGGCTCCCAACAGCAAGAAGCCTCATGTCCTGATCGTCGGCGCCGGGTTAGCTGGGCTCTCACTTGCGCAGTGCTTGCGAAAACAGGGCGTCTCATTTGAGATTTTTGACAGTGACAAAGACCTCGTCACCCGTCATGGCTATGCCATTGGCGTGCACTCGTAAGCTGGCTACTTTCTTGCTTTCCACATGTGAGAAGAGCTAACAAAAAGGTTAGCATTACCGAAGACTTAACAACGGCCTTTCCCTCGGATATGCCACCTTTACGCGAGTCTGCAGATCACTTATTGCCCCTGAAACTGGAACCTCAGATACGTTTCTATGGCCGAGAAGGGCAAGCCGTCGGTGTCCAAAATACACCCGAGACACCATGTCTACGACTGAATCGCTTACTCTTTCGTAAATGGCTCGCCACTAGTATTCCAGTCCAGTTTGGGAAGAAGCTGCGAAGCGTCAAAGAGGAGGCAGATGGGGTAATCGTACACTTTGAGGATGGGACCAGCGCTTCAGGTGATATGTTAGTAGGTGCTGATGGAGTGAACAGTAAAGGTGAGGGATATCTACCTGATATATGAAGAACTCCACGATATAACCTGATCTAAAAGGGAATACTGACGTGTGTAGTACGAGAGTATATGCTTGGGCGACCTAACTCGGAAGTTCTCAACCCAATTAAAGTGGCTTGTGTCTGGGGAGAGGCGACACTCTCAGGCGAAGCGATGGAGCACCAGCTGTCTTTAGGTCACAGCGCCTATGGCATGATCTCCAAGGATTTCAATTTCGTCATGTTCGTTGGTTTGAACAAGGTCAATGAAGACTTTTCTGGGGATTACTACTGGTATGTTTGCTGGGACGATGAGGCTGCTCATCAACCAGACCACTGGCTTCAGCAAACCTCAAATTCGGCAAAACTTGACTACGTGCTCAAAATAACTGAAGCACTCGATCCCAAGTTTCGAGAGATCTTATTGTTAACATCGGCTGAAGGGGTAGTGTCAGGAATGCCAATATTTCGTGACGCGGTCATTCCGTCACTCCCTAGCACGGGGAGGGTAGCAGTGGTTGGTGATGCCGCTCATCCCATGACTCCATGTAAGTCTAGGTTATGACCACACGATGCATAATGCCTCAAGCTGATAGCTCTGATAGTTCGAGGCGAGGGAGGAATGCACGCAATCCGTGATGCGCTCAATCTTGGCAAAGTGATCGAAGGCTTTGGAGACAGCTACCCTAACGGAGCTCAGAGTGCTCTGGAATCTTACCATCAGGAGATATTGGAGCGCGGTGGCCGAGCTGTCCTATTGTCAAGGAATGCTTTCGCGAATAATCAGGAAAAGGACACTATCATCATGGCTTGGGGAAGTGAGGCCACTCCCATTCCTGAAGAGAGAATCGTGTTGGATCACTACAAGCCTTGAGTTTGGGTTGAATTTTAAAGAAAGTAATGATGAAATCGGAACCAGGGCCCTGTTCAATTTGGGTGCGTAGCTTCTTTTCTGTACATCTACCTATTGTTAAGTCTCTAGTGTTAGCTCGATACAGAGTCAAGATTTCGGTTGCAGAAGTATTACTTGTGTACAATCCCAGTTATAACTAAGATATAATGATCGGATACTAATTGAGCAGCTAAGCGATAATCAAGGCATCACCAAATCATAGGCGAGGTATAATCGAGGCTTGTTCGATAATTCATGACGTACATAGTAGAAAATGGAATGTACTAAGCTAACATTGAAGAAACCCAAGAGATGTACACACTCGCATTTGGGTTGGCTGCACCTATTGGACCAAATCCAAAGTGGCTGTGACCCCTGTGACACTGTAACCATTATGATCTATCAGATAACGTGTTACCCGCCTTCCAAGTTCCGCGTCCGCGAACGTGAGCTCACGTGTGGGGACTTCACGGATGGCCTCGACTTTCGATACCGGTCTTAGTTGTAGAAAAGCTTCCCATTCTCGTAGGCAAGATGTGTATCTGTCATCGCAGAACGTACGTAAGTATGTATTGCCAGTCCAACGCTAGAATGCTCAATAGGAAATAACTTACTCAGACTGATTGAAGTCCAGTAGACAGTGCCATCAGAGGCGCTACAATAACAACTGAGATTATCGTACTGCAGACTACACTGCGTCCCCGGTTTGGAGATGTTGCCACAGCTGTAAAAGAAACCAGCACTGAAAGTTTGATCGAAGGTTAGAGCGCGCCCTTAGCTGTTAAATCTTTTAATGGTGTTAATAGAGAAGGGAACTTTACCTCCAAACCAGATTGCCTTGGCGGTTCCCAATGACATGATTGAGGTCGATACTGGTCCATGTACCTTTACACTTCGAATTGAGGGTAGAGTAGTATAGGTTGTTCTCCGGGCAGGATTCGTAGAAGCCTCCGCTTCGTGCCTCCAGCTTCTTGGGAGCGCCCTTCGGGGCGGCCATAGCAGCGCCTGGAGCGAGTGCAAGAAGGAAAGGGAGTGCGAATTTCATGCTGGCGGAATGACTAAATGAAGGATTGAGGAAATAGTTATTCAGGTGCGATGTTCTGGGGTTAGCTAGGGCAGATGCTCTACTTCCACGATCTTATATAAATATGTCGCAACATCTACATGATGGGCTGATACAGTTTCTTTAGAGCTATGAATTGACCGGGAGCAATAGATATGACATGGCGCTGTGAGGCCTTGCGCAACCGCCCCCCGGCCTAGTTCTGGATCCAAGCCAACGCATCGTGGCATGATTTCTTCATTACACTACCCTACATTCTTGATGACATCGCGGTCGCGGGATCATATTTCTCGCACCCGGATGGCGTTGTGTTGCCGGGTAGCTGTGATGTTTTGGCCTAGGCTCGTCAAAACTTCGCCTCAAAAGTATTTCAAGCTGAATAATGCTCCACCACCAACCTCCTACAGTCGAGATGTAGCTAAGAGACACGTCTAGGTCCGACATCAGGCTTGTCTGGCCGATTCAAAAGAACGCCGTGAAGATCATATACGAGCGGTGTGCTCTGCACGAAGATTTACTTCGGGTGCTACAATCCGACCGGTGTGAAATACCGTTGGTGGTGGCGCGTTCAGCTGTGGTAAATAACGCCTGTGTGGATTCTTGGCTACCACTGTGCATAATGCTAATAATACATCGTACTTCTTGAAGGCTGGCTTTGCGCAATCAGTGAGGTACTACTTGAAGAGTTGGCATATGCAAGGGCCAATAGGTAACGACACCTACGGTATGTGTGAGAGTCATCTAAGCCAAAGGTCGTCATAGAGAACCAAAAATCCAAAGCCATGGTGTTCCATACTAAACGTATATGACTAAATGGTGCACCTTGAACTCCGCGGTGTGTGACTATTAGAAAGCAACATGTTCATGACGCGTATGTTGAGAACTAGATATTACTTAAGATTACGATTAGATAAATACTTGGACTGGCTTCACTAGACTTCTTCCTCAAGCATCGCTAGAAGTATTAGGGGTTATCGTGAAGAAAGCTCAGAAGTCCAATATCTTAGAAAGACATGCCTATTAGTGCACCCTGCGCCACTCAAATCAGAGCAACGAGTGAACGGTGAAATATAAGCTTAAATATATGTTATGGTCATTAATCATAGTCTAGAGTATGTTGCATGATCCTGCACCATCCGCTAGGTGTTTGTACTCAAGCTACATAGATCACTCATGTCCTTCAGTTATATTCAGTCCTGCCCCATTCAACTGCGTTGAAACGAGGAGCCTTGGTAGGGGGATGCAGAGAACTGGTGGCAGAAGCTGCGCCATTGTAGCAATTAGTACTACCTCTAGAAAATGAGTGGCTGCTGCAGTGGACTCACATTGAGAAGAGGTACGCAGCATACGGCAGACTTCTGGAATAATCCGCATTGGCCCTCGAAAGCGTCGTCACTAATGGGCAGTAGCGCTGGGCAAACTAGTCAGTAATTACTTCAGTCATTATTCAGCGTCGTAGGAATATATATCCACAAGGCGCGCTTACGTGGTGTGCAACTATTGATATCTAACGTTAGCTCTCATACACGTCGAGTATCTCTTAAATAAGAAGAAAGAAAGACAAAGAAAACATAGCTCGTAAGAAATGTTAAAGGGACAGAAGCTTACTCCGACACAGTGCCAAGAGGACCTCTGTTATCACAACAGTAAGGGGCACTAAAAATGAGGGCGTTACTGCAAGCAATGTAGCCCAGCCCATTTGCCTTGGTCTCTGCCTGGGCCTCAACTTGCGCCGGCAACGCCCACGTGGCTCCGAAATAGGCAATGGCGATTGTTGCGAGCTTCATGATGAGATGCTTGGACGCACTTCAGTTCATGCTGCCGTGGTTTGACATTAGGAAATGGTAATGCCTTATATACCTGGAGAGAACAAGCAGTTGATGTATTCCGTCCGCCGAATCTATCACCGCCAGTTTTATTACCTGATTGATGTGAACATTCGTCGCGTGATGCAGATCTTGAATCCGGATTTGGTGCTCGTAGCTGGGGCTTGGCATGCAGCTGATGGAGCGTGGGCCTTGGAATAAACCATTCTGTCTGCATCGTTGGCAGCTGCGATCCGTGGTAGAGCTTGTTGTAAACCGAGAATTTGATATTAAATGCAGCCGGTTTTATGTGTAAATGTGACATCGCTAGAGATAGAAGCAGGAAAGTTGTCGTTGTTTAGCTATTCATATAACACTTAATCCAGAACCCAGGCCGTGCTACGCCAAGAATCTAATGCCATTCATATGTTTGGATGCGTTAGCTTCTCTTCTAACCAATTTTAAGCAGTGAAAAATGATAGGTTGTGATTGAGATTGAGATTCAGTAGTGAAGTCACATTTTGCATCCTTAATTCAAGAAGTGCCAATGAACTCATCGCTTGTATGATATGATGCTTTACGCAGGGTGTGTTACACTCCAAGCTTGACGTTGTAGTTTCAAAGAGTCTTTGTAACTGTCAGAGCTCAGAACAGCGGTTTTCACTACAATAGCTTTGTTGAGATGGTTTCTTTCGGGGATATAAGCCGAGCGAACGCTTGTCAGCACAATGAGCTCTCAAGCCTAGAAATTAGACAACTACATCATGTCTTCAGTTGATCTGTACGAAGTACTCGGTGTTCCCAGTGATGCGGATGAGCCTTCAATCGAACGGGCTTTCAAGGACCTATCTCTAAAGCTGCATCCAGACAAAGCGAACGTATCGACGGCCCCCAGTGTTGAAACGGAGGCAGAGCGGAAAGTTCGCGAGCAACACAACCACGAACAATTCGTCAAAGTTATGGATGCACGTACTATTCTCACCGATCCGGTGAAGAGGAAGTCTTATGATCGAGAACGACGATTGATAAAGCGCTCAGCAGATAAGGCTGAACATTCAAGCAGCACTAGACGTCAAAAGGTTAGGACTGATAACAGAGAAACAGTCAAGCGCCTCGAGAGTCTAGATCTCGAGCTGAGAAACCTACTCAGTGTATATCGTGAACTTACACCGCGGCGGTATCAGTCCTTATGGCTCCCAACCCACTCAGAAATCGAGTCGCTATTTATACGCGTTATTTGCATTCATGTTGAGGTTACTAACAAAGTGACCAAAAAGCCTCCTTCGACTTACACACCCAGTACTGACAAGCCGGTTCAAAGAGAGGCGAATGTACATATCTCGCTTATTGGCGCTCTAATTGCAGAGTTAGATGCGACACTGACCCAACGTAAGACATATATGGCTAGTGACACTTTTTATTGTGCCCTAGATGCTTCTTTCAAAAAGTTCTTAGACTCGTAACTCCAGATAGAGGCTAGTATTTATTAAATCCTAACCGGGCCCTGAAATAGGAGAAGAAGAGGCACCCCATTCAAATAGCTTTATAAAATGAATAAAAACCTAAACTATTCAAGTCAAGAGAATAACATGTTAATGCAATCACTAGCTTCCTTTGTCTTTAGCTTTATCTTTATTATGACTAGTTCTACCATTCTAGACGTTCAAGGCTACGTAACAAATCAGAAGTACGCATCCATTTCGACTCAATGACAACATCATCAATAGGTAGCTGGGGGCGTCACTTCCAAATCTTTAACTCCGATTATGGCAATTGCAACCTGTTACACACGTACGAGCTGTACTAGCTGAACATACAGTTCGCCTTGCATCTCGGCCGTACGAAAGGCCATTGCAGGCTGTTCATGATCATTCAGAGACATGCAGGCAATATTGGAAAGTGAGGTTATACGGACTTCGCTTCTTGAAACAGACCCCGAGACCTAGGCGGTCTGGGCTGGTAGACCAGTTGAACATAGCGTCGAGTCAAGCCACCAACAGCCGAGAAGGAGCTGGTTGGTCAAGGACTCACTCATGCAGCCCTAGTTGATCATTGTAATCTGAATAGCATCAAGTTCCAATCCCAGTTGTCTGCCCTTGTTATAGAACCCTTGGGGTGCTGCATGATAATCGTTGTTGTATGAAAGTTTCGAGGTTTTCGTACCTAGATTAAGGCTATGTATAGCGAGTTTCTTTGTCTATAGTTCTAGGATCATGACCTAGGTGTTAGCGGCAAAACTGTTATAGTTGGCAGTGTATAAACCTTGTAGATCCATCTATTGGCGTATAAAAACAGGATGTGGCGCCGCTTCTGAGTTACTCTTATATTCCTAGAAAGGTATTAGTGTGTTCGTAAATGCTCCGTGATCGCTCATTGTATTGGCCTT
Organism: Xylaria bambusicola; assembly: GCF_022495145.1. Lineage (NCBI taxonomy): Eukaryota > Fungi > Ascomycota > Sordariomycetes > Xylariales > Xylariaceae > Xylaria > Xylaria bambusicola. The sequence goes on from NW_025953573.1 coordinate 275,681, forward strand.
TCTACATCTAGAGGAGAAAAGATCTTGGGATGGCTGACTCTTTATATGGAATTCGTAGAATAGCGAGCGTGTTACATTGCGCAATAATGACTACAAACCTGAAATGACCTGAGATCTGTACTCAAAGGTCACCCCATAAGGAAACAACCAATTTAGGGCCCATATATGTAACATAGAAGAAGACATAAGCAGATCCGACAAGCCAGTTTCGGGCCATCGAAAATGTTCCGAATAACATGGCCTCGGACTTCTAGTATTCCAAGTTGATTGCCCTTAGACCGCCGAAAATGTAGTTGAAGCCAATGGCAACAAGTTATCTATTGATCCGTTTCAATGAAATATTGCCTATAATGATATCCCTACGCTGCGAAGTTGAAGTAGCATTCAACGGGGTAGGTAGCGGATGAGTACGGCTGGATATAATCCAAATTTAAGTAGCATTTAAATTAAGTAGTTTATGAAGTTTGCCAACGGGGTTTCCCATCATCTTTTCGGTTTCTAAGCATCCCGTTTCTACTCCTTTGTCAAGAGCAGGAAAACAAATTCCCCGCATCATTATAAGTACATAATTAGTGTATTACCCACGTCGGGAAAAGCAGTTTGAGCTCATCGATTGTCGCAAGCTCGAGAGATTTCTTGGATCCAGCAGATTCATTACCCACATTTGACGCGCCGGGGACTCATTATCCATTCGCGACATATGCTGTAAGCGAGCGTTTTCGTATAGATCTTGGATACACGGGGCCACAGAGAGCACAGCAGGAGTGTCAGGATCCGATATAGCTCCTTCTACACCCTCCATCGCCCCTTCCGCATCTTCCTCATCCGACGAGCCTTCGACATTTAGGATGACAATAACTTCCCTGAGACCCGGCATCGCAGCGAAGAAGTCGAACAGGTGCTGCTCATCCATATTTGTCTCCTCGATTAGTACTCGCGAGATAGACGCTAGCAGTCCGCCACACGACTCGAAGGAGTGCGGCCACTCAAGCTGGTCGACAGCGTCCTCACTAAGCCAGAGAATATCGACAGCAGGATGAAAGAAGAATGAACGGCGCGGAAGGGTTGGGTGCGGTACTTTCACCGCGTGGCGGAGGGTGTGGATGCGGGCCTCGTGGCACACGGACAGGGCCACTGCATGGTGGTAGGTCTCGATGGGCTTTTCGTCGTTGATATCGCGACAACTAATGATGTCGTTATCCACCCGGAACTTCTCGATCCACGTGGATACCCGGCATGTCGGGCGAATCGATATCTTTTCATTATAGTTGAGATGCCAGCCCGCGCTGGAGTCGCTGTCGTCGTCGTCGCCGTCGTCGTTGTCGTCGTCGAATTCGCTGAGCGTAAGCTCGAGAATGCGGGGCTCTGGCCAGGTCTCTTCCCAGATATTCAGACGGAGCTCGGTGGGCAGTCTGGGGAAATAGAGGAATGCGGTTGGGGCTGTGAGGGGTTGAGGTGTCATTTTGATGCTGCTAGCTTCTGATTACAGTCATAGACACGAAGCGCACACGCGGATGCACGATATGTAGTAATCTGTGAATTGAATGAAGAGAGAATGGCTGTGGTGATAGTGCAGCACATGGCTAGATTGGAAAGAGAGCCATTCTACTTATAAGCTCTCGACTGCGTTCTACATGGTTCTGTTTGAATAGAGTTCGTCTACTTTCGGACAGATCAGATCTGTTGGTTGTTGGCTTTTTGGCCGTGGTCGCACTCATGGCCAGAATGGTACATATTGTGTGTCTTAGAAGAAGAAGAAGCACAGAGGAGGTACAGTACATAATTACAGAGAGAGAGGACTTAACCACTAGTAGCCATTGAAGCTAGGTGCGTGCCGACCCGAGAACCTGGGTTAGGTACCAGGGTTTCACTGTAAGTACATATTATAATATACATAGGTATAACTATACTATATAAGTACTTACCTAGGTACATACTATGTACACGATCAGAACGTATTAGGCATAGCGCTATATTTATTTGTCCATTTCAGTCCATTACTTACTGATGTGGCTGAGTTTAGGCTCTTTCTGCCTGATCTTTGTACCAGATTAGTGATTACCATCGCAAGGATTCAACCAAGAAAGGTGAAACAAGTCAACGAAACTGTCTCTGCAGTTACCGGTATATCAGACATCTATGTCTTAAAAGATGGACAGAGTACGGCAGATAGGCGTTTAGCAATACAGAGGACTTGGCCACTATCTACCTACTAAGACTACCCAAGGTACATGACATGTAAACTCTAGTTTGAATTATAATGTATAAGCTCTAATTTTTTATGCATGTATGCGAATAAACCCAACCAAATTATATTCCGGCCGACCTCTGCTCTACTCCTCCCTGCCAATGCCCCATACGAGTTTTGCCTTGCAGATGCTTCATCTGTTCACGCCGTGGCCGGTAAAACATTCTCCTTCGTGTCACTCTGCTCGTCCGAGACTGGGTCTTCTTGTGCGGGGGTCATGTGTCCTGGCCACTTTGCGAGGAAAACCGTGAAGAATGAAACTCCCCACAAAGCAATGGCTAAGGCCCATGCGCCCCGGAGACCGGATACGTACGCCTTCCTCACCCCGTGCAGGGCGTCACCTTCAAAGTAGTTATGAAGTTCGTAGGGCCCTACTCCCAACACCTGTTCCGGGTCCACGCCGGGTGCGTAGATGGGGATATTCTTTAGCAGCAAGTTATTCGTAATGGCGGACGCAGCTGATATGACCAAGGAAGCAGCGCCGAATTGTGTGACTACCCGTCGTTAGTCAAGGACTTCGAAGATGGCTTGAATACTCTCAACGATCAAAACTTACCAAGTACAGAGCCTAGGCCGAGCGCTTTATCTGCATTCTTATTGACAATACCAGCTACGATGGGCGGGATCTGGATGACAGGCCCGACACCAACACCGAGCAAGATCTGATAGCCGATCTGCTTTCCCAGGCTAGTGTCCACATCAAAAGTGTAGATCAATCCGCCTGAAACGACCGTGATAGCGGTAAATACAAGCATGAATAGAGAGTATTTCCCGTACTTTCCAACGGCTACGGATCCAGCGAAGCTAAAGATTGCTACGTATAGTTAGTAAACTACTTCTTAGTCCGTGGAAAGGGGAAAGACCAACACGTTGCACCAATAATCGGGATCGTCCGAATTCCACTGTCTTTAGGCGAGAGACCAGCGGTAGCTTGGAAGTAAGTAGGGAGATTGTATACAATCGAGAAGTATGCTCCGTACAGACTGTGATCATAATGAGCAGATAGCTACGAAGCTGTAGAGAGTAGAAGGACTTACCTGAAAAGGTAGAGACAGTTCACCCACATATCTCTGTTCTTCATCACACGCACGACGATGAGTGCTCTTTCACCTTGCCAGAATTCGTTGACGACAAAGACAATAGACAACAATATCCAGCCTACTAGAAGGCCGATAACTGTGGATGAATTCCAGGCATGGGTGACTCCTCCGAACGTAGTTGCTAAGATGAAGGTAATCAACGCCGCGATGAAAAGGGTAGCTCCAATGAGGTCAAAGCTAGCGGCTATCTCTTTGGCAGAAGTCTTTGTAGATAACTTTGCTTGTGCTGGGGTCTTGAAAAATAGCAGAATTAAACCCAAAGGCACTGCACCGATCTAAGTAGAAGCAGTTGTTAGACGACATGTTACACGAGCAGCCTTTCATATGCTTACAGGAAGGTTAACCCAGAAACACCTGATATTCAAAATTAGCTAATGTTCGGAATGTTCAAGATAGCTCTGCCCCCAGAATCCCTATGGATTGAAGGAAGTTACAAGGAAGGAAAAACTTACCAGCGCCATGAGACATCCGACGTAAAAACACCTCCGATAACGGGTCCTATCACACTTGCGATCGAAAACGTAGTACCTGTTAAAATATTAGGATGAGAACAGAGCAATAGATAGTAGATAGTCAGAAGGAGTCTGGATGCCCTCACTCCTGACCTCTAGACTTCGCGCAACAACACAAGCCTGCTGTACGCCCATATAGACATTTCATGACATACCTATCATTCCTATAATGAGAGGCACCTTGTCCGCAGGACTCACAAAGTTGGCGATCGAGTAACATCCTAGAATGATGCCCGCCGCGCCACCACCTTGAATGACTCTTCCGACAATCAAAGCCGGACTGTTGGGCGCCAAAGCAGCGACGAGGCAACCAATTTCGAAGAATATCACGGTCGAGATGAAAACCCATTTAATATCAAAGTATTTGTAGGCCTTGGCCCAGCTGGACTGGAACGCGGCATCCGCAAGAAAGAAGGCGCTGCCATACCAGCCTGCGTCTGCAAGGGAATTGAACTCATTCGTGATTGCTGGAATGGCCGTAGAGATGATACTCTGTACGAGTCCCAACGAGGTTAGAAGCCGACATCATCGAGATCAACGCCGTGATGTTTCCGGGGTCACTTACAACGTCCAGACCAGCCTAGAGGTAACGAAGCTTGCTGTTAGAATCTGTCTTATGTGAACGAGGAGGCGAAAGTCGCAATGGGAGCTTACGAGGAAGACACCGGAAAGAAGACCAATTACGATAATAATCTGTCTCCAGGCTGACGGGTAGACAATGGCGCTGCTCGACGTTTGTAGCTCGGGCTGCGGCTTATCGAGCGGCTCGTCGCGCACCTTTTCGACAGACGAGGAATCGGGTGACTGCTCCGCCATCGTGACGACTATGAAGAATCTGATTCCTGACCGAATTCCTGCGATAAGTACAACTGAGGGCACGATGCTTTGTTCATCTATTAGAGCTTGTCTCGATATCGACGGGATTTTGGAAGAGCTTGAATAGTAGATTTATGTTGCTCAATCGCGCAATGACGATATGTCTCTGTCTCTGTCATTGGCCCAACGCGCAAATTACACGAAGCACGTTGATTAACAATCATGGATTCTCTTCTATCGGGGTCAATAGAAAACGACCCGAAAGGAGTGTGCCGTTCATTCTGGGAGCTTTCGGGTGCTTCTTTTCCTCAACCAATTCTAACTGTGTAAGTAGGAATCGGGTCATTTTGGTTTAGGACGACTGTCGGGCGCTTTTGTCATCCCGGGCACTTCGCGGGTGGTTCTTTTATTATGTAGATTTCTTGTCTTCTGATGCATGGGTCCTCGGGTCTTTTCGTTGTCTAAAACAAGCCGACCCCTGCAGACAGCGTTGGGTGGTTCCAGGGCTGACACTTATGCAGTCATCATTGGCATCCTAGACTTGAGTCAAACCACGCGTTATGGATAAAAGGACCCGATCCCTCCGACATGCGAGCATCCGAGTGAGTTAAACGACCCGATGCAAATCCAAGCTCTTTCACAACGCTGGAGACTTCTCTTCTAGGAAAAAGTCTCTTGCATCCCTCAAACCCGACTTTTAACTCCTGCAACCGGCTCATGCTATCCCCACTTACCCCCCGGCATGTTTAATCACCGGGCGGTAGATATTACCCTGGCCGCCGCCGCTGACCAGTGTTTGATAATGCAAGGGACACCAACTGGAGGGACCTCGTCGGAGAGGACATTGTCGTCATCAAGCTCGTGCGATTGCGAACGTGAGATTTTGCGGATCGCCAACCTCTGTCAGCATTACGCCCAGGTTTCTTCTCATGACCCCCTCGTCTCGTCGCCACAGCGGGCGATGTCGCCACCTGTGCCGTCGATAACGCCTTTGACAGGGCTCAACGTCGCCCAGGGCGCTAATGTCGGTGCACCAATGAGCTCGTTCCTATCTGCAACGCTTACCATAGCATTCGACTTGGTACAGCACTGGGGTACGCTCAACGGATGCCCGAATAACGAATCGCACCTCAAGCCTCACACGTTAAGTTCCATGGTGGACGCGATCGGGTTGGTTCTGCGAGGGCACGAGTTGGCCGTCGTTGCGGCGTCCACGTCGGAATCCCAGCAGTCGCAGAGGGCGACGATTGGAAATCTAGAGCTTGAGTCCTCGGAGAGTGCCATTGTCGTGCAGGAGTGCCTGAAAGCGTCCATAGTCAGACTTGCTGCAATGTTACAGGATATAGCAGAGGAGGCCCAGAACCAAAGCCCGAGCCTGCATCCACTCAAAGATAGCGATATCAAGAGTCTCATGACGAGGCTGTTTGTAACGCTCGCCAGTGTAGATAGGATGGTTACGATATAGATAAGAATGACCTGAATACAAACGAGTCTCATACTGAAGTCACGTCTTGACATCAGCTTATGCCTTGGGTCTGCAGGCTATATGCATGATCCTGGTCGTATCCGTGGCAGACTCCAATGGAAATCTCTAGTTCTACTATCTCCTTGCATTAAAATAGTAACATTGCGCCTTGGACGGATTCCATGCGCCTCTTTAGATCCCCTAACAAAAGATCTCCCATATCTCCCAACACCAGACTCGAGCCTCCCCAGTCCAGCGGACTTGCAGATGGTCGATGATCCCTTGTATTTGCTCCTGCACGCTTCGTCTGCGCCATTGCATGCAGGGATCCTAGGGCGTGAAGCATTCTCTGAACCCTCACCCTCAGAATCCGACGCATGGCGGCAGACTTGGCCTGGCCTTGAACCACGTAAGTTCCAAGACATAGATTCCGATCAACTTCCATCTCCAGCGTTACGCATCCCTTGGCCCATGTGTTGCGTACCGAGCGCTGAAGCCGCCGGGCCGAGATGCCTGGTTCTTCTTGTGCTGACCAGAGCGCGTCGTTGGCCCTGTCCATAATCTGAGCCGAGCGAGCGGCTAGGCGCACGACGCCCTCCAGCATGCCAATAACTCGTTCCGCGAGAAGCGCGAGACCGATAACAATCGGCTGATCTGTAGCCAGACATGAATCTATGGGCTGATTAGTGGAAGGTGGGTGGTGGCCAGCACATTTGGATATGCTATGCTGGAGCGCGGAAAAGTCGGACTCCGCCTCGAGCACCAGATCTATCGGTGGCAGTGATGACGGGGCTTCAGATAGTTTCTTTTCAAGCTTGGCAGAGCGCTGGAGTATTGCCGTATAGCAGTTACCCTCATCATGAATCTCCTGTGAAATCCGTGATTGGGGTGTAATCGGGTAGTTGACCTCTAGTACTTCTGGCGTGCTTCGTTGTTGAGGATCTGGAGGCTTGTCACCCGGAGTTTGCTTATGCGAGTGAACCCAGACGTCTACCGCTGAACGAAGTAGGTCACCGCTGTCTTGTTTTGTCGATCGCAACAGCTGAGATAGTGAGGCGACGCTCGTTCCAAGCTCGTAGAAAGAACCATCTACAGTAGTAGCAGCCGACGAAGTTCCAAGAGAGTCTGACCGGGGTTAGTGACTGAATGTTGCGTGTATTTCCACCGTACTCACTGCTAGGTGATAGTGTATTTCTGAACAGAGATGGAGAGCTAACATCGTCGTCTTCGGAACTGCGTTCGTGATGTATTGGAGTCGCCTCACTGACGTGCTTTCTGGGCCGGCCAATGGGCCGGAAAGGGCTGTACAAGCAGTCGAGACCTCTGTGGTTACAGTGTCGGCACGATGGCTTGTCGCGGCTACACCGGACTTTGTCATGAAGACACCGGTCGCAAGATAGACGAAATCTAGGTGATTTGGAGTTTGAACTTGAAGTCACCGAAGTCATGATGTTGACAGACTCGTAGCAGCAAGATGACGAGCTAACAAGTTGTCCGCTATGCACCATGTAACGCCCCGGCAAGCTGTGGAGTGTGACAACAAGATAGGTGTCGAATTCTCAAGGGAAAGAAAGCGCTTAGCCCAACGTTGTCAATGTTTCGGGGCTAGGTGTATTTATCTACGGGTGATGTTTACAGCCTGGTGACAATGCAATGCTGTTAGAAAGATGGATAGGTCCCAGGCGTAGAGCTGAGAAATTAGCTGGGGTAGTGAAGAGCATTGCTGACACAGCTGAGCGTTCACAAACTCGCCCGCCAAGTCCTCTCGAGTAACTAGTACTACTTACGTAGACACACTAACCACTGCCTAATACACCGCACACGACGCGCGTGATAATATACGTACACTATAACTCAGATTTGACTTACCTGAAGACAACCGAGTTACTTCTATTTTGCACCTTTATAAGTATACTATTTCCTCAGTCACACTTATTGCGCTACTAGGTAACTGATGGCTGTATTCTGACACAGAAGCAATGATATTTTTGAGAAGACTAGGCCTATTCCAGGCTGTAGTACTACCTAACTAGTTAGATACAGATCCTGTTACTTAAGCCATACTTTCGAGGACCTTGCTATGACTGTCCTGCCAAGGATATTCGCTTTCAAGCGAGCGTATCAACTCCTCATGTTGAGGGGACCTTAGTTTAATTGAAGTTGCAAACTTCGCCGGCCTACTAGCCACGCCCGGTTGAAACGTAATCGACGGCACGATCGGTACTCCGTCTTTCACGACCTGACAGACAGTATAAACTGAAATCGATTGGGCAATGGTTAGCCAAATGAAATTATCAGCGAGAATGCGACCGGGGCAAACGCGACGGCCGAATCCCCAAACGAAGAGATGAGGATCCCTCTCCGGTTCGTGCCCGTTCGTTGCGAGAAAACGATCAGGCTTAAATGTCATCGGATCTGGGTGCACTTTTGGGTCGTGTGTGAAATGCCTAGATTCATTGTAAGAAGACAACTATTCCAGATTATTCATTGCTGTGCACTCACCAGACATTGGCAAAGATTGTAGATCCTTTGGGAATGAGATAACCTTCGTAAATGTCATCATCGGTGGTAGTATGAGGGATACCCATAGGAGCAATCGGATGCCAACGATAGACTTCCTTGACTAATGCCTCAACGTATGGGAGATTCTCCCGGTCAGCCATTGTCGGAAGTCGATTACTCCCTATAACTCGATCAATCTCCTCTTGTGCAGCTCGTTGAACCTCCGGAAATATCGTCATCGCTAGATAAAAGGCTTCTAACGCCGATATCGTCTATGGATAGGTTAGGTCGCTCCCTGTGAGAATACTAAGCTGGGACTGAGCTCACCGAATCTACCCCTGCTGTGTACAGCGACATTGCTGAGAATTTATTTGTGTGTTTCTCTTCCTCCCCTTCTTCTCCAGCCTCTAACAGTCGTGACAAGAACGAATTCTCATGCTCGCCTCGTGACATTTGATACTTTGTGAAGGCATATGGCTTCTCCGTCACTTCGGAAAGCTCAGCTTGCCATTGGTGAGCGATCTTCTTCCAGCCCCCGCCAGGCATCCATTCAGGGATGAATCTCACTACTACACATCAGTAACAAGATAAACTATTAACACAAGCGCACACGTACTCCATGGGAAAATGTCAGCCATGAATGCCCCTGGAACTGCAGCATGAACAAAATTCTCCATCGCTTCACTAACAATGTGAATTAGGTAATCTTTCCCTTGCGGCTCGGCAACGTAGCCGTACGCCATCTTCAAGATGGCTGTTCCCGCTTGTCTTTGATTCTCGATGATCAGCTAATGAAACGAAACGCTCTATCCGACATATAGGAATAGTACCTTTGAATGTGGTCCATGAGCGCTGAAGGCGTTCTATACACATTCAGGAGGAAATGGGCTATTTCAGTCTCCTGTAGCGCATAGAATTGCGCCGCAGAGGCCTTTGTCCCAATTATTCGGTTCAAATTCTTACGGATTGTTCGCCACCGAGCATTTGGAGCACTGCCTCCAGGGGTGTTCTTCCACCCAATTCTGCAACGTTTGTTAGAGCGTGGTACTCTTTTCGACGATGCAAAGAATGGATGGTTGTCGATTTTCACAACATACATCTCACCAGCTACTAACTGTCTCGGTCTCGATGAATACTTGATAGACCGCTTCTCAAATAGTTCGAAGGTCATGTCTGCATCGTTAAGTATGATTATCGGTTGGCCCATCACTGTAATGGAGCTAATGGGACCTGTACCAGTTAACTTATCGTCCCAGGCAAGGACAAACCCCATGAAATAGCAAATCATTACGCACCGTATTTTTCCTTATGCTTTAGCCAGTGATGACATTCCATTCCGTCCCCCTTGGGCAAGTCATTTAAGTTTCCAAGAATAGGAAGCCCTTTCGGACCTGGAGGTAGAGCAAGACGCTGGCGATAGCGCAGGGATCTCACAATGTAATATGAGAACGCGAGCGAAGCGCCTAGAAAAATAATTAAGACTTGCATCTTGTCATACAAAAGGAGGGTCTACTAAAGACAGCGCAGGAAATTGTCCAATGCTCTATGCGCCAAACGAGCAATCACTACAATTACCTGGGGTTTTCATTGTTATAATCGTGCTAACTATCACTATTAGGCAAGTAAATCGTAGTTTGGCATCGGGCAACCGAGTTGAGATATCGCCGTTTCCACGATATAGTATTGACCTCTTCTACCCTTACCTTAGAACGCGCCCAATATGTCTGGCATACAGAAGCGCATATACAGACGGACCCTTAACGTAGCAACCAATGCGACGATATTATTATTAAATGCGGGGCCGTATTGAGCCGACTTTACGTCTTCGGCACCTTTTGCAACCGCCCGAAAAAATAGCCGATGCAGAGTATGTCATAAGTTGAACTACTTGAGTGCTATGTCGACTGATTGTTAAGCAATCATGGCAACCAGCACCCTTATTCTGCATGTTTCGAGAGCTAATTAGCATACTTAGTGGACTTGGTAGATTACTAGTATGAGGGTGTACTTAGAGTATGATCGACCGTGCACGACGTGTACAAGGTAGGAGATACCATTCGACTGGGATGACTCCATGTCTATTCATGAAACTCTGTTGAACTAGGTAAGCTGAACGCAAAGATCGAGACAGTAGACCCACAAGCACTAGACTGTCTTCAGCTGGGGCTTGTCCTCACGTACCTTGTGATTTCAGTAACTGAGTAATATCAGTGGCATTCCTAGGGTCTGCTAGGGCTGACCTGAAGTTCGTACCTTAGGATCGTCTCCGAAAAGGAAAAGTGAAAGTCAGACAGTGGACACGTCACAGCCCATGCATCATCATCAGCAATCTCAGAGCTAGGTTCGGTCATTGCCAAACAAGTTGACATGCAGGTCTGTCGTGATCGTTGCCAAGACGGCTTTCGGGTATTTTTTGCTACATTTATTTCAGGGGTGTTTAATGGATACCTGTCGATGGCGGGAGGCTTAGTTGTTTTAGGCAAAGCGACGGGTACATCTGCCTTCGGCTCCTATGTGTGAGTACCGACAGTCTCTACATTAGTGTACATTACGATTAGCTAATCTACGCAGATACTCCAAGGGTGTAGTAAATGTAGATTGTATAACACAGTGCATAGTTGTCAAATGTTGTACTATGTTTTGGTGAACGAATCTCTATATTTGAACACTGATTTTGTTGATATAGCCCGCTTTACACTGTACACGCAAAATGCTGTTGGTATGTCTTATCCAACACTCGCCTCACAAACAAAAGTGCTCAATAATAGCTCGGTTGCCGCTAGCCGTCTGATCATCGATTCCGATTCGAATGTTCTTGAGATAACCCTCAGGTGCGTAAGAAATTTCAACAGACCGCGCGCGTTTCGATTCAAGAGAATCCTCAAAAGTTCATTGTACTCCTCACGGCAACTGACTGTGTAACCCCCAAAGAGAACCCCTTGATTGTCTAGGCCAACTAGCGGCGGGAGACCAGAAGGCGATGAGGTATTCTTATCCATCGCCCTCGCCACATGCTTGCACAAACGGGCTAACATATGTGCTAAGAAAGTGAGCATCATCATGTTCTCAATGTGCAACACGCAAGATGTACACTCCAACATCTCATTACCCTGGCGTAACGCGTCTTTGTGTGTCGCTAGAGCCAGGTCTAATGTCTCGATGCCCGAATCTGCGAGTGAGTCGACTTCTTCCATCAATAACATCAACCGATTTAGGCATCTACACGAGGGTGAGACAGACGATGAGGACGATCCTATCACCGAACCTTTGACGGCTTTCCCGTCGTCAACGATGTCACCTGGCGCGGGTGTTAATTCGTCGACATAGTGATCTAGTTCTGCCATCCTAGATGGAAAAGAGAAAGGTGTACCCTGAGTCGACGTGTTCAAAGGCTCCAAAACTTCAGATGGGGAACCCGTAGGAACTAAGGTCATCAGATCTGACTGTAAAAAGTCGAAGAAACCGCCTGACCCGATGCCCATAACCATGTCTCGCCCTTCGAGGGCATCATTGCTCCCCACAACATCCCATATAAAGGTGACAGGGTCACTGAGAGATTCTGTCAATGGTGACAGCACATCAACGTAGTTTTGTGCAGACTTGAGAGGAGGCAATATGTCCGTGGAGAAGGCGGGAGTGTTTGTAACGGAAGGGGAAGAACTAGAAGATGAAGATGATAATGATGACGATGATGATGATGATGAAGACGATGACGAAGAGGATGAAGAAGAAGAGGAGGCCGATGATGGTGCCGAGTTTCGAGATCCGGGCCCTTTCTTGTTTGCTGGAATGTATTCACAAACGCGGGAGAAAGCGCGGCACCGATGACAGCCATCCTTTTCCCCGCTACACTTGACTTTCTTCGCTCGACAATGTGAACAGGCGTGCGGCACGATTGTCCTTGCAGTGACCGGATCAAATACCTGGGGCCTTTCCACAGGCTCTCCTTTACTATCTAGTTTCCAGCTGCTGAACATTCTTGAGAAGAGGTTATACTGCCCAAAGTGCTCTAAAGAAAGGATGTCAAGCTGGAGCAGTGACTGTGTCTATATATCTCTGCTTACTCCACTATCAACTAGCTCTCACTGCAGGATGGCGGCGCCCTTCTTCACTGATACGTGGCCACCCTTGTTCGTGATATCAAACTAACTGATGTAGCTCCCACGGGCATGCTCATACTAGAAAATAGTCCTGGCTGTTAGTCCTCAGCGTTCGGGTTGGTGGAATGCCAGTTAGATCTAGATTGACCACGAAGTCCATATACATTCTCGCTTAGTGATGACCGTGAGAGCAGGATCCATAACCATGTATTTAGATACAGGTTCCCATACAGCCGCCAATCAACTCGTGTTGTCTAATACTCCCGCAGAGCCCCTGCCCTGCGGCTTACCGGCGCGTGGGTGGCGTAGGCGGCGTGGAGAACGGACTATTCTATACTCGGCGGATGACGCGATACATACCTGATACGGCATCCACCATGACCCGATACCAGGATCAGATAGCATGGCTTGATCGATTACCATGGCATATGTATACACCCTATCGGCTATAGGGCCATATTTTTTCTTACTTCTCTGAGCGCGTTAGGTGGCGATTCCGTGTCCATCCCTCTTAAGACTTACGTATCTTGTACGTTTGGGATGGCTGTTCCTGGTGTACGGGCTGTAACCAATGCTGTCAAAGCGCTAATAACCAAGGCTAGCGCGTAATAATCTATTTTTATTGGGGGTTTAGCACGTTGAAAGGTAGGTAGGCGTTCGAATGTATGCATGAGTGTGTAAGGGTCAGGTATGGTAGTACGTGTGTGACTAGGCACCTACATGAAGGTCCAGTAAGGCCACATACCTCAAAAAAGTAAAAGAACCGTTCACGTAAAGGGTTAGGTATGCGGCTTCGGTTCGTACATAGTGTTTTGAATTCCACGTTGGTGCCAAGAACTCATCACCCACTATATAGGACGATTAGGTGCCAAAGGAAAACCACCGTTGGTTCACCGGCCGTGGGTTTGGAACGATCTTCGCACCGAAATTGGTAAAGTGGTATTGCTGTACCCGGGCCCGCCCAGTTGGAATCGCAATGTGCGCGAGTAGGGGGGCTAAGACCAATCCGGGGCAGGACTGATGACTGTGGTCCGCGTCCTGCTAGCAGTGTTGGGATTGTTGCTCTACTGCTTGTGTAAGATCTAGGTATGCTCACGTAAAACCAGCTGATAAAGAAAAAGTTCCAAACGGGCCCCACCGATCGTATAGAGCTTGGCTGTGCATCTGAACATATGTTCGGAACCAAGTGAGCTAATTCGAATTAACCTGGCATCTTGTGTGGGATTCTCATAATCTCCATAGTAAAGAAAATCATCGTATGGTCGTATCGTGAGATCCCGGGAGAACGGAAGTGCAATTCGGGCCATTATTGTGCCTGTGCTCATTATCAATTGTTGTGAACGTGTTACTCATATGCGGCACTGACTGGCTATCTGACATTTACGCCTAGGTGGGGGAGACACCCGATGGTTAACTCTGATAGACGTATGCCGTACTCGTTTCCGAAACGGGTATTTTATCTCACTCCCGGGGGCTCTGCAATAGCGCCCGAGGAAGGACCCCTGTCTAGCCGGTGCGGCGTGGTAACGTCCGAGGGTGTCATGGGTTCTCCCGGGACGGGGGTACATTACTAGTCACCAGGAGTCTTGGTACAACAACCCTAGATCATCTGTGCTTACGATCTACGTGACGGTCTATACACAAAACGCCTTGGTTGGCCTAGAACGTATGACGGAAAGATAGGGTTGACCTGTGGGTACCCAGAGAGACCCAGAGGTACTCGCGGGCTCATTCAGTGCCATTTGGGCTCACGCGCTCTGTGCATTGGTCGGGTTGAGCAAGCCCTATGGGAAGATAGGGCCGAGCCAGGTGTGTGTAATTAAGTATACAGCAGAACTGCGGAGCTTTTCATATCCACTTCGCGATGTTCCAGGCTTGTAATGGAACAAGAAAGTACTCTAGATTACAAATGCTATCTCAAGGTCCACCTCAAAGTACATGGCAATTGTGTCAACTTCCAACACGGGGCATTTCGTGGTTGAAAGGAGCGGGGTAATACCACTCCAGGAGCCAAGATAAGGCAAAGTCGTGCGAGCTGACAAGTTTGAAGGAGAAAGGTGTCTTTAATGTCAGGAATCCCGTTTTTTTGGCAGGCAACAGACGATTGAATTACGCGGAAGTTCATCAGCGCCCCAGTAGTGTAGAGTATGTCCTGGCTCCATGTTTTAAAAAGCTTCAGAGAGATCAGGCCTGTGGTATAGAAAAGACACACTGTGTTAGGACTGGGAGAGAATAAAGAGTTAGATAATATATAGTCAGGAGGGAGTCTGAATGCCCTCGGTAGATCCCTAACAAAACAAGTCTTGCTGCATACCCCATAGGCGGCCCATAGCAGTCCGATTCGTACTAAAGGGATCACAGCACTTGTATAATACTTGACATCAACCGTTGAAGGAGTGAAGGAGAAGGGGGTGGTCACAGAATCATGCGCGAGGGCAATTTTGATTTACTTCGCGAGATTAGATTTAATCACTAATCCGGCAACCCAGTTTCAGCAGTGATTACGATGTATATACTTCATGTTGCGTAACGGGTCTAGGATATCCAGACAGATAATTTCTACTATATAGAGAATATTATTTCTGATCTATAAGGTCATCACATGTGGCGAAATCCCCTGCCGACTTTTAGACAAGATTCTTATACATTATGATTGTGCATATAAATGCTGAAGCATTGGGATAGAAACCGCCAGAGTTGGATATCATAGCATCCCAAATTGTAGCCTCCTATACTGTATCTGCCCATTAGGCACAAACGGTCACATGACCTTTACACTAGTTGTTTGACTACTGATCTGGAACAGGTACATAATTCAACTTATAAACATACTAATAATACTATGGTATGTTTTTGAATCTTTACAAATTAGGTGCAGTTGGTTGTAGCGAAGGTGGTTAAAGCTGAGGAAAGATTTCCCAACAATATAGCTCTCTAGGACAGGCTTGGGATGCGCAACAGAGGCAGACAATACAATTAATCAATTCACCATCGTAGCACTGCATATTTCTGACGAATCCTAGTCAAGAGGACCTAGAATCTAGGAATAACCTATGTTAGACACCTGTATTCAGACTGGCCTACCAGGCAACAAGGAGTAGAGTACTACCCCTATTGGTAATATGGCTGGAAATTTCCTGCTCTTGCCACTGTTGCGTAGTTTCTTGATATTATACTAGGCACGATATTCCATACGCTTCTGTTAGCTCTCTACCGTAATATGCAACTTCCAATCTTATCAATATAGTCTTACTCCTAAAACCTTCACTCCGTTACATCCTAAAGCTTTCAGCTTTATCAAGTAGGCTAAAGCAGCAAATTTTATTACTTCTATATATAAGTTTCCAAAGCATCTGTAACATTCCAGCAATTATGGGTAGAAACCAACATTTCGTCCTTAAGTCATATTTTGATAGAAAGCGCTTTTAGGGTTGTTATAGGCAGCTGGATTAAAGCATACGAGGACTGTTGCGGAGCTAAATACAATTAACAGCATCAAGAACGCTGTTTGATCCTATAGGGCCTGCGCATGATACAATGAGCCCCAGTTCTTCGCTATATAATCGACAGCATCGCCTATAAGGCATCCTCTCAAGGAGCACTCCCTCCCTAAAGACTCTAATAATCAAGAAACACCTTGAACTATTTTAAACCTCTAAGTGGCAGCAGAATAAACAAAGCGACAGACTAGATTAGAAAGCCCAGGCAACTTTGGTCCATTCTTCAGCTGCTGGTTATATCGCAAATTTGAACCTACCGTTCTCTATATTCGACGACGCGTTTCTGAAAGCGATCCTCTTCCGGTTCGACCCCCGGCCAGCTCAAAACATACCCTTAGTCTTAGAGTGTATCGTTGCAAGGACCCTAAGGTTTGCTATAGTAGATCTTCTAGTTATGTATAGGGGGTTGCCCACCCCTTTGAGAGTTGAGAGGTTCAGGAATCAATGACTATTGGCCCCTATGCACACCCTTCTGCCTACCTACTTCGTCACGAACAGCTGAGTATTCATTCTGGGATACCCACCTCTGACACTTAGGGCGTCAGGCTCTAGCCAAAGACCTTGAAAAGGTTTTCCATTCAGCAAGGGCTGCTGTAGAAAGGCGAGCTAGACGAAGCCATCGCGTTAATACATGCCAGCTTCGATTGCTGGACTTTTTCTAGCCCATCGTTTACTTACGGCAAAGGCGGCCGAACTGGGTTGTTATATATGGCTCTTGGCCGGTTACAATCCAGTCCTCACTGCCAACCGCAGTGGGTGCCCAGAATAAGCCATTGGGATCTACCCTCTTCTTAATCTGAAGGAGGCGCTCGTAGTTGGCGCCGTAGAAGGAATCAGCCCACTCGGGATCCATCACATCACCCTCGTTAAGGTAGCCACCCGCACCGGGGCTGATGTCTTTAAGACGCTGGGCGAGGTCATTCGTGAGCCTCTCGTGGATAGCAGCGACCTCGTGCGTGGGCGTATCCTCGTCCCATGTGAGCCCGATGATGTTGAACATGATCACATCACGCCACGCCGGGTTCACCGCACTGTCGGCCGCGTCGGGTGGCGCGTCCGCATTGATGTTGTAATGCACGAGGAACGCCCCTTCGTCCTCAACTAGCCCACGCACTGTGGCTATCGTGTCGCGGAGCAGTCCTGTGTCCTCCCAATTGCGCCGTGGCAGGAGTCGCGATGCTGTGCGACCATATCGGCTTCCCACGACGGAGGTTGGGAAGTGTTGGCTCCATGCGCCGTAGAGACTATCGTGTTCGAAGAAGGTGATGTTCGGGTCGACACCGAGCGCCGCCCACTCGCTCAGCAACGGCTCGACGAGCTGCTTAAAGTCGGCGAGCGCCATGCCAGGCACCATGAACGGCTTGGCGCGCCAGGCGTAACCCCCAGTACCTCCAGGTAGCGGCGACATGCGACAGTACCCATAAGACTTGGCTAATGAGAAATCAGGATAACGTGTCCAGTACGCCTCGATGGCCTTCCAGAAGACATCGTCAGTGATGTTCATGGCCACCGTTGTCGTGTCCCATTCCATTCCTGACACGAGTGTCTTCGGATGTACCTTGACAGTCATCGAGGTGACCACGCCCCAAGTAGCAGCTCCGCCGCCGCGGACAGCCCAGAACAACTCGGTATTTTGCGTCTCATCAGCTGTGATGAAACGGCCGTCGGGGGTGATCATCTCGACACTGAGGACCTATTACACACGATGGAGTCAGTAATTGCCGGATAGAGAAGGGGTTCAGCTCATGCTTCGGGAGTATGTAGGAGTAATGAGGTCCGAAAGCTGCGCAAAAGGTAAAGGTATAACTCCAGAGAACTAACCTGGTCGGAGCCGAGCCCATAGATCGATGTCATAGGAGAGTGACCCCCGCCGGCGAGATAGCCACCTGTCACACCAACGGTCTAGGGATAGAGGCCCAGTCAGTTTCTAACGTCCAGTGCCAATATGAACAGAGAGCAAGCCCACTTACGCGACACTCCCCTCCGACAGCTGTGTATCCCTCACGCTCTGCGGCGTCATAGAGCTCGTACACCATCACACCAGCGCCCAGCTTGAAAGCTGGACCGCTGTAGCGTCCTGCGGCAGACTTATAATGATGGATGACCTTGATGTCGTTCAAATGATGGGTCCAAATCGATAAAGCTCCCTCGCCGGTATTCTTTCCTAGGAAATCATGTCCCGTGTTGCGAATGACGAGTCGAAGGTTCTGATTGCGAGCAAAGTTGACTGCAAGTTGGATCTGGGCCACAGTGGTCACGTTGAGCGAATACGATGGAAAGCCCCCCAGCGTGCAGCTGCTATTGCCAGGTACGACAGCGTCCTGCGGCATACAGGTCTGGCCCACGAATATGGGCGACATGACCGAAGATGGGTCACCAACGCTTCCAAGAGAAGATGTAGTCAGTGGATATACCTGAGCTTGCGCAACTCACCTCTGAATAGATGCAACTTACTGGGTGTCCGAGACATTCCAGTTATCGAGGAGAAACTGGCATTTGCGTGAATCATAAACCTCCCCCTCGTAGCAGACAGCGCCGATAGGAACCGTTTTAATCAATGCACCGTCGCTAAGAGCATCCAAACTTATCCAATCCTCTTGACTGGGATACGTGAGGTCACCCGGCAACAATTTGCACTTAGGAAAAGAAGTGTTGTTGTGAGTAGAACGTGTATTATCAGGTGTGTCTCCATCGAAGGAAAAAAGCGCGACATCCCTAAGACGGTGTAGATCGGTGAGATGGGCGAGAACCTTGTCAGTCAACTGGATCTTCTCAAAGTCGAAAAGAGCACTGTTCTCGATGACCTCGTACGCTGCTGCATCTGAGGAGCTGCGTCAGTCGTCTATTCACTCCGCCCTCCGCGTATGTACGCAATGGTGGGACGACTCACGAATGGCAGGACGATGGGCCCCAAAGCCTTGTGCCCCCGCAGCGTATGCAGCTGAGGCGCCGAGTAGAGACCATTTCGTTGGTCGTAGTAGCATTTTCTATGCTAGAATTATTCCTGTAATCCTTATTTACAGACTGTTCGAAAGCCGCGAGAGGTAACCAACAAGAAGTCAAAGGGCAGCTGGCCATTTTAAATACTACTTCGTAAAACTCGACCTCTAATCATTGCCACATTAGGAAGAAGTTAGTCCTGCCGTACGTAAGATTCTATCTGCATCATGCACAGCATTTAATCCATAAACCCCCCACTCATATGGACGACTATGTGTAGACTATAATGGAATCAGAATAGCGAAGACATTACATAGTGAATTTTTGTCCTTAGAGGTTAGCGTGGTAGCCCAAGCTCGCTAGGCCTATGATCCATAGTGCGGATTAGTTGCTTGGCAACATGATCAAAAACAACAGGGGCATAAACAACAGGGCGCGTGTTTAGGGTACTTTTGTACCTGTTTTACTCGTTTAAATTATACTATGGTAACGATTGCTTTAACCTACCTATTTATTAGCTTATTATCTTTAAATATTGGTTAAGTGACACCGTCAGCTAGAGGGGGCAGCCCTCATGACTATAATAAGGGTAGAGATCTGGGCTTGGAACTTGATGCTATTCACAATATGATGATTAACTAGGGTTGCATAAGTCTCTGATTAACTAACTTCTTCTCGATTGTTGGTAACTTGACTTGACGCTATATATAAGTGGTCTGCCAGCCCAGACCACCTGGGTCTCTAAGGTCTGTTTCAAGAAGCGAAGTCTGTATAACCTCACTTTCCAATATTGCCTGCATGTCTTTGAATGATCATGAACAGCCTGCAATGACCTTTCGTGCACCGAGGTGCAAGGCGAACTGCATGTTCAGCTAATACAGCTTGTACGCGTGTAACAATGACTCTCTAAGGCAGTCTTATCTAGCCTTCTTCTTCCTTCTTCTTCATTCGCATTTCACTATATTAGCTCTCTTCTTGTTTTCGTCTCCCAATGTCCCTCGGCTTCTCTGCAGGGCTGTCTCACCAACCATAACAATTCTGGCAGATCTTGCGTATTAATCTGTAGGTTGGTAATTCCTTGCTCTGTGGATAACTTTGAAACATCTTTGAATAGATCGAGTGAAATCGACCTTTCTGAGAAACTTCTGTAGTGGAACTCCACTTGTGGTTGAAATTGATAATCAATTCACAGGTTTCTATATCAGCCTTGCTACTGATATCAATGCCTAGAACTACCTATAATATCATCCCACGCATTGTGACTTTGTCTATGGCTTGCTTACATGCAGCTAGTCAGAAACATTTATATACGAATATGAAATTGTCCTCTATTCGCTTACCGGTCCTCAAGAATCTCCAAAGCAAAGATTTTCATAGTTTGAGCTCGTGTAAAATTTTGATGCTTAGATACGAGGCGTTGGCCCCTAATTGTTTCTGCGAATTATCATGCAGATGACATAATTACAAGGTAATACTAATACCCTCCAATTTGGTAAGGATCATTGACAGAACGAGGTAGGTGGTATATCAGAGGGTTGCCTAGTACCTAATACCCCTAACCAATCATTCCAAGTAGGATGAAGGTGACCGCTAGCGAGATTCCTGAACCGAGATGAATGGCCATCTATAGCAAACCACAAACGCGTTGAAGATGTTGCAGATAATTCTTGCGATGAAGCCTCCTATATTCACTAGCAATAAATATTCTGATATGTAATCTTATAAGAAAGGACACGATGTAAATTTTGAAGCCTTTATGTCTCACATCACTATCTAAAATTGATCTATTCTCCCAGTGCTCTCGAAACCGTGAATCAGTTATAGCTCGCTGTGTTGTCCTGCCTCTCCTAATCCGAAGTCAAACCCATGTTGAAGATAATTCCTGATAAATCCGTCGGGATCATATTTCACCTGTATGTCTCTCAGTCGCGGTAGGTTTGTACCTCCGGCATAGCGTTCAAATGGCTTTTGGTCTTTAGCAGCATCGTTGAGATATATGAAGGGGTTGAATAGACCAAGTTTCTTGGTCTCTGCCTCTATAATCCCTGAAGCTTTACGCGTAAATGCAAGGATGGCTTCGTCATCTTCCTCTCTGCTCCAAGTTGAAATCAAGATGGTTGCTACGCATTCGTGTGAGTACATCAAATATAAAATGTACAATGCAAGATGAAGAGACGTACCGAAGCTTCCTCCGTCCCTCTCTGGATCAAGACCCATAAGGTTGCCACCTTTTTCCTTGGACTTTTGGAGCCATACGGAGGTTAAGGACTGGTAAGACACTACCAGTGAAAGACCCTCGACACCTCCGAGATCAGCAAAAGCACCTGAGTAGAATGTGCGGTTTGCTATAGCAATTGATTGACGATCTGCCTTCAGGGTGATAGCCCAGAATAATTGCCTTGAACCATGGGCTCCCACCGCAACCATGCTGTTTGGGATGGAGGTCCAGCTTTGGTGAAGTTCTGTGGCATCAAGAGTGACGTGCTCCTTTGGGATAGCTGTGAAATTCTCAAAGGATCGGGGACTAGGGTCTTCACCTGCATGCATGTAAACGTTAAAGAAGCCATACGACCAGCTACCATCAACAAGTGTCAATGTAGAAACGGCATTTATGGCTGATTTCGGATCATCAGAGCCCCCACCAGGTCTCATATAGCTGACAAGAGCGTTGTAAAAACCCTCTTCAGCTCCACTGTTATAAACTGCCAAGCCACCGTATGCGCTAGTAACCCCAAAAGTTCTCATAGAGAACCTGGTAACGACGCCTAGATTATTGTGTCCGCCCCTTAAAGCCCATGCTAGATCAGAGTAGAGACTATCGGGGTCGGTGGTCACCTCGACAATACTGCCGTCAGCCAACACGACTTCCCAACCGACAACGTCGTCAATGGACCACCCGCGTGCACCAGAGAAGTAGCCCATACCACCCCCCTGTTTATACGTTGGAGTCAGTAATTTCCAGGTAGAGCAATGGTTCATCTCATGCTTCGGGAGCATGTGAGATCAATGTGGTGAAAAGCTGCAAATGAGGGAGATACAAGTTTCCAGGAAACTAACCAGGAGGACACCTGCCGTTCCAACTGTTGGATACCGGCCTCCGTTGACTGCGAGACCATACTGCGCTAGCCAGTTGTAGACCTCAGCCCACAGCTGACCAGCACCGATATTGGCGATGGATTTGTCTTCGCTAAGCGATTTGCCGTTAAACTTGGACATTGAAATCATCACGCCCTCGTCAACCGACTGGGCACCTGGGTTTGGCATGTGCCCACCCCCTTTTACAGCGAACTTCGCCCCGTGCTCTTTGATGACTTTTATACCTGTACTCAGATCACCCGTATTCAGTGGCTCAAACACACACTCCGGGTTCAAATGACAGGAGGTGGACCAAATAGCTAGTGATGAATTGATTAGATTTATCTCCAAATATGGAAAAGATCACTAACATTTAATTGACGTGATGGAATACTCCTCACTACCGGGCCAAATAATCTGGCCCGGTAAAACACTCTGCAGCGCATTGCAGGCAGCAGCCGCTATCGCTTTCTGACTAAACAACATGACGTACTAATTCTGTTCTCGAAGATCAATCGGTACCTTGAAGGGGAGATCATGCTGCTTGGTTGCGGCTTGTGTCTAGTACAGGAGTTATGTAGAGCTAGGAGGGAGGTTTACCGTTTTGGAAGTCACCGCAGAGGTTACTAGTAGCTGCGCACACTACCTATGTAGTCATCGAAGGGATAATACTAGGTAGGGGAATCATTACCGAAGGTCGGAGGAAGCAATGAGCGCGAAATGAGTTTGGGAGTGTGCATAGTCCCAATTCGCTCTTCTCTTGTTTTCTATTCAATCTATGGAGGTCTACAATCTACATTCTAGGTTGTTCAATTCCCTGTCTAATATCAGTTGCGGCTTGTTGAGACCGTGTAAGCCTATGATTTTCCTTGCCGAACCAAAACGGCCTCAAATCTGCTGTCGGTTCTTCCAACTCTGTGAATGTATCACCTAACACATAAATAATTCTCCCATTCCAACGCTCAGTCTTCCAGATATCTGCCTCCCGATCACGGCCGTAAGGTTCCACGCGTCGGTCCTGCATCGCCGTCGCTGAATAAACCAGTGCAAGACCGGCTACCTCTGGCTTGCCAAAGATGACCCCTAGTTCCTTGAGAGGTGCTACTTGGTCTGCTATCAATGGAGTGAGCGTTCCAGCCGGTGCTACGGCATTGATTGTGATGTGATCCATGACGGTATTATGTCGAAGTGAGCGCACGAGGCCAACGAGGGCGAACTTCCCAGCAGAATAGACAGGTAACGCTGCCTCAGGGGCATACCCAGTAGTACTTGCGGTGATGACGATAGACCCGTGGATGCTATGACGCCGCATGAGGCTCCAGGCGAGTTTGACGGTGTATAGAACACCCCAGAGGTTCACGTTCAAGAGAGAATTATCCGGTAACTGCAGCTTCCCTTCCGAATCAAACTCGTCTGCAAAATAGTCGAATTTCTCGGCCAGGCCAGCATTAGCAAAGGCCATGTGGAAGGGGCCAAGAGATGTCATGACATCGCGCAGCTGGGGCCAGTTGGTCACGTTGCATGTGTGAAAGTGTGTGTTTGGCCATTCACGCCAGTTGCCAACTTCATCAGCTGGCTCGTACCTGTCCAGGATATGGACAACAGCGCCCTTCCTGAGCATCAGTTTGACTGCTTCGAGGCCAATGCCAGATGCGCCGCCTAGTCAAAAAAAAAAAAGAATGTTATTAGTAAGGTTTCATCATTAGACAACAATTTCAAGTACCTGTTACGACGGCAACCTTGCCTGTAAGATCAGGGATTGCTGATTCGTCAATTTTAAGGGATGTCATGATGTCAAATGTCGTCTATGCAATGGTACGATAGAAAGGAGGATTAATTGTTAGGGAGGATGATGATTCGTCAGTCATAGAAGTAAGAGGTGAATTAGTTCTTGTATATAACCTGCTCCCCTGTGCGCGGAGAGAAATACCGATAATCGGTCAGTACTGAATTCGGTAAGTAGGTAGGGAGGCAGTGCTTATGCCCCCTAACAACCAGGGCGGTGAACGAATGGGGAGAAATCGGAACAAAAAGAAGGAAATTATGAAAGGGCAATAAGGAGAAATTACCCAAGCACTTCAGGATCATCATAAATTTGCTAGGTAGCTTATTCTAAGGTAGTCTTGCAATGATGCACGCACTACGGGAATCATCTATCAGTTGTGCGATTCAAGCACCTGATTCAGACCAACTCGGCACCTACATATCCATTGTTCATCATTTAGGAACGAGAGCACGGGCTTTGCCGCATACAAAGAGAACTTCGCAGATTATGATGAGTGAGTAATAATGATACTAGAACTTGTATTTTGAAAACTATCTTGCTGAAATCCGCTGCTCCCTCTCTTCTTCCTCTATGATGCTTAACTCTGTCGGGTTTATGAAAGTTGCAAGCGACGCAAGCGCTCATTGAGCAAGCGATGCACGAATCTTCAAAGGCGGTTTCTTCCAAAGGGTACTCATGCGGCTGTCCCTAAGCCAATCCAGCTCCTTGTCTACTAAGACCAGATCAAAAGTCCATAGAACCTTGGCAAGTGTTGTTCGCATTTCCATCCACCCCAAGCTGCGAGATTTAGTACATTTCTCGACGAAGCACTGGATATAGATGACACTGACCTTTTCCCCAAACACCCTCTAGCACCTAGCAAAAAAGGCTGGCTAGCTTCGAGGTTATCTCGGTTTTCAGTAGAAGCCTCGCTATCTAGCCACCTCTCTGGCTTAAAGCATAATGGATCTTTAAAATTCCGTGCGTCTAGGCTGGCAGCCATTGGGTTGGTCGCAACGGTAATCTAATTAGGCAATGTATTAGTGGAATATCCGCCATTCATCGTTTGAGACTAATTACTTACCCCGGCAGGCAAGAAGTGGCCATCAACAGTGTCACCACCCTCAGGGACGATGCGGGGAACGCCCAGGGGTAGTGGGGGGTAAATGCGCATGGCTTCAAGGCAGACGGCATTCAGATATGTCAAGTCTTTCGTCGACGCATCATTGATCTGGCTGCTCTCTGTAAAAGCACCACGAACCTCACGAGTTATATTTTCTAAGATTTCGGGGTTGCGGAGGATGTAATAAGTGCAACACGAGAGTGCCGTTGATGTAGTTTCCGAACCTGCTGTTACAAAATCCCATGCGTGGGCACTAAGTTGTAGGTCAGATACCTTATGCCGCTCATTATTACGCTGCTCCAATATCCTCGTCATAAAATCCTTTCGGTTTGTATCAGTATTGATACGCCTGAGTCCTGGTCAGATCACGTAGTTTCGCGGGGTCTTGGGGTTACACACTTTTCGACGAGATCAATCGCCATCTGTTCATTATCTGCTGTATCTTTGTATAGTTTTGCCAGTTGCCTCTGTGCTAAGAAACCGATGACCTTCGCGACATTTGGGAAACGCTTAAAGGTATCCGCCATTGCACCCTTTGTCAAGGCGCCTAAGAGAGTTGCAATCCAGGGGTGAGTCTCATCTAGAGGGATCAGCTGATGAAATGAAATGTGTACTCAGACTCAAAGCCCGGAATCTTAAGGGCTAAACCTACCAGATTCAAGTGCCCCAAACTTTTGTCCGAATGCTAAATCCCCAATGATGTCGAAAGCCATTCTCTCATAACCCTTAGAGATATCAAATACTTCCCCCTGTACACATGCTTTACTCTTGACAAGTTCGATGAAACGGTCTATGGTTTCTATTATGAGCTCCTCCTGCTCTTTCAAAGACGTCAGAGAAAATGCATGTGCCAGGAGTCGTCGCATATGGCCATGTTGGGTTGGGTCACGCTCGCTGATGATTGAGCTAACACCTCGAGCGGCAAAAGTGCCACCGGCGTAGAACTCGCCCTTTATGAAGACCTTGTGTCCCTGTCGAAGGCCATAGATGTCCTTGAACGACTGGGAGCTATTAAACGAGAGCTCATTGGGAGCCGTACGCACGACGGGCCCTAATATCAAAGTCAATAAGGCCAATTCTATCAACCTAGGTCTCACTATATGAACCGCACCATATTTTTCATGAAGTTCAAGGAACTTGTAAGGTTGCCGCCCACCGAGGAACCACCAACAATGGGGAATCTGATTCTCTCATTAGTAACGCAAGGCCTTCTTTTGATAAGAGAGGATTCGCGAAGCTTACATCGGTCCAGGCAGCAAATCTCGGGCCCGGATATTTACTGAGGGGATGGAAATAGGCATTATAGACAATGCTATACGCTATCCGAACGAGCTTCCAGTCATGTCGAAGTCAGTATAGCAACAGAGGCAAGGATAATTGTGAGCCCACGTGAAAAATGAAAGAGCGGGTCTTACAAGAGCTATAACCAGTACAGCAATAATAAACGAACTAGTCCGACCTGCCATTGCGAGGGAGTTAGAGAAGATGTTATCCAACATTGTGCTGGATTCAAAGTGCGAGACTCAGGGAGTTCGATGATAACTTCCTCGTTTGTGATGCAGAAGTCGATCAAAAGCAACAACCTCGAAGAGAATGTTATTCGCTAATACGTCTGCGTCATTTCTGTCTGTCAGATATCCAGGAGTGGCAGAATACGTCAACTTTGGGAGGGTTGTCTCGGCCTTCCGGTAGTCTCCCGGCAGTTCCCCGTTTGGGAATTGCCCGGTGGGCTGAGTGCTGAAGTGGAAGCAAGCGTGGTGAGCCATAATTACGGAAAATAATTACAACACACGATTCAGGCCATCCTATTCGCTTTTTTTTTTTTTTTTTTTTTTTTTTTTTTTCAATTGTTTACCTGGTCGGTCGCATATCATTCGGTTCCTAGCACTTATCGCTCTGCCCATCTGTCTTCCTTGGATCCTCGGTTGCGTCACCACCTCGAATGAGGCTTCATGTTAGGCTTATTACTTCATATTTTCTCTAAGCTAGCAAAACATCTAATTATCTAATTTCAATTGATTCTCACTGCTACAAAGATTACTTGAAAGCCGACTCGTGATGGAATTCACAACCAGTTTCGAGGGGCACTGGCTAGCCATTCTTGGCACCTCTATGATTGCCTATCACCTCGGAAATGTGATATGGAACCTTTATTTTCACCCACTTGCCAAATTTCCCGGGCCCTTTCTCGCCCGTAGCACCTTGGTAAGAACAGGATATTCGATATTCTGCCTGAAAAACATGTTTAAGCTAATCCAATAGCTATGGCGGATGTGGATGACACTTACCGGTCGGCATCATGAAATATTGCGGAAACAGCACGAAAAATATGGCAATGTCGTACGTGTGTCTCCGAACGAGCTCAGTTTTTGCACCGTTCAATCATGGTCAGTGAAATCATTACCGTGCCTGTTGCGAGACACGGTATTGGTAGAAATATCTTCTACCGTCCAGAGCTGACTGCTGTCACAGTATGTGAAGCTTCGATCAAGAAAAGTCATCGCCATGACCTGTGTGCGATTCTAAGTATACGTCCGGGATAATACTAACATGGCTTGATACTCTAGATAAGGATATTTATGGCTTTCCACCTCCCGGCGGAGAGCAGTGCATCAAGAGTGAATTCTACGACATCTTCGGCAATGGTTTCAAGACGGGATGTATTGGTACCGAGAGAGACCCCAAAGTTCAAAGTCGGAAGAAGAGAAATCTACTGGCCGCATTTTCTCCAAAAGCATTAGCTGCCCAAGAAGATATCATGCATCGCTGTATTAATGCTTTTGTCTCCAAGATTGGACCCGAAAGCCAGCGTTTACCTAACGGCATCAACATGGTTGAGTGGTTCAATATGAGCAGTTTTGACCTGTTTGGAGAGATGGCTTTTGGGGAAACATTTGGATGCATCGCTTCCGGAAAACCTCACTTTTGGATAGATATGATCCTGGAACATGTCCGTGAGATTGTTCTCATGGATAATCTTCGTCGTTTCCAGATTCTCTCGGTATTTTCCAAGTGGTTATTACCCTCGCTACTTATGTCAATAAGGAGAAAGCATACTCAGTATTCTAGGGACAAGGTGGCAAAGTAAGGAGAAGCATGATTCTTCCGAATCTACCACAAGGAATATGATGACTAACGTAGCATAGGCGCCTTGCAAGCACAGCTACTCGACAGGATTTCTTTACGAACATCGCAGAGAAGGTGAAAAGTGGCCAAGTTCCTCTAGAAGAGATGACAGCTCATGCATCGACACTGATAATTGCTGGTGGAGAGACAACTGCGACAACACTCAGCGCAGCGATGTTCTACCTTCTCAAGGACCCAAGAGTAACAAAAAAGCTCACTGAAGAGATTCGCCAACGGTACAGTTCGTATGATGAGATAGATGCGGTGACGGCCCAGCAGTTACCGTACTTGCAAGCTGTCATTAATGAAGCACTGCGTCATCATCCGTCAGGAGCACATGGTTTTCCACGAATTTCGCCCGGCCTGCAAGTTGACGGGCATTGGGTACCGAAAGGGGTGAGTACCGTCGTGTATCCTTAGATTTTCTTTCATTGAAGATGTTCTAAATGAGTAACGCATGACTGCGTCAACAGAGCGAAATTTATACTTGCACATGGGTAGCCTCGCACAACCCGGAGTATTTTCAAGACCCAGATACGTTCCAGCCCGAGAGATGGATCGATCCTGACTCTAAAGACGTCAAAGAGGCTAGCCAACCTTTTTCTCTTGGATTCAGAGCTTGCATCGGAAGAAGGTCAGATATATTAATTCCCATCCTCTTAGTCTTGTCACTAATGCCACATGTCTCTAGCTTTGCCTACATGCAAATGTCTTTAGTGCTAAGCAAGATCCTATTTAAATACGACGTTGAGTTGGTCGAGAAAGATATGGACTGGGAAAAGGAGTCGAAGCATTTTATCATGTGGGCGAAAGCCCCATATCACATTCGCGCGCACGACAGATTATCGTAGAAATGTGGTTGAGTGACTGCATGGCATTCCCACTACTGAGCCACTTACCACCAGTGGGTTTGGGCTGCAGAATCCAGGAGCTCTTAGCGCTTGCACTAGATACCAACCTAGGCTCTTGTATGTAGCTGAAGTTCGCCCATGACAGAAGTCCTCACCAAATGCATTGAAGCTGAAATATGGCTTACGGAGCCCTAGATCCGAGACGAATCTTGCATGAGCCAAGTTCAAGTGCCCATATCTTCATAGACTGTATTTATAATATGTGTTTTTTTAATACGAGGTAGCGATTGAAGAGGGCCAATCCGGGAGCACGACTGAGCCTTCGTTACTTGATACGAATATATAGATAACCCAATGGGACAAGGCGTAATGTTAGATTATAACCCGTAATAGGCAAATAGTCTAAGAGAGTGTACAAGAGAAGGGAGTTTGAATACTCTTACACGATCAAAGTTTCCGATTGTTGCGCAACAATAAGAGTCTTACTTTTCCCCCATTAGGAGATTTATAACATGTAGTGCCTATAGGTAATAATCTATGTGTAGATAAAGAATCAGATCCAGACCAAATAGAGATCTTTAGGCTACTACATCAAGCATCAACGGCTATGTCGGAAAATTACCGCGTAGCGAGCAGTTGGTATACAGGGTTACGTATGCAATGCTCCCCGCGGTGACGAAGACAATAACCGATAGACAAAATGTCGCGTCTGCCTCCCTCGGGCCGAGTGATCCAAGTGTCACGGGACTCAAGCAGTCTTCAGTTTCCTGAACATCACTTTCGCTGCGGGATTGACGACATACTGCGTCTCCCATTCAAGTGTTGGGGGTCTGCCTTTTCCCTCAGGATATTTGAACTCGTAGTTTTCCAATAGACGAACAATGATGATTTTATATTCATCAGCGAGAAAAAAGCGGCTGTTTATGTGTTAGCGCGGCTTCTAACTTTTGTAGAAATAGGTAAAACCGGGACAAATGGAAACTTACCCAGGGCATGCATGCCTCCCATAACCAAAATTCAGACTTGTTTGATTACATGATACAAACTGGGTCTTCCCTGCAACAGAGGGATCCTGTTGGCGTTGTCTATGGAAACGCAGTCCGTCAAATTTCTCCTGTTCACAGACTAAAATTAGTAAAGGCCGAAGAAAGCAAATATTCGGCCCATTTGACGAGTAGGAAGTAATGACAAGGTTCAAGGAGGAAACTGACTGGTTCTGGGAAGATATTTGGATCCATGTTGACACCGGCGTTACAAACTGCGATACGATGCCCAGCGGGGACTGTCATGCCATTGGATAGGGTTCTATCTTTGTGCATAATTCTCTCAAAGGTAACTGCTCACTTTCTTAGCTTTCTGTTTTACCAAATGCCAGCTATTATATCATTAGCAGTGACGTACGAATTGTCCCCGGCCAATGTCTTTGCGATTCTTTCATACAGCTGTCTAGCTTAGACAACCGAAGCATGCCTCCTGGAACAATGTATCCTTTATCATCCATCAACTCCCTGTACTCGTCACGAAGTATGTCGATATACTCCGGATGTTCGCAGAGGTCCATGATGAAATGAAGCATTGCAGCTGTACTCGTATGTATAGAAGCAAAAGCTGTCTGGAGTAGCATCTTGGCCATAAACTTGTACTCTTTTTCTTTGGGCTTAGCTCTGTCGTAAAGTAGAGTTATAAGGTCGTCAGGCCATTCGCCATCTTTTAAACGCTGCTCTATAATCTTTTTCGCATAGAGCTCGCTGGTCCGGTAGGCCCCGTTTACATCTTTTCTAATCTCTTTGATCCAGGGTGCCAGTATCGGCCTGATGAGGGACGGGAGAGATTTGATTTTCTGAGCTCCATTAACGGAGCAATGGGTAAAGTTGACTGCTGTGTTGATCCATTCGGAATCTCTGCTCAAAGTCTTGCCTCCCATCATACGAGATGTAGCTCGACCTACGATGGTCGCGAAAAGGGGTAAAATTTCAATCTCAGTCCAGTCATCGCAAGAAGGGAACAAGTCATGAAAGGCGGCTTCAATTTCCTCTTGGATATCTGGCAACATAGATCCCAATTTCTATGTGTCTGTCAGCTGACGGTTCTGGTTTCCTAACGGGGATGACTCGAAATTGTCATTCAAGCAGGTGCTTTCGAGTAAACGGATGCTCTTTACGCCGCTAAGCCTCAGCTAGTATGACGGCGATCCTCTTTTCCTGGAGATGAGGACTGAATCAGTCATTAGGGCAGGTAGATAACTTACTGGGGATACTCCTAACTTCAGCGTATCTGGGGTCAATCTGCTCCTGTCAACTAGGCCAGTGTACCGCCCTTCCATGAGATCTATCATAATGCCGGTGAAGTCGACTGCTTGTATCGCAGCCGATTTGAGCTCCTCTATGAAATGGGTTGGCACTATAGCCGTCAATCAGTTCACGGCACAAAGCCACCAGCCACTCGATCATATTCTAATTCTAAGATTACAAACGACAAAGTTCAAATATGGTGGTCAAATGAAATATGGAGAGCAACTTACTGACGAGACGTTCACCTGCGCGAGATGGTACATAATAGAAGTCTTTTCCCCCAGTCTCTTCATATCCACTGAGTACCATCTGTCTAGAGGCAACTCTGAACCTTTCGCGACTTGCCATGATTTCTCGCCGGCTATCACCTCCGACCACGTGAATACCGGGAATGAGTTTTGGCTTCCTCCACCATTGCGTCCATGACACCCAAGCTAGACCGAGAATGACAGTAATGAAACTTATAGCATACGGGGTCGAGACAATCGATATGCTCGCTCCCAGTGAATCTCCTGTAATTTGTGATGTGTAATTGAGTGACATCTTGACGGCCTGTTCGTAGCAAAGACACGAATTTAGGAGGAAAGGGGCTCGCTGCCCTATGTAGCATGGAGCAAGTATTGTCTGCGCTTTAATGTGACCTAATCGCACAATGATATGTTAACGGACCAAGAGCATCTATCCCTTGTGCACCTACACGAGTCGCTGTTCCGAGATCACACCTGAAAGAGAAGTGTGCCAAAATCCTGAAACAAGCGACCTGTCATAACTAATTGCACGGATACTTCCTTAGGAGGGAGCCCGGGCGGGCAGGCGTGGATAGCGACACAACCGACTCGGTCAATTCCTGATATCTAAAAGGCTACTTTCTAAGCACAGAGAAGAAGGATGCTGAGGAACACCGCTAAGACAAAAACGGCGACTTCCTCATCTGGAAAGAATCTCGCATCCAAACAGGCTAGCAAGCTACTACGCGTAGGGTTATGTCAGCATTGTTGGAGTGCCTTCATAAGTAAGAGATTCGACTTATGATCCCCGACATCGAAAAGAGGGTCCAGTATAATTGAACAAAGTAGTTCTTACATACAATTCACAATCTATCTCGCTAAACGACTCTCAATCTCATACCAACCCCTTACACGATGTCTCTCATGGTGGAAGCAGCTCGACCTGTGACAGCCCCCGTGGTTCGTCCCAAAAACCTCGCACCTTTCATCAAACGACAGATTCCTGCAAGTGGCTTGACTGCTATGTGTCATCCTCTCACTGAGAAAACCATTAGAGAAGTGAACGATTTCTTTCTCGAGCACTGGGAGTTCCCAAGCCCCAAGTTCCGCAAACGGTTCGAGGGCGATGGAATGACTCGCGTAACTTGTTTCTATGTTTGCAAGTCTCTCGATGACCGTCTAGTTCTCGCATGCCGCCTTATAACCCTCCTTTTCTTAATGGACGATGTTTTGGAGCACCTGTCTCTTGAGGAGGGCAAGGCATACAACAAGAAGGCGTTTTCACTTTTCCGCGGCGATATCCAGCCTGACCGCAACGTTCCTTTCGAGTGGATCTCTTACGACTTGTGGCAAGACCTGAGAGCATGCGATAAGAAACTAGCCGACGAGATGCTTATGCCGGTCTATCTATTTCTAGAGTCCCAAACCGACCCGCGACGACTTAAGAAGATGAGTTTCGGCGAGTATCTTGAGTACCGAGAGACTGATGTCGGCAAAGGGTAATTATCTCTAATCTTCTTGATCAAATATTAGTCATATCCTAATTTTCAATCTGTAGTGTTCTGAGTGGTCTTATTCGATTCACTGGCGCAATTCATCTTTCTCCCGAAGACCTCGCCATCGCAGAGCCAGTCGACAGAAACTGTGGCAGGCACATGGCCGTAGTAAACGATATTTGGAGCTACGAGAAGGAAGTGCATGCAGCTAACACATTACATGAAGAGGGTGGAGCTCTGTGCAGTGCAGTTCAGATTCTAGCTGAAGAGTCTAACATTTCAGTTGACTCGGCGAAGCGAGTGCTCTACCAGCTAGCTCGCGAATGGGAAGTTGAGCAGGAATGGCTGGTGCAAGAAGCACTTGCCAAAAAGGATACTCCGGAGCTGAGGGAGTATTTGAAACGGATTGAGTACCAAATGTCAGGCAATGAGATCTGGAGCCGTTCTACCGACAGATATATCAACCCTTCAGCTGTCTAGGTGCTAGTATCTACTATCAATATTGGATTTCAGGAATATGGGTGCTAGTAGGGTTGGAAAGTGTGATCGTTTTTCGTCACTCAGATAGATTTTTCTCATGATTCGCCTTGCATAGAATACTGAATATACTACACCGTTATTTTTGTACACGGACAATAAATAACTTCAGCTGATTATTGGGGTGATTCATATATATCGGCCTTTCAAATTAAGACCAGTCGCGAGTTACATACCCTAGGGGTCGAATTTCATTCATTGATAACTATAGTTCAGCCTATAGAGAGATTGCGTTAGAGATCTTGGTAAAACAACAAGCTTCCCTAAGAGTCATTCTACATAACATAATCTTACGGGAGTACAGAGGCTTGGGAGTGCGCTTAATGAGTAGAATATGTAAGGTGGTACACTTATAAGTATATAAATAAATAAGTTAAAAGAAACATACACGACTCGGTGAGATATCTGGTGGGCGCATATGCCGCGAACCCAGCGCAGAATAACGCGATGGTTAACTATTCCTGTAGGGGACTTGTTGAAATGATTCTCATCTCTGACCGACGGAATGCTCTTGACAACTTCGCAGTCGAATCTGATAATATTCATCTCTAATTTACGTCACATATGCTGACAGGCAGAATTTCAGCTCAAATTTCTCAAATTCTGATCAGCTTGTCGCCTTTCCTGTGCTGGGATGTGTCACGGAGAAGTGAATACGGAGCGGTAGAACCTTATTACGGAGATCGTCTATAAATAGGAAGATCTCCTGGGATAGCCTCATAGGTCTGAACTCAGACCTCAGGTCATCTGAATACAACTCTACTGATCGCTTCTGTATGTGGCGCTGGCTTCCATTGACTCCGCACCTCCACGAGAAGGTGTAATACAGGATAGTCACAGTCTCTATGGATTAAGCATATGTTCTGGAAGACTGGAAAGGTATTCCGCAATAACGTTTTTCAACGAGCATATATCGATCTAGCTGTTGTCGCACTCATGTCCAGAATTAGGCCTGTGTCCCTAATGTAAAATACGATATATAAACGCTTAGCATGTAGCGGGCTTAACCAGCCACCCGAGAACCTGGGTTACCAGGTTCTGGAATTTCGGAATGGATACTTGAGCCTGAATTCTAATGGCGCCTTTACTTATTGGAACACGGAATTGGTTGATCGGTTAGCTCTTTCAACAAAATTCAAATACGCTTCATCGGATTACCAATTCCCTTAGTAAATATACTTTACCCCCGAAATAATCGACCAAGGTGCATGCCGTCTACATTCCCGAATTTACCATATGGTT
This sequence comes from Xylaria bambusicola, assembly GCF_022495145.1. Lineage (NCBI taxonomy): Eukaryota > Fungi > Ascomycota > Sordariomycetes > Xylariales > Xylariaceae > Xylaria > Xylaria bambusicola. The sequence continues at coordinate 310,597 of NW_025953573.1, forward strand.
AGATATATCCACCGATAAAATACGCGTGGTAACATTGAATGAAGAAGGATAACCTAACTAGCTATCTCCCCGTGCTCACATAATATTCGAATTATGACAGATTATTGACTAAGAGTGTCTAGTTGAAGCTGTCTCTCCATAGAACAGTTTCACAACAAAACATCAGACCTTTTTTCATCATTGATGAAATACCCTCCCTAAAAAGCCACTAATGCGTTGTCCAAGGCTTAGCTGTCCCTCCCTGCCGAAGCGGTACATAAATAGTAAGCCAAAAAAGCTGCCCAATATCTTTACATTGGCGTCGCTACCCAATCGAGCATAATGCTCCGAGTCGATCTTTTCACCAATATCCGTTTGACCAACATCCGTTTGATCGAGAAACGCTTGATCAACATCCGTTTGACCAACATCCGTTTGACCAACATCCGTTTGACCAATATCCGTTTGACCAACATCCGTTTGACCAACATCCGTTTGACCAACATCCGTTTGACCAACATCCGTTTGACCAACATCCGTTTGACCAACATCCGTTTGATCGAGAAACGCTTGATCAACAACCTTGACCTCTCCATCCCTATGTACAGGGATGAGGTCTGCTTGCCATCCCTTTGGAATTACGATCCGAAAGTGTTCTTCGAAACGGATAGCGCCGATGATGGTCTCATGCGGCGGAAACTACAAAATCAGGACAGGATCGAACCTCCAGAGTTAGCCAAGTTTACGAGAACGACGAGAATAATACAGAATTCCGTTCAATCAATAAGTAGAAATAGAAAATTGAAAATTTATGAACGATCAACCATACCGACATCGCGCTAATGAACATCTCCAAAAGATTATCAGACACGCGATCCAACCGTTGTTTGTTGGTGCAATACATGGGCGCTGTGTCTGTGGGTTCAGAATATAGAGCCTCGGAGCCCCTCAGCCAATCTGCCACTTTCGATATTTCTTTTTCGGTACCACCCGGGTATCGCTTGATGGCTAAGATACCTCCTGGCATCTTTTCTTGCTACGTGTTCTGAAGGAGTTAAACAGATGTTGAAATGTGTGATATATTTTTCTGCTTTCAATAGTAAGGAAAGCCTTGGTAAATAATGTTAGCAAGTAGGTAAACATGAGGTAGGACGTGGTTTTACCTGTACGCTATATGAGGTTGGCCGTTCTCAAACTGGGAAACTTTGGGGGGAAATGAGAAAGAAAAAGGTCGCGGCGTGGACTCATTCAAGGCATGGCTACAATTTTATTTACGAACAACCAGGTGACTGGCTTGTCAAGGTTTGCTAGCTAGCGCTTCCTTGGTATCCACGAAGTAAGGGATATTAGGTATATAGAACCCAGTTACCCACTGGTATTTATCCCTGGAAGAAAGCGACGAAACCGGTTACTTTTCAGTCTTGTAGAGTATACAGAACGCTGTCATCACAATATATAATAGAGATATAAGATTCAGAGGTAGCGCAATGACCTTATCAAGAAATTTAGAGACCTATACCACTGCACGACGAGCTTGGTACGTACCGATACACGATGTTTGCTAACCATGATAGCCCTATCCCTCTTAGCTAGGGATGGCCAGTAGCTGGTGAGTTGATGTAGTAGCAGTATGTCAGGGAATGGAAACATCCTCAATTGTTCCTACTAATTATCACAAAGCAAGCATCATGGACTGGGTGCGGGTTTTTAGATTGATCTTCGATACGTAAAGTTAGTTAAGATAATGGACCAATTTCCTATGGCGGTAATGTTGGAACAAGTGCCTATAGTCATCTTTTAAACATTCTTCCAAAACTAGTCGTAATGCACTAAAAGAAACCATTCGGCCTGAGCAATGGAAGCGAGTCGATAGGACCTAAAGGTCCGATCGGGAGCGTGTTAGAGAGCTCACAAATATTCCTAGAGTTTCTCCAAGGCCTAAGGCCAGAACATTACTTCTATGAGGGATCTGAAAGTTCATATTCAGAGTACCGCGAGGAAAATGAGCATCCTCATTTCCATTCGGATCGCCAAGCCGGTACAATTACTCAAGATTCCACCACACAGCCTACTGGCAACATGATGGGACTTTTGAACTCGTCCCTGAATGAAACACGTGTCTACATGCCGATGACGCTCATAATCCTTACCTGCTACACAATGCTCCTACAGACCTATGAAACAATTTTCTATAGGATCTATCAATCCCTGCTTACACATGAAAAGCAGCCTGGGCAATTTGTACTTCTTAATCTACCGGAATTGCACATTGGTGGATTTTATCTCAACGAACACCAAGATCTACAAATGGATATACTCATAAATCTCAATTGCAAGATGCTCACGAGGATTGAGGAGACACTAGGCATCAATGTGATATCCGAGTCACCAAAGATCACATCTGATTGCCCCTCACAGAGGCGTGGGATATTGGACACTTCATACGCATCCGCCATTTTAGACTTTATGTTCAAACAAAAGGAAATCGGAAACCCACAAGACTATCGTCGTGAGAGAACTGCGATGGTGAAACAGACGATGGAAAGTATTAGGCTCATGCTTAGGCAGAAGGACTAGTACCTGATATCTAGGAAGCTATTGCTGACCCGTCATTTGACTATCGAGACCCAAATCAAGGTATTGAGAGTCTCCATAATTGAGGGTTACGTTGCAATTTCACCACAGCAGTCTAAGTCTCAAAAATATAGATTTCGAGCTAGATCTAAGGTCAGGGTTAGAGAGTGCATCTTCAGATGCGCGATAATTACAAAGAAACGAAACATCACGTCTGATCAGTTGTTTCAATTATGATTTTATTATGTTGTGTATGACAGATTAGAGAGAAGATGAGCCAAAAGTGAATAACCATATAACACTGGAAGAAGCCAAGTACCTCACTAGTATTTGCACCCTTACTATATACGAAACTTTAGGTTCGGTGACAAATGCCGGCAATAGATGTTCTTTTCCTGCATTTAACTCTCATAGAAAAACTCTGGCAATCTGTCAAATTAGCTTTCAGCGTAACTAGCAGTCTGCATGAATTTAAGGCCTAAAGCAGATTGAATGCAATGATTACTACATTCATGTCACAAGGTTCTTCATTCTTTCTCCCTTTAATTATTGTTCAGCACATAGGGATGATCTCGGCGCTAAGATAACACTCTAGATAAAAGCCATAAGCGAACCTAAGGTCTCAACACAGTTAATTTCATTCAACAACGGTGTCATACATAGGATGAATAAGAAATGATAATGATACAAATCTTAATAGCAAAGAAATCAATCGACATCGGGGTACTGATCTACAAAGTCCGTTCCCTCGTTTATTAGCACCTCTGCATTCATCTTTACGCTCCATCTTATCACTTCTGTCTTCTTTTCTTGGTGACCTTCCCCATGGTCCGAGATATCGCTGTTGTGCTTCTTAGGACCCTCTGGCAGGTGGATCTGAAAAAGAGATGGCTGAGTAGTTAAACAGTTGTGATATCCCCGGTTTGGAGTACCAGTTCCTTCGCAAAACCACCTCAGCATGATATCAAATGCGGCAGTGACACGTTTCAGGCCAGCTTCGTAGAGAAGCTGCCGAGCTGACCGTCTATTGATAGCGTAGCCTAAAGAGCAGATGCCATCTTGGGCATCTTCAAATTCTCACGAGTAAGCATAGTATTGTCAAGTAAGTTAGGCTGTACTTGTTAGATATGAGCGCTTACGGTGAGTTACCCTTGTGTGATTTGGGTATTGATATTTCAAATCATTGGTGTCGGACACTGTCCAGAGATGTTGCTGCTGAGGTACTGTCTAGATATGCGGAGTGGTCAATACTTGCTTCCAATGTACGATATGTGTAGTTCATTACAATGAACTATCCCATCAGTGCTAACCTTATCTGTTTGCACAACTCGTCCCTTCGGTATCGTTTGGCCACTGGTGAAGGGGAAATGCATCCCACAATGGCCGAGCCAGAGAACATCCCATTCATCCCCGTAAGGAGAGCTCTGGGGTAGTATGGTTACCGGAAGATTCTCAAATGCTAAATCAGGTGTAGAGGTCAATGTTGTCTCGGGATTCCGAGGATAGGTGAAGTCGGCGTATATAGAGCTGATCGCATCAGCCAGTGGCTGGGTCAGGGCATGCGAAGATAAGGCAAAGTTGTGTAGTTGGTCGCGTAGCCTCACATCCCAATCTGCGTTATCTTCAAGAATTAAAGCCGAAGACAAGTTTCGTCGCACGATCCTGCAAGGGAAGGCTTGAGTCTCGTGGGGAATCTAAAGAAATTTGGTTAAATAGTACTCACTCTTGAATAGCATTGAGATGACCACGCCAAGCACCAATACTCGGATTATCAAGGCGGCCGATAGCGGAATATTCCGGCAAAGCCTTGTCAGGTATAGAGGCACCATCCACGCCATCAATAAACTCAAAATCGATATCGCTAAGCGCAGCCACGAGGCTCATGCCATCGCGACGATCGGTTCGTGAGGGTAAGCTCACGACAAATATCTTCTCGAACTGCAAAATATTTCAGTCAGCTGGGTCATAACAGACTGAGAAAAGCTACAAGAGATCATTCTGATACATACCCCTAGCGTTCTATTATAGATGTCTTGGGTGTGCACCCTCGAAAACCGTGTCTGCCTACTTGCGCCCACATGTAGGCCGCTGGGGATGTATGCCCAACGCCAAATGAACAGTAGTGTAAGGACAGTTCCCACAACTAGAAGAACCGGGGACGAAGGCCGGCGTATCATTGGCGCTGCGTGAAAGGTCAGACAATGTAGTATATGTTATTACTAATTATACAGGTAGGAACGAAACGAACGAAAGGATAATTAATATACTTAGCACTGGATGAAGAAACCAGTATCACGACTTTCTTTCTCTTGTTATGAGCCACATCGCAACTTAATTGAAGTAGATAAACATTTCAGCCAACATGAAACAATCACTAATTGTTGGTATGCAAGGTGTAATGGCAGAACTAACAATTTTCATATTGGGCCAATGGCATCACTAGATTCATAGAGGACTGGGGAGCAAATTAGGGGCAAAATTACTACAATGGCGAATGAATGCTAATTTGCTTGCTTGCTAACAGAGACATACAGGGGTCCGTCTTACCCCTGTCTTTTCCTCTATTCAGAAGGGCAAACAACACAATTGTGATATAGCTTATGAGCTTGTAGAAAAAGGAGAAGACTTTTTAGATTGATGTGAAAAACCATTTAAATTATTGTTCTGAGCTGATTCATTTCAGCAATATGCGATAACGCGCTACAATGGATGAAATTACTCCAGTCGCTCACGTTGATGCCGTTCGTATCGGTCGTTGCTAAACATTATGCAGGACAATTCTTCAATCCTCCCGATGCGGTCGAGGGAACTCACGATTACTCAAAAAATCCAGTTTATTCTTTGGGATCCACGCAGACGATCAAGTTTACGACTATTTACCCCAGCTATGAAATCAAATTGTGGCAACAGACTCGCGGACAAAATGCTGCGACTCGAGGCCCCAGCATTTTCAGTGAGTTCTGGAAATCATACACATGTTTACTTTGAACGGGCTGCTGACTGAATTGCTTGATAAGGTACCGAAGATGGCGCGGTAACATAATTTGACTGGCAGGTCCAGCTTTACCAATTTGACCTGTCTGCTTCTAACATGTTCTTCCTATGGCTCACTTCAACATCTGAAGACGACGTTGACGTTGACCCTGTGTCTATCGCTTCATATTTCTTCAATATATCCGAAAGGTCTGATTCTCAACCTCATTCGACACATACGGTCTTGTCAGCTCAGTTTTCTGCCACATCATTGTTCACGATGAGCACTACATCCAACCCGATCGGAATCGCTAGTGAGACTTCAACAACCAGTCCCAACCCCCACGGGCTCAGTACAAGCGTCAAAGTTGGAATTGGAGTTGGCGTTGGGCCGGCTGGTCTCGTAGTTATCTTAATTTCTTTAATTCTGATCCATCGTTCGATGCAGAAGCACGGAAATGGAACAACCAACCAACCTGGAACTCAAGAAAATCATTCTGATCAAGTGAAGGCTGCATCGCAGGATGCATCGTTTGTAGCTCACGAGATGCAGAGTCTTCCAGCAGAGTTATCCGCAGGCAAGGAATGAAGAGACACGCCGAATTTTCATATCAAGGGGCAAGGAGCTGAAACTGGAAGCGGGTAGTACATAACTGCGGCGTTACAAATTTCAAAACTGATTTTCATAGTCTCGTTGAGTCATTCAATATCAGCCTATCATTTAGCTTCAATATACCGAATTGATACCTCATGATGGTCCCTTGCGTATCAGTTTGTCAAACTGGTCTACACCACCGGTTGGTGCTTTGACAAGCCCATCCCTGTAATTACACATGATATCAAACCCTCTATTTTGCTCCTGGGTCGCCAAATGCAAACCAGACACGCATCAGTAATATGTACATTACTATTGCATAAATATGAATATCTTTTGATTGACGAAGCTTACCGTATTTTTTTGTGTACTGTTACATTCCTTAGCCTGAGAGTTGAACGGAGAATTTCATCTTCCATGATTCGGCGATAAAGCCAATACATCCGAAATATTCTTCGTGTTATCTCTATATTTAAGGTTTGATGATCAGAATGTCTACTACCTACGAACATAGTGTACCCAATTCCGGCTTATCATAAACTTGGCTGGAGTCAGCTTACAAATAGTGATTCGTTATGTGACAAGGTGATTTGGAGCAGGTGAATTGCAATTGGCCATGTTGATTACTGAACTCGAACAATCAGTTCATATCAAGAGGGGAGTCAAGAGGGGAACCAAGAGGGGAAGCATGTCCACGGGGGCATCTGTGAACCGATACCCACGTATCCCCAGTGCATCATCCCCACTTGCGATGCGGTGATACCGGCCATCACATCGTTCACAAACGCCTCCCTTAAAGCATCAGTAACACAGCGATGCGCCATCAATCATTAGAGTCTAGAATGCATGATGTCAGTATCATTTCCCCGGGAACGGCGCACTATTTCGTTGAGTAATTACTTTGGAGTTAAGTGAGCACAAAGGTCCTTACATGAGAGCCACAATAGCGCCGTACATCGGAAAGAAATTCAAACCCAAATGTGTCTTGCTATTATCTAGAAAGTAGTTGAAGTGCGTGAGCATCGGAGTCTTGCTGTTAGCGCAGCCAGTATTGGCGCACTGGCGTGTGATGTGGAGATTACCACCTACAGTTACTTTCCACGTCACGTCTTTCCCGAGAGCCATTATCACTAAAGGGGGGGTGACTTGTATCTTATACCTATGTCATTTACCTGGACTGATGACATAGATATATGACCGGAAGATGCCGTTCGCAACATGGGCAATGCGACCGAAAGTTCGAGTATATATATGAAACCGCTACTCCCCTCAAGCTAATCATCCAGTGAACAATCACTCACCCGTCTCTATCAATATCGCTCAATCAATGTACACCATGGCAGCACCCGTCGATCTCAATATTCCCCCTTCAACATCGATCGTCAACGTATCGATCATAGACACAGGTGCGACCTTTGCAGGATTGCCGGCCAGCTCCTTATTAGAGCCGAACATCCCGGGACATGAATGGCTAGGCGGACCGTGCTTTGCATTCCTGGTTCAACATCCTTCCAAACATCGGTCTCTACTTTTCGATCTTGCGATGAAGAAGGACTGGAAGAATTGGCCGAAGCAATTCCTTGAATTTTTACTCGGCACTGGAGCAACGCCAGTTGTGCCAACAGACGTCAGAACGGTCCTGGACAAGCATGGCGTGGACACGACGAACATCGAAGGCGTGATATGGTCCCACACGCATTTTGATCATATCGGCGATGTCTCGACGCTTGAGCAAGGTACAAAAATCATTGTCGGACCCGGCACCAAGAAGGCCGTGTTCCCCGGCTATCCCACCAACCCAGCGGCCCACTTCAACGAGTCTGACGTCGCAGGCCACGAGGTGCAAGAACTGGATTTCGAAAATTCAAGCCTCAAGATCGGCGGGCTCACTGCTATTGATTACTTCGAAGACGGATCCTTTTATCTTCTTGACGCACCGGGGCATTGTGTCGGCCACATCTCTGCTCTTGCTCGAGTCACGAGTAATCCAGACAGTTTCATCCTGCTGGGCGGCGACGCTGTACATCACGGCGGTGAACTACGTCCCCACCACTGGCATCCGCTCCCAGACTCTATATCCCCCAATCCATTTGACGTAGCCTCTCCTGCGCCATGTCCCGGGGAGATCTTCCATAAGCTCCTCCTTGATGGCAAGGAAGCCCCCTTTTATGAGCCAAGCCGGAAGTCATGGAGTTATCACCTAGATGTCCCTACGATGCTAGAGACGATCAAGAAGCTCCAAGAAATTGACGCTCATGAAAACGTTTTCATTATCGCCGCACACGATGCAGGGATTCAAAAGACAGTTGATCTCTTCCCCAAGACAGCAAACTCTTTCATGGAGAAAGGTTGGGTGCAGAAAACGAGATGGGCGTGGTTGGCTGACTTTGCTAAAGCCGTTGGTCAAGATGAGAATATCCCTAGGGAGATTTTCGGTGACTTTAGGCCTATTTCCACTGGAAAGGAATAGAGTTCTCACAAATGATGGCTATAACGATTGATGAGGTCGTTCACGTTCAGGGATGTCATGATATCATGAGCTGAGATTATCTCTACGATGCCAAAAAAAATCAGTAAGGAGTTTTAGGGGAAATATGAAATTGAAATCCTAATGAACAAACATTAATACTGATACATAGTTATGTCGCGAGTCTTTTACTTCCGCGTTCAGTGTATACACACCGCTGCGATTAGACAGTCAGCCGGTTCCTCCTACCATTATGGGAATGCAACTCAAAAGTGTTCTACCTGTCCATCTACCCCGAAAGGTTGCCTGGAGGTGATCAAATTGAGCTAACTCGCCATCTACCTTGCTGAGATATTCAGGTAAATAGCAATTTAATAGTCTTTGGAGTGTTTCCTTGCCCCTCGCCTCCATTAACCCCGCTTCTCTTATCCTGTTTTCATCCACCTTTGGCTTCTTCTTCTTTCCTTGTAGCTGAATGACTCTGGAGAGATGGTATGGAGCCCGACAAAGAGGTTTGTGAGGCCAATTGGTCCGCTCTGCCCTTTCAAGAGTCTGGTGGAACCAATGTCTATGAAAGTTTTAGCGTTGTAGAGTTTAAGGTCCATATTGGCCCTTTACTCGGCTTCTGCCATGTCGCCGAGGTGATAATGCATAGCGTCAACGGCATAGGCACTTTTCGACGTAACGTCATGTAATTTACTATATACTAATTCCCTCTTCTAGTTTACGGCTAAATGGTGTTGAAATGCTCTGCTACACGCGTACAAGTTGTACTAGCTAAACATACAGTTCGCCTTACACTTCGGTCGGATCCTAATCGCCTAAAAGGGTTAATTTTAAATGATATCAATGTCTACGACTCATTCTCAATTAGTGTAATGGAAACTTGAAAATACCAGACCGGTGGCCAATATTAACACTTGTTATAACCATTCCACGCCAGTCTTTATACCTAATAGGTTCCAGTGCCAAGGCGTTATTGGGGCGGCAGAGTAGCACCACATTCAACGGAGTACGCGCCTTTTGCTTTATTATGCATGGTAAATGTTTGGGAGAGAGGGGTGGTGAAGTGGGAGCCTTGTTATGAAGTAGGTGGCTGGCGTTATCCGACGCCCGATTCATAGCCCATCATAACCAACTATATGGCAGAGCCTCCTTTTTCAGGGTCAACTGGCCCCCCACCCCAGAAGCTCATGTTCCCCTCCGATCTATTTCAGCGATCGTTGGTGGCGCATGCTAGCAATAGAAGATTGCCAATAGAATTTGTCAGCATTGTTATCACTATGAACAGGAAGGGTGGTAATTATATGTCTAGACCTTTAAGCTGCCGCCTAGCCCAATCACCATTGGCCCCATGAGACACATTAAGTACTAGATGCACTTTAGTCTTAAAAAGACTTGCTTAGAGTCTTCAGGCACACTGACTAGGCTTGTGTGTTCCTGCTGATAGATTCATTTATCGCAAAGTTTGGGCTACATCTATTTAATGTTCTCAAAGGTGAAGACAGGAGTCCCAGGTGTTGCCGCCTTCCCTTCACTTTCACCTTCGACCATCGCGATTTCCACAGCCTCGAGCTTTGGGATCGTTTGCATCAAGCTCGGAACCATAGCTTGTAGTGTCTCTGCTTCATCAAAAGGCAAACGACGCGAGAAAACATCTTCCGCCTTCTCACCCGAATCTATACGCTTCTTGAGGGCCTGGACGAATGGCATCACCTTCTTCATGTCCTTCTTGTCAATCTGTTTTGTCAGTTCCTTGACGTCGACAGCCCCAGTGCTTTCGTACTGCTTAGCCAACAGGTCAATAGTCTTTTCTTGCCATTCAGGATAAGATTTGGCGACGGAGATTATCAGTCGCTTGGGCTCCTTCGGATCATAGCTTGTGGTTTTGCCTTTGGAAAGCTGTAATTGAGTTAGCACATGCTACTTTCCCAAACATGCCGCATGAATCAAACCTTTTTCATTTGAAGACCCTCAGCAGCTGTAATATTTGATGTGACGCTTCGCACATAGCTGAATATTGCCGACAGTGAAGCATCAGCTGGTGGCACTTCAGGGAACAATGCGTTGTGAATACTAGATTCGTGCTTAAGCACATCTCTCCAGATAAACTCGCAGAAATGGGGAGCTCTGCTATTTGTTAGCATGATATAACTTCAGAAGAGTAAAAGTAGGGGGTAACTTGCATTGGAGCAAGAAGTAGAGCTTGAAGCTCGGTGTATCGCCTCACGATATCATGGTGCATAGAGATTCCCACAGCCTTAGTGATGTCACGGTACCAGTCTCGAGCTGCGATGAAATCATAAAAGCCCGACTTGAGGGCAAGCTTGAATGAGGTAGCCTCATAATGTGACCGAGTTTGTGAAACGAGAATGTTAAGTTCATTGTCGAACAGCTGTTCCCATATTTCATACTTCCCAGTTCTTAGTCCAGTATCGCTGTTGACCTCTTGTAACCATTTCCGAAGCTCGTAAATTCTTAGAATCGTAGCGTTGCAAACGGCTTCTTCGAGGTTGGCGTCCTCAATTCCATCACCACCGTCCGCTAGAGATCTTTAATAACACCATAAGTCAGTGAGGGGGGTCTCCTTTTCTCTCATGTTTTGTGATATGATGCAACAAATTTGTCAGGACAGGAGCTATTGAAACCCAAGTCCGCTAAATGCATAGGTCCACTTGAAGAGCCGCAAATGAGTAGCAGTAATGGGCCCTTAATACTCACATTCTTGTAGCGTCCGAGCCGTATTTTTCCATAGCGTCTCTTAAAGTTAGGAAGTTTCCTGTACTTTTTGACATTTTCTCTCCATTGAGCATCAAATGACCCTATAATTTGCTGTAGTCAGTAATTGATATTTCAGGGAAACGCGGGAGATGGTCGAGGAGTTGTGTATATTCTTGAGGCATGCTTATCACTCAACAGGCAAACGATATCTCAAAGAGGGCCTCGAATAAGCGGAAAGGTGGAAGTAGCGAAAAGGGGACTGCAAGGGTAACATACATTTGCCCTTATTCCTTTTGGCCAAAACGGCTTGTCGAAAATAGCGACATGATGGTAGAGGAAGAACAACAAGTGATTGGTTATCAAGTCCTTTCCAGAGATTCTGACATCCAAAGGATAGAAATATGTGAATTCATTTCTCATGGCGTCAAGGTCAGAACGAGGTATGTCACTATCCACGTCGTCGGCGGTGGCGAAGATATAGTTCCAGACACCCTCGGTCATCTGGGAGGGAGAGATAGGCTTGGATGATAAACCGGGAACTTTGCCGTAGATATCGCTGTGCAAGAAATGGCATACGGTGTAATAGGCCATATATATCGTTGAGTCTGACAACGACTCTACAAGCTGAGTGTCATCCCAGGGTAGCTTAGTGCCCAATCCATAAGACCGGGTACAAGCCCACTGTGCCAACCAGAGCAATGCGCGTTTCATAAAGTTTTTGCCTTCTTCGGAGAAAGTTCGAGTATAGTCTGATTCAATGCAGTTGAAAGCATCCTCAAACCACTGTTGATCACCTCCATTTTCAGCAGTGCCATAAGTCCAGAACCATTGGTCTAGGTATGCCGCGACGCATTCATCGCCGGATCTACTGATGACGAGTCCATCTGGCTCACCGTAGTTGAAGGCCAGTCCAGACTCCAGCAACTGTGCCTTCACCAATGGCTTGGCCTCTATAACGGTCTTGCCAGCAAACTCACCGAATACCATGACGCCGGAATAGAATCCCTCTTTATAGGCGATATCTTTTGCCTCAGCCAGCTTCTGGTCTTTTGGTGAATTGATCTTCATAGTCTCGTACAGATGCTTCGCTATCAAATCTGAAGATGGTGTTTTAATGATGGGTAGAATGTCCTCTGGTAACCATTCTTTCTGGATCCCGTAGAACTCGGGCTTTTTCTTGAGCTCTAGAGTGGTGGCATAATCATCAGGGCTGTCAGAAGGAACGCAAGTGACGACTCCGGTTCCCTTAGTTGGTTTGACAGTGGCCATTGGCAGTATTCTGACTTTCTCATGAACCGATAAGGGCGCGTGTACCAGAGTGCCTATGACATCTGAACCTTTAAGGCCTACCACCTGATGATACTCACCCCACGGTGAAGAGATCCCCTGGAATGCCATGTTTCGAGCGGAGCGCTCACTGCAGAAGAAGTACTCATCCTTATGTCCTTCTTTGGATATCCGAAAGATACCGTAGTCAACAGTCGGCCCGACGAAGCAACATGTCTACTCGTATATAGTTAGAAATAGTATAAAAGAGTAAGAAAAGCTTAGGGAATTCTATCCGACAGGGGCAGAAGGAAAGGCGATCAGTTAATATGCTTACCTGTCCGTACATGGTCTCGGGGCGGAGAGTAGCGGGAATGAAGTACACGTCTGCATCCGAAGGGATCTTGTCGCCAATAATCTCCTTAGCCTTATCACACCAATCGAGGGTCCTGAGTTTTAATGCAACGTATTCTTGGACGGTTATTCCCTCGCCAGCACTCCGATCGTGATCAAGACACTAGAACTTTGAAGTCAGTAATAATCAGAACGAGTGAGAACATAAAGTCCAGAGCAAGCCGAAGTACAAGGGAGAAATGATTCCAGGGAACTGACTGCTTGACCATCCTTGGGTGAATATACGGTGAAGCGTTTCCCAAATTTGATCTTGTTAAGCGCCTTTAGCTTGTTCATTTGCCATCGTATAAACGAGTCGTAGAAAGGGTTCGCGTCTGTCGTCACAAATGATCTGCGCCAGTCTACGCGGGCACCAAATCGTCTGAGATCTGATTCGCAAAGCTGAGGAAAAACATGCAACCAATAACCAGCGTCCGCGAACTTATGAATTTCGGTCACAGGAAAACCCAGAGACAGCATGATCTTTCCTTGTGTTAGCAAACGACCAAATAATAGCTCGTCCTTCAAGTTAGCGAACCTCAAACTGATATTTGGCCTTTCCAGTCTTGGCCGCGGCCTTACTCTTACTGCCACTAAATTTGCTGATGTCGGTCTTTGTTACTTCGCTAGGATCCGCGGCAGCGAGAGACAATTGCTCTAACTCGGCAGAGGGGACGTTTTCGAAGTTCTGGCCGAACATCTCAACCTCACGTTTCAGTTTGTCTGCAGCAGCCTTGATGGGCATACCGGTCTGACAATTGTTAGCCAAGTTCTATGTCACCTACGTCCTCTTATTCTCTAAGGCATGGTGGCCACATTTTGTTGTCAGAAGTCCACATACTAGAATAGTAGTTAGCTCTGGAAGGCAACATATCTTCCTCAAAGACCTCCAGATCGTGTAACCGGCACAGTAGGTTTTGGATACATACCACAATGGTATCCTTGGGGAAAGAGAACTTTCTGGCCTTGCATCCTAGCCCATCCAACCATAAACTCTAGCTTTGAGAGGGTAAACGCGTGACCGGCATGAAGCGTTCCATTCATGTCTAGGATAACAAGGCATGTTAGCCTAGTTTCTTATCGTCTTCGGTATGTTGTACACAGGTAATGGTGGCCATGTTACAGGGTTGCGGGTCGACGTACTGTGAGAACAGTTAGCTCTGACAGACAATACATATTTCTACCAAAACCGGGTCTCGCGAACAGTGATATACATACCATGGATAGGCCATCGTCGCAAAGTACTTGGGAGGCTTCGGTTCACCGGCAGCCGGAGCATTTGTCTCGAAGAGCTTCTTGGCTTCCCATTCTGCCTGAAACCTCAGCTCGTCGGCGATCAAGGTGTCACGCTTCTCGGTCTAATAAGAGAAGGCATCAGTCGATGTTACTCTAAGTATTCTCGGCCTTTCTTTCTCCAGGACGTATCGCCGTATCGGTCTGCTAGCCCGATGACTAGCCACGTCAAGAGGTAGAGGAAGAGCGGGTAAGGGGGCGCGGTCCTCGTACGTTTTCCAGCTTGGGAACAGCCTTGGTGGCGGCCGTTTGGTCTGCTGTAGCCATCTTGTCGGTCGCGTAATGAAACAAGCAAATAGACAAGAAAGAAGGCGTCGACAGTCGAATCGATCGATGCAGAGATCGAGTCGGATTGGTTCGTAGATGCTGAGGGAACGGATGTTGACTCAAAAAAAAAGCTGCGATGACAACAAGTGGGATGGATGGTGGGGCAGTGCCTGCCTCGGAGGGGTACGTACCTGTGACAGAGCTGTGAAACAAGCTCTTCCCTAAGGGTACCTAGTAGGTACCGCGGGGTAATTTGTGGCGGTGCTGTCTCAACTCTGAAGCCACAACTTATCTATACGCCACTGACGAGAAATTAGTTTCAGGGGTCCTGATCCCTCCTACCAACAGTACAGCATCATGTAGGAAGTACCTATGTGAGTTGTTACCTAAGTATTTCCTTATGAGTCTATAATAGTATCTCAAAGAGCTATTGTCGCGCTATACCCTGATCCTAGCGCAAGATCAGTAGTCGGTTGTGTAGTATCTGTCTCATCAGGAACTTGCCACGTGGCGTCTAGATCTCTGATGCCTGCAACTTCATGGGCAGTCAATCTAATGTGACAGAAGAGCCGAGCTTCAGCTATTGATTTCATTGCTAACTTGCAGTATGGTATGTTGAAGGAGTGTATAGACAAACAGATAGCTATCCGCATCAAGTGATATATGTAGAAGTCGTCCGCTGGTTGGTCATACCTTTTTCACGCCTTAATGGACAACTACAAACATCAACAACTCATCTTCTGTTATTCTCTTCTTGTAAGTCTCATCATCACCTTGCCAAGGTAGCTCAACTAGGAAATATATAAGATGACCTGGCACCTCCTTACCTACTTCAGTATATGTATGTTGGTCCGTCCCGTCACATTACTGCCACTCTGCAGCCACGCCACCCTTGTCCGAACCAATCATCACCTTTCGACCCCTGATGATGAAGCTGCGCCGGGCTGGTCTCAGCCTAATCATCTCAATGAGTACCTTGTGGAAATTATTGCAATGCCACTCGAGGCTTAGACAGGCTTGCACACGTCTACACGACTGCATGGGATCACAGCATTGTTTTAAGGCACTATCCGCTTCCTGACTTTGGGGCTCATTGATCTGTTCCAAGCCAATACATAGCGATGCGTCGACTGAGGAAACTTGTAGGCAAGAAGCGCCCACCTGAAGGCGAAAGTAGCCGCACACAAGAGGCACAATCTGCAGCTATCAGTCATGAAGGGCCTCCTGTTGCTCAGTCCCTTTGGGACCGGGCATACGATGCTCTTAGAAGCTATGACACGAAATTGGTAGAGGACTACGAGGAGTTGCTCACGGAAGAGGCACAGAAGGGTGTGTTATCGGACACTCCGAGCAACAACGCCGACAGACAATCTCAGCAAGCCCGACTAGGGGCTCTAATTACAGCTGGCTTACAACGAGCAGACGAGAAGAAAACAAAGTACACTATCGCCGGCCATGAATTTAATCTATCGAACCAGATCGATCAAGCCGCGAGATTAGTGTTG
This sequence comes from Xylaria bambusicola, assembly GCF_022495145.1. Lineage (NCBI taxonomy): Eukaryota > Fungi > Ascomycota > Sordariomycetes > Xylariales > Xylariaceae > Xylaria > Xylaria bambusicola. The sequence goes on from NW_025953573.1 coordinate 326,630, forward strand.
TGGGCGAAGGATTGGATCGGTGAGGCTGTCAAACAATCACCAGAAGCATCCATCGTGTGGGCCGGTGTCAGCATCATTCTCCCACTTCTCACGAACCCCACGGTTGCCGATGAAGCCAATCGCGACGGGTTCACCTACGTGACTACTCGCATGCAGTACTACACCGCGTTTGAGCCTCTGGTGCGACATCTCGGCAAAAGCTCTGAGGCCTCTCCTGCGTTAATGGCGGAAGCGAACAAGCACATCATACAACTTTATCAACACATCCTCGAGTTCCAGCTTAAAAGTGTTCTGCGGTTCTATAAGAGCCGCGTCAGACGTTACGCCAGTGATGCCATTCAAACGGCGGATTGGGAAAAGATGATTCGCAACATCAAGGAGTTCGAGGCTACTGTCGACAGAAGCCTGATGCAAATTAACCAGTTCGCGGCGAGACAAGAGCTAGAGTCTGTCAATACAAAGAGCGCGGCATCACTCGAATACATGCGACAATTACTGTCTGTCTCTGAAGATCAGGTCCGCGTGGCAACAGAGCAATTGGGAGTTGCACAGCGATCTCTCCAGATACAGGAAGCCGAGGTGCAGCAGAAGTTCTCCGACAGAGAGAATAAGTGTCTTCAACTGTTTCGACTCACTGATTCCAGCGAAGACGCAACATATGAGTGGTACAAAGACCGGGTAGAAGCTCGAGTAGATGGCACCTGCGAGTGGTTTCTGAAGCATGAGTATTTTCAAGAATGGTTGAAGCAAGACTCAGGATCACTCCTCGTTTCCGCTGATCCTGGATGTGGGAAGACTGTTTTGGCCAAACATCTCATTGACTCTGTATTGCCGCGTTCCTCAACTATTTGCTACTTTTTCTTCAAGGACCAAGCCCAAAACACCTGCCGTCAAGCACTTTGCGCCCTCCTCCATCAGCTGCTCTATCTAAAACCGCATCTTATCAAACACGCTGTGAAGCAATTCGACATAGATGGGAGAGGCTTAGTGGGCTCAACAAGCTCGCTCTGGATCATTCTGCGAAATGCCGTCCAAGATCCCCAGGCCGGTAATATAATCATAGTTCTGGATGCCTTGGATGAATGCGCTGAGGTGGAATTCGAAGATCTAATGCGGAATATAGAGACTCAATTCGCCGAGAATAAATCAAGCCCAAGCAAGCTGAAGTATCTCCTTACGAGTCGTCCGTACGAGCAGATAGTGTCGAAATTCCGGTACCTTGTAGACAAGTTCCCATACGTTCGCATACCGGGGGAAGAAGAGTCAGAGACAATCAGCCAGGAGGTGAATCAGGTTATCAAGCACCGAGTAGAGAAACTCGCCAAAGGAAAGCTCCTCTCTGACCCTATCAAGAATTACCTAGCGGGAAGATTACTCGAAGTCTCCCACCGGACATACCTTTGGGTGTACCTCGTATTTGACTACTTGGAGAAAGAAGAGTTCAAAAAGACCCGAAAAGGCGTCGATTCTGCAGTCGCAACGTTGCCGAAGAACATAAATCAGGCATATGAGAAAATTCTGAACAGGTCCAAGGGAGACGAGGTTATAGTTCGAAAGGCTTTGAGCATTATTCTAGCAGCAAGTCGGCCGCTGACGGTTGCTGAGATGAATGTTGCCCTCGAAATGGATTATACACTCAAATCTATCCATGACCTTGATCTGGAGGAAGAAGCGGACTTCAAATCACGTCTCAGATCCTGGTGTGGGTTGTTTATCTCAATCCACCACGAGAGGGTTTATTTCATTCATCAAACTGCGCGCGAGTTCCTCTTAGGCACGGTATCGCCAATCGCCACCCCATTGGCGAGACAATGGCAGAATTCAATCGTCCTTCGGGACGCACACCGGGTTCTCGCGGAAACTTGCATAATCTACCTTGATTCCCTCAACTCGGCCGATATTCTTGTAGAGAAGCGCGTGACGATCGATCCGCGCCTCGCCGCCCACGCCTTCATCAGATACTCGGCTGGAAGCTGGAACGAACATTTCCTTCTAGCCGGTTTTCGCGACGATGCTGACATTCTACCTCAAGTTTTGAGAATCTGTGATCCGCATCTGAAGAGTTGTCGATTGTGGTTCAGCATATACTACGACGGTGGGCAAGGTTATGTCCCAAAGTCGCTGACTAGTCTCATAGTATCTTCTCATTGTGGGAACGAGTTGGTCGTTACGCAGTTGCTCGAGCAGGATGCGGCGGATCTTGAGTTTAAAGATGAGATGAATGGGCAAACGGCGTTATCGTGGGCAAGCAAGAAGGGCTATGACACTATCGTCAAGCTTTTACTCGAAAATAAAGCTAACCCTGACGTTGCTGATAACTCCGGCCGAACACCATTATCATATGCATGCCAAAAAGGAAATGAAACTATTGTTAAACTTTTGCTTGAAAAGCAGAATGTCAATCTCGAGGCCGCAGATTCTCGTAATGGCCAAACAGCACTGTATTGGGCGGTGACGGACGGACGCTCCAGCATTGTGGGACTGCTTCTCGAGCATGGGGCTAATCCTAACTCTAAAGACAAGCATGGCAGGACGGTGCTGTTATTGTCAGCTGGCAATGGAGATCTAGACATTGTCCAGATGTTGTTAGATAGAGGCGCCGGCATTGACTCCAAGGATGACATATACGGCAGTACGCCACTATCCAAGGCAGCTCAAAACGGACATGTTGAGGTTACTAAACTTCTATTGGACAAAGGTGCCGATATAGAGTCGAGGACGCGCTTTGGGTCAACGGTATTGGTGTCGGCAATCAATGCCAGCAAAGCCGAGGTCGTGGAACTGCTCATCGAGAGAGGTGCTAACCTAGAATGCACAGACACGGAATACCGCAGAACTCCACTCATATGGGCAACACAGAACAACCAAGCTAATATTGTGAAGATGTTACTCAAGAAAGGTGCCAACACAGAGTCTCGAGATCCTGATTTTGACCAAACGGCGCTGTTATGGGCTGTCGAAGCAGGACGCGAAGAGATTGTGAAACTCCTGCTTGAACACGGCGCCAATGTTGAGTTCGAAAATACTGTTGGTGATACTGCAATGTCTATGGCGGAGGAAAATAATCATGAAGGAATCGTCCAACTGCTGCTTGAAAAGGGGGCTAGTCACAGTTAGAGTAAGCCAAACCGAGCCACGCCAAGCTTACCACATACCCGCGTTCTGGGTTCATTATGTTGTTGATATTGGATATCTGCTAGTAATCACTTGTTGGGCTTATTTTTCTAAAATCGTATCGTTACAGATAAAGAGTATAAGCACAATGTAAGAACAGATAGACATGTTATTGCAACTTATTCCCTTTTGAGTACCTACCACTTCCCTACTCAACCCCACCAGAAACGCCCAGGGATCCCCTGCGCAGTCGCAATAGCCAACAAGCAACAGCCAAGCGGTCACGCAAAATCCTAAGGGATAGATAAGAATCTATTATCATCTTACACTTCCACTTGATAGGGTATCTTACTATTATCTGTCTTGTTCTCTCTCTTGCCCACCTAATTACTCTCGATTCCCAAGTTTCAAAAGAGTACACTTTGTTATACAAATCTCCAAGCTTCACACTAGGAGCGTAAAAACCCCGCCTACCAAACCTTCTAGTTTATGCCAACGCCGACCATGACAAACCCAATGCAAAAATTAATACATTCAACTCATTACATCCCTAGGAGTCTGACGGGGTATCTTCCCAGTCTTTCTCCACGCGCCATTGATCGTCAAGTTGAAGCGCCGTTTCCTTGACGAGATCACAGTCCCGGTGACCCCATTTCTCGCGGAATACTTCACGGCCAGCCTCTGTCAAGATCCAGAATGACTTAGCGAAGCCATCCGCATTGTAATAATAAGGCTCGCCAACGCCGCCATGCTGACTAGCTTGCCAAGAATTGCGAGCATTGTTATCGCTCCGATATTTGTACGCTCCCATATCATCGGCGACCTTGAGAAGGGCACGAAAGTAATCCATAGCGTGGGCGATACCTGATAAACTGGAGCTTTCGGAGCTTTCAGCTTCTCGCCTCTCTACGGGCTTGGCCGCAGGTGTTTCCGCCGACTTGTCGATGGAACTCTCAGTAGGTTTAACCAAGGCCTGCTCCTCGGGCTTCACTTCTTCGCCGGTAGCCCCATCATCTTCAGTCGGCTCACCCTTATCAGCTGCCTCGCCTTCTGGCTGTTCCATTTGCTCCAACTCTTCCTCGGATATAGGGTTGGGATCCGTGAACTGAGGGACAACTGCGGGGTCTCTGTATAACGCAGCAAGGTCTTCCATTACGGTTGAGACGTCGTTTATGATGCCGACTCGGCGATGTCGCATAGTCCACCCGTCCATCTCAAGTCTTGCATTCATGTCACAATCACTCCCGTAATACGGCATCAGACTGTCCCAACCACCAACGGCATCGAGCGCACCGCGGTTCACCAAAGTCAGATGGTCATACTGGAACCAGCGAAAGGCCCATCGCTTCTCGTTCTCCATCGTGTGGTTGAGCTCTCGTAAACAATTTTCATAAATGGTTCTATAACCTTTGTGTCCAGCGGCTGCAGGGCGCAGAATGTCTGCTTTCTCCTGGTCGTCGTAGAAGAACCAATCGCGGTCACCGGGCCGTTTAATGGTATCAGGACCGTCCTCAAACGACATGACTAGGACGTCTTGGTGCGAGTAGAAGTAATAGGGCCACTGACGGGAAGTAGCCGTGGATATGAAGAAGTTCTGCAGCTGTGAGAAGGTCAAGAGGACGGGCGTTTGCAGCACATTGACGCCGAGGCGGCTCAGAGTGGTATGATTCAGATAGAAGGGATTCTGTAGCGTCAGCTTCCCGTCAGCGTTCGAGTTCTGTACACCGGTATTCTCCACGACATATATAGACTCTGGCGGCCAGCCGGCGGTGATGTAGCCAACGACACACTGCAGGAGCATGGGCCATTGGCGGGTGAAGCCGATGAACAGAGGCGGCATATAGGAAAGGCCATAGTCGCGATGGAGACCAGGCTTTGGGACATTATAGGGAGGGATGGCAGGTGGTGCATCAGTCGATGTGGCCAAGAGCGGGAAGGGGTCGGTGACGGTGGGCACAGCGAAGGTCGGGGTCGGTTTGTACTTGGGCGGAGGATGCGTATTAGTAGGACGGGGAGGAACCTTGTCCACGTCTTGCGATTGACCACCGCTGTGTAGATTTGACGATATGGTCTGCAGGAGCTGGCTGGTCCGTCCAGTGTTGTGGAAAAAGCCAGCGAGGACAAAGAGTAGCACGAAGAAAGTCGCGGGGAGCAGGACGCGGAGTCCCCGAGGGGCTCCAACAAGGGAGATGGTCATCGAGTGAGGCGCTATCTATCGGTCGGTGCCTGCGTGGCGGTTGGAGGGATCGCCGATGATGATGAGAAAGGGAATTGAGCTATCTACGTGTCGAGCGACACCATTTCTGGGAAAATGGGTGGAAAGTAAGGTTCTGGATTTGATATTGAGACACTCGGAAAATTGCTGCTCAGGTAGGCGGTAGGCAGTCTGGTGGTAGGTAGGTAGGTAACGGTGGGGAGACGCGATGGTGAAAGTGGGCTGAGCCCTCCAGGCAGCCCTATAAATTACTTAAGTACCTACCTAGATTGTCCATTACCTGCCGCCTCTCCGGTTAGGTAGGTACTTACCTTAGGTAGGTACCTAGGTGCTATTTAGGTGAGTGGCATCTGGCTCTGAACACTACCTAGGTAAACGCAGAAGCTCGCTATCCTCTATAATTATTTGCATGGCGTGACAATACCTACGTGTAAGTACACCTACCTCAGCAGCTTTGGCGGCCGGGGGAGAGTGAGAGAGTGAGGTGAGATGATGGAAATGCAGCTGAAAATAAGACCCTGAAAAAAGGAGAATCGGTGCCTGAATGGCGACCAGGATCAGTGCTATAAAGTAGGAGATAGTTGCGTCATTCCGCGTGCTGTTGTCCCTGCATGGTGCGCTACTGTAGGTACTGGCCCACTAGTCGCCCACTAATTCTTGGTGGGTGTTTCTGTTCAGAAGACTGGTCTGGACGGCCTGGACTGGCTGAAGTATTCCATGCATCCAAGACGAGATCACCAGTTTATGTACTCTCAAGTTCATGCTTTCTTGAGTAGGTATTCAACATACTGCTTTTTCATCTACCTATCAAAGCTTGAGTGCCGTTCGAGCTGCGCCTAGAAAACTAAGGTAGCGTCCGCAACAGGGAATAAGGAACAGGGGTTTGATAGTGGCTCCGTATTCAATACGAACTTGAGGAGAAACGAACGTTCCAGCCATCAATAGGTACTCACTAAGTGACTGCCTAGGATACACTTCTTATCCTCATAATGAAGCGAGCAGAGGGAAATCCGAGGACCATGGCCATCCATACTTACACCTAGAGATGAACATAAATACCTTTTCCCAAGCAACTACTCACCCTCTCTTTATTGTGAAACAAGTTATTCCAAACGAACGCAATTGAATCGTTATAAGTATTCGGCTGATGTAAGAGAAAGCTACCTACCTTGTTCTCGTTGAAGTCACCGCCAGTCTACGGAAATCGTGAACCCCCCGCGATACCGAAACCCCTGCCGACTGCCGTAATTAGCCCGTAAGCTCCTTTTACACAATCTACAATGCTTCAACAGTCCTGTCTTGTCAACGCTTCCCTTGATACCATAGTATCGCGTCAGGAGATCATTGCTGGAATCTTTCAGAGGTGAGCGAAACAAGAGAACGGAAGATACTCAGTCGAAAGGAACTTACAGAACAGGGGTTCTCATTACGTAACTACCTCGACATGTTTCTGAAAATGATACTTGGTTAAATATACATCAACCAACAAGCTAGGTGCTGCCTATATATAAATCTCCAAACAGCACATTGTACGCACCCCATACTCTCTCATAATTATACTATTTACAACTCTGTACAGGAGATGATTAGACAATTAACAGGATTTGATGTAACTATATGAATAATTAGTCCGAAGGAATGTCGAACTCAGAGTTATAGTACACTAAGGGGCGTGAAAAGTTGAGTGCATAATAGGAATCATGTAACTGTGTTATAAATGGCATGATCCATATGGAAGCTACACGCTGATTGACAGAGCTCAAAAATTAGCAGACACACGAAAAAAAGAGATCACACAATATGATAGTCACGATGGCATTTCGAGATGAAGCATGTCATAATTTCAAGGCAGTGAGTTCAGATTAATCAGTTACCACATGTTTAAAAGCCAATAAGTACTCTTTTAAGAAATCCCAGGGCCATAAAAATAATCAGTCACTCTGAAATAGGGGTAACAAGATAGACACGATATCAAATGCTTTACGACGAGTGCCATAATACTCAATATTACAATCTTAACAGTGAATCGTTCCCATTTTTCTAGGCGCAGATAAAGTGCATGAAATTAGTGAGCGAAGCATATTAAATCAGCTATTGAAAGACATGACAAAGGAAAAGTCTAAAGGAGGATATCCAAGTCCTGTCGTAGAGGAATTTCCGAAATATAGTGAACACAAAAACCCCAATACAAACAGTGTAACGACTTTATCCATTACTCCTCATGCGACCTCCCTCTGCGAAACAAGAGATTGCTGAGATTTCATTTCCCATCTGCTTGACGCCCAGTTCCCAGAGCAGGCGAAGTCCCCTTATCCTCTTCCGCCACCCACTCCAGCGCCCCTGCTCGATAGAAGGATTGCACAAAGGTCTCTTTCTCATACGCCGCCGATGCCGACGTTGAGGCCTCTGCGGCCGGCATCTTCGGGCTGGAGCGCGATGGGTACCGGCGCTCCGGCTCCTTGCCTTTTAGTCTAGATCTATCGGTGGCTGCGCCCGGCGGCAATTGATCCACGCCAGATACATTGCCATCAGATGTTGGAACACCCGCTTTGTCGATAGTGTCGGTGTTGCCTAAGAAAAAAATACTTTAATGACTTCACGCAATATCATGCATTCGGCAGGATTCCGACTTACGCTCACTGTCTGCGTCGATAACTGCGAGGTTTTAGCCATTGCACTGGGTTATCAGGGTGGATGAATAGAAAGGATGCGCACCTCGAATAGCGAATTTGCTAAATATATCGGCCTCTGTGCTGAGGCCATGCCACTCCTTGGCGAAATGTTCCAGAGCAAGTCCGTCCGAGAACGGATGAGATGTGAATATCGTGCCTTCCTCCTTGCCCAGCCCCTTCTTGCATTTAGCCTGGTTGCAGCGCAGGACGTAGAATCCAGCGTAGTCGCCGTAGCTGAAGATACACTCCCGCGGTTTTACCTCGTGAAGAAACATATTCGTCTTAATCGGTCTGTGGACAGAGGAGCCCAGGGCTCCTAGATTCATCTGGGTCAGTTAGCAATGTCGAGACTGAGTGATTTAGGGTGTCTGACCTGAGGTGCTCGCCTCGCCTTCTTCTTTGGAGATGTAGTCTGTACCTCTTCGCGGGCCAGGGGCCTCTTCTGAGTAGGTTTGTTAGTCAGATCAATTGGCATGGCTTCTTCCGTAGCAATGCTAAGTTCGTCAATATCTTTAACGACGCGAAATTCAGGAGCAATTGTGGCAGAATCTTTGCGCTTCCTAGGTGAAACTGGACCACCAGTCACGGCTGCGCCCGACTCCTGAATGGTTTGTAGGCCGGGAGCATGTGCTCTTCCAAGGAGTCTAGGAACTTCGGTTGATGGCGATGGTGGGTTCGACGCCGTTTTACCACGGATGGGCGAGCCTCCCATGGCTTGAAATTCTGGCTGGAGCTTGCTGAGAAGTTGATCCAATCCCTTGGGTAATTCACTTCGTAGGGTCCCTAGTATATTACGCCATGTCTTCTCCAACATGCGAAGGGACTGACGACGTAGGAGGCGGATGGTTTCAGAATCATCGCTGCGTTCTAGTCGGTATAATTCATCTCTAGCACGTATGAAATGATACAGATGCTCCTCACGCAGCCTTTTCAAAATGACAGCGTTGATGTCTGCTACAACAAAGTCCTCCAACCCTTTCGTGGATCCGGCGTCGATTGACATAGTTAATGGTCAAAACTTTATGTTCTAGAGGACGCCTAGAGGGAATAGCAATGCAAAGGAATGGTTATCTGGTGTGGTTTGAGTATGTGCGTTTGCACTGCTACTGGGGCGGATAGAGTGCATAACTTCTACTTATACCTCTTGAAGGATGATGGATGAGTGGTATTTTCCAGAGCCATTTCACGGCCACGACTTGAAGATCGAGACAGGAGGCCTGTGTAGGATCAAATGACCCCAGCTGCTCGCTCCAAATGGCCTGGGGAAAGCATGGAGTCGAGGGAATACGCCTTGCCAGGTGTATAGGCAAATACAAAATATTGCGAAGTCCTATTAATCTGTGTCGCTGATTGGCTGGCACTGGCCGTTGTTAGTACCAGTTATGCTGCGCCGCATGTCTTGTGCCTCGAAATGGGCTAAATGGGCTGGTGTTTAGGCCGCACTCGTTTCATACACATAAAAACCCCTGTTCGAAGCAAATGTCCCGGCGCTTAAAGTTTACGTATGTCTCAATCAATGTTCTAGAAACGTTTGGATGCTTTATTCAATTATTCGAGCTTTAGAGTTGTGGAATCCCATAGGCGAGCGGCGAGGTTGATGAGCTGCCGCATGTCCCATGCTTAAGCGAATAGTTGCATCATCATTCAATTGCGACCGCGATTCTTAGATAGATACGTGGCGTATCAAAAATAGCCATTACTCATTTTCTAATCCAGAAAGTATGGAAGTTTAATGCATCTTTAGAACCTCCTTCAATTTATAAGATGTTGTTAGTATCCTAAATCCCCATTCGGAAATAGTGAGTATCATTGAGGGAAGTATATCTAATTGCAGGAAGTCTGGTACCTTGCCAGAATAGTAGCTTAGGTAGATAAATCTATGAAAATTGGTATTCTAGAGTGCGTGCCTAATATGCTAAAGGTAGATCGTGCCGTGGCTTCGAAAACGTGGATGGGAGACACCTTGCGCTGCGCATGTGTTAACGTAGTAGGCTGCTACTTACGAGGTATCCGCCTATTTACCATACGTATAATGTAGCGTTCAGTTCATTATCTGTCTCTTGGCCTCGCTTTGTCGTGTTATGTGCGATTCGCACACTCATGAAATCACCTGTGACTTAATGATCGTTGAATTTAAGGATTGGGACGCTCTAGTAGTTAAGCGTCTTAATTTATCAAGGCATAAATGCTCTGTATTCAAGAAGGATCAGTCATCACATGACAATCTAGATCCCTCGTTCAACAACAAGTGGTCTCATACTCCATGCGGAAGGTCCTATTGAAAACGTATCATTGTTAGGGAGCCTTACGCTCCTATGGTGTGCTAGAAATGAAAATATGTAAGTAAGCTATCTCGAAGTCTCGGAGAATAATAGTACAGGCATATTGTAGCTGTGCGAATACCTTATTTTCAAATTATGGCGTTGTTAGGCGTGGAAGACTGCAGGACTCTTGACATGTTTTGCAAGGCTTGCCAGTAAGACTGATCTGGCCCAACAGCTCAGACATCATGCTGTCCTTTCAGATGCCAAATGATGAAGCTCGGAGAATCGATCGCAACGAAGGGTAGTCGCAGTGGAGGCGGCGATAATGGCGACAGTTGTGTCTACTTTGGTGATGTAACAATGAAGGGCTACCGAGGTAAGGAGGACGGACATAGATTTCCTGACTATTATATAGATCAAGTAGATTAGAGAAAACTGAGCATTTGGTAATACTCCTCTTCAACAACGCTGCCTAGCTTAGCGCTATCGGCCGCTTGTTGGTTGTCCGCGTGTCCGTTAATTAGATGGCCAGAAGATTTAGGCACCGACGTACCATTCATGACAATCCCAGCTACGTAGGCTCACCATGATTTACAAGGTGCATTTCATACCGCTTGGACCAAACTCCGATCTCTTTACTAAGCTCATGTATGCTTTAAGAGTCTCAACAGCTGTTACATTCCATTATGTTTGGTACCTAAATGATCCCGAACTACTTTCGCTTGTGCCACGACCAGTCTCCCATGCATTCTTGTTTTCCCCACACCGAGTGATTACGAATATCTCTTGGCCAGACAGCGTGACGCGACAGCAAATAATGCATGGCCCGAATACGGTCGGAATGCCGTATGGTTCAAACAGACGATCGACAATGCCCGCGGTCTCTACGCCATTCTTCATGCCTTTGCGGATGGCCGTGCGAGAGACTACATAGTGTAGATAAGTTTCCATATTGCAATAGATGGCTCCGAACCTGATACACGCCGTCATCTTCATTGTAGTATCAAGATCTCACCTATCGGGTCTTCTTAAGAAGTGTTTCTCTTGATCCTGTCGAATAGGTTGCTGTGCTTGAGAATGACACGGAGCTGGAGTCAAAAATTACTACATGAAGACACGAAAGACACCTGAAAATCCAGAAGATGAAGCAGATTCCCGCTACGTTTGCTTTGTCAAGTCGCATCATAGCAATAAACCCTTCCTCTAGATAGGGGTCAATTAGACCGGGTGGATAGGGGTTTACTGACCAGATGACGTCCTTTATGGGCAGGGGATCAAGGCTATTAAAGAGTTTATTACCGACCCTGATGGCAGAGGAGGCTTTGGTCTGGTGACGCTTGCTCCGAGCTGAACATACAACGCGCTAGGTTAGAGTGCTCCGAACATTCTGCTACCCGAATATAGACAGGGGCTGTAGCTACCAATGCCACTGATACATTTGTCTCCGAAATGAAGAACTTTAGGTCCTCTTTCTTTCCAAGCCAATAGGTCTCATTGCATATACGTCGATACTCACCCACAAATTGAGAGGCACGCGTTTCGAAACGTAGCGATAGCTAAAAGGGGGCAATGTTTGAATAACTCTTCGCAATCGAAACTATAGTATCATAATCTACTTGAAATGATAGCTTGTTACCTCAGCTCATTACATAGGCCATTTACTACTTGTGACATGAAGGAAACAGTTTGTTGCAACGGCATAAGATTCGATCACTGAGGAAGTCCAGTGTTTCACTCCCGTTTGTTGTATGGCCTGCGGGCCGTCCCGTGCTTGCAGACCTGAAATGGCCCTTCAGAGAAGGGAAGTAGCTAGCGCAAGAGACTGGCTAGGATCAATGTAATAGCGCTATTGCACACGTACTTAACGCGCATTTCGTCTACTGTGTTCAGGACTGACGGCCCCATCTCCTTACGAAAAGATAGAGCATGCGCTCCCTTTACGATATGCATCATTTACCTATGGACTGATCGTATCCTAAGATTGCATTGTTGGTGGTGAAAGATTGTTTTCACTTTCTGATAACGGAAGTAAAACCCTTCGCGTCACTCGTCTGGGCTGCTTCCTAGACATATACACACTCCACTCTACTTCATCCCCTGAAACCTAGCTGGTGGCTATAATGATCCTACTGTATACGTGACTATGTAACTGAACCGTATGCGCCTGAGAAGACTATTGAATGGATAGAGTAAGGCCAAGGTGTAGGAAGACTGAACCCAGATAAACTATACAGCCTTGGGCATGAATACAAATGATATGCTTTTCAACTATAGATACTTTTAGAGATTGTTTAAAGTGTTGTGTGATGCCTGTAGCTGCGTTTGAGTGGCTGCACATGAATGAACAAATTATTCATCGTAGTAAGGAAGGATCAACTTATTCAATCCTTGTCTGGGTTTCCGTGGAAAAGCTATGTGCCAAGTAGTAACAAAGGAGTCCAGATTACCCCGAGGTTATTGAATATTCGAATAGAAGTTGCACGAATTGTTATGTTTGTGTGGTGTCTATTCAAGGCAGAACTTGTAAGGTATCGCTTGCATTATCTGAGCCTCTCAAGGGACTGAGCTGATAACCCCTATGTAGGTACGATTATACACCCGTGTTGTTGTACCAGATAGTAAATATTAGTTTTCTACTTTTCTAGTTTGGGATTATCAGGAGTCAATATCTGAGTAAGATATGTGGCACGGGATACTTCTACGATGTAGACCGAAGCTAAATCGCGACCCAACCTTTTGTTGGTTCACAATGCGTAATAGTCTCTGTGGATTTACAGTAGCCCTTGCCTTTACTCAGAAACAGTGCATTAAGCGGTCGCTTGCCCACTGTCTCTTGTACCTGTATCGGGTTTTGAGGATATCACCACTTTCCGCCTCCCCCCGCTCCGTATTACCGGACCGCACCATGGAATATCAAACTGGACAAAATTGCATGTTGTTGGGGTCATGATCGCGTGAAATTGCCGGTATGAAATTCGGATTTTGGACACATATGTCGCAGAGGAGGGCAAACAGTTGTTTATATCCGGGCCATAAGTTACGTGATGAGAGGAATGAGGCAATCCGATTGGCCCCCTGGGAGCCACCCCGAAGACCGAATCGGCCACCACTGCAACTCAGCAGGACCAACAATTTACATCATTTCACATCAAAACCCTGGAACTGAAGCGCGCACGCCGTCCATCCGTCCATCCACCCATCCTAAAGGACTCGGAGTACATAGTAAGTAGGCACTGGGTCCAGTTAGTAATGCTTTAAGCACTTTGTAACAGAGCTGCGTAAGTGTTTCACAGTAACCCTCCGAGCTAGTGACTATTTCCAACTTCCCGCGGCGGGCGAAATCCCAGGGCCTACTTAGGTGCTGCTGTTGTCAGCCACGTCGAGATGGAACATGCAGTGTCGGAAATAAGCACGCCAACATCTACTATGTAGTAGGAGTTTTGTCGATATCTGATCTACACTGGGCGTGATGCTCTGATTACGACTCCAGTTGTCCGAAGTGAGGTGGTACGTGGAATGGGACACGGAGATTTTCTCAGCCATCCGCGCTCCGCCGTCGATCGGGTGCCAGATTCACTGCCGATCTCTTGCTAAAAAGGGCCTGAAGCTATACTCTAAACGCACGATATGTCCTCGTCCGGGCTAGTGCGACAAGAAATTGCGGCTGGGCACGCACACGATGCGACCCAAGATTGAAATGTGGTGGCCTGGAAGATTGCTGGAGACAACGCTGTAATGTAATTACAGGCAGTTCAGTGCACTGAACCTTTACTGGCCTTAGGTACTTACGCGTACACCACTCGACAGGTGGCAGTGCAGTGGGCTTCTATACGTGCCGTGCAGCCAACAACGCATGATAGCTTCTCGGCGCCTGCAATGCCGATCGTGGGCCATGTCACCGTGACCCGTGTCCGAAGGCCTGCTCGCTGCCCTGCTCCCGCACGCCACGCCGCCTCGGCATGTACCAGGATACCTTAGCTGCCTGACGGCCTGAAATAACCTGTTCGAAAAACTATTGCGCCGCGAATTGAACTCCAATGATGTACGTAGTGGCCATCCCCTATTCCTAGGCACCTGCTTCGAGGCTGGAGAGGCCACAAATATACCCTAACCCCTGTTTCCGTTACACGTATCGTTTATCGTTTATCTTTTGACAACCTCGCTTCGTTCCCTTCCCGCTTCAATATCTCGTGATCCTAGATAAACTTCTCTCTATCTATCTGTCCTGCCCGTATCTTGATAGCTGCTGCATGGGAATAAGATGGACCAACCACCGGGAACGGCAGACACTGCTGTCCATGCAGAAACAATGAAATCGAAGGCACCCTCTGTTAACGACCCAGTAGACTCGATCCATGATCCAAACTCCCGCTCGCCAACAGCCGAGCCCGACGAGGCAAAGGAGGCGCCGGTACCTAAAGGACCTCGTTTCTGGCTGACATTCGTCTGCCTCGTTCTCACAGCCTTTGTGAGCGCCCTGGAAGGCTCGATTGTATCTACAGCGCTGCCGTCTATTGCGCGTGCTCTCGATGCATCGGAAAACTACATTTGGGTAGTCAATGTCTACTATCTGACCAGGTATGTCTTGCTCACGTGCATCATCTCACTTCTAGTCTTCGGTGTTACGGACCATCCCTCTAACCACGACTTCGTCTTCAGTGCTGCCGTGCAACCCATCTACGGCCAGCTGGCTGATCTTTGGGGGCGGCGGTGGCTTACCATCGGCGCCGTCGCCATCTTTACCGTTGGTAGTGGCATCTGTGGTGGCGCCACGACGGTTGACATTCTCATCGGCGGTCGAACCGTTCAGGGCTTGGGTGCCGCTGGTATCAATAGTGAGCTAAATCTCTATACTCCGTCACCTATCCTGCAATCTAAAGCGCTAACGTCATCGGTTACTTGCAGCGCTCGTCGAGTTGATTATGTGTGACTTGTTGCCTTTGCGGGAGCGTGGGCAGTTCTTTGGCGTACTATTTCTCTTCATCATCCTCGGTTCCGTCATCGGTCCCTTCCTGGGCGGTATTCTCGTCGATCGAGTTTCCTGGCGATGGGCGTTCCTCATCAACGTGCCATTCGGTGGTGTCTCTACCATTCTTTTGATTTTCGTTTTGAAGCTCAAGCATACCGCGCCAGGCAATACGCTCGACAAGCTAAAGAGGATCGATTACATCGGCAACTTCCTGCTTGCCGGCTCGGTATCCTCAGTCTTGTATGCGCTTACATACGGAGGCACTCGGTACACCTGGACAAACCCAGGCATCCTTGTGGCCCTCATCATCGGCCTCCTCGGCCACGCTGCGTTCCTTCTATACGAAGGTTCGCGCTTCTGCACCGACCCCGTCATGCCATTGTCGCTCTTCAGCAATAGGACTTCCACAGCGGCATACCTTGCCACGTTCCTACAAACCATCGTCTCCTTCTGGGTGCTCTATTTCCTTCCGCTATATTTCCAGTCGACTCAGCTAGTCTCGCCCACTCGATCCGGTGTTATGCTTCTGCCTTTCTCCATCATCTACGCGCTTGCAGCATTTGTAGGAGGCGGGCTTACAACGAAACTGGGCCGTTACCGTAATCTCCACTTTATCGGTTTCGGTCTCATGACTATTGGCGTCGGTTTATTCACGATTTTCAACAGGAGCACTCATCTTGCAGTTATAGTAGTACTAGAAATCATAGTGGCCTTCGGTATCGGTGTTACGACTCCCAACCTCCTAACGGCTATCCAGGCCGCTTTGCCGGAGAGCTTGAACGCTCTCAGCACGGGTACTTTTGCATTCATTCGCAGTGTAGGCACCATTTGGGGAGTCAGTATTCCGGCAGCTATCTTCAACAACAGGATCGACCAGCTTCTGGGAGAATTGACCGACGAGGGCGCGAGGCAAGCCCTATCAAGCGGAGGTGCCTACGAATCCGCGTCGAGCACGTTTGTGGATTCGTTCCCCGACGCCGTTCGAAATGTCATCATCAGCATCTACGAGCGCAGTCTCATGCGAGTCTGGCAAATTGGAATTGTCTTTGCGGGTCTCGGGTTCCTCGTCATTGCTTTCGAGAAAGACCTGGAACTCAACAAGCAGAAGGAGACCGAGGACGTCGGCCTAGAAGACCGCCCGAAAGCTTCAGGCACTTCTCACTCCCAAGAGCCTATTGTAGAGCAAAGGGGGTCGGACTGAAGAAAGAGACAACCAAACAATTTGTATTACCACAATGCTGTGACGGCGTCGGCTTAATTTGGAAAAAGCAGCTGGGTACCTGCTTCTCTTCCGTTGGAAATTTAGAATGTTGATTTTAGGTATATATGGTTATAATCATAGGAATCGCTTCCATCCTTACCCCTTGCACAGATTTTAGAAAGGGATGGCTAGCCATTACAACAATAGAAGACTAAATTTTTTCTCTCTAAGTATTTAGCCCCTTCGGGAATTATTAGCGGCCCGCCGTTAGCGCTCTCAGCTAAAATGTCACTAAATACGCTTACTCATCTCTATGCAGACCTAAACTCACCGCGATTCCTTAGCTTTTACCTAATCGCGTAAACGTCGAGTGTACCACACGTCATCGCGCTAAGCCTGGGTATTACTAAAATGTTATGTAAATTGTCAGGGGAAAGCTCTTGATCGACTAACCACACTATATACAACTAGTAGAATTCCTATTCTATTTTTGAAAATTTACATGTTTAGGATGGCATTTTGGTGTCTTTGATGCGTTGGACCGTTTCCTCCATGTACGCCTCTAGCTTCGCCCAGTCCTCGGGGTAGAAGAATACCGTGATCCAGTAGTTGCCGTCCCAGTCCTTCCCCGTGACGTTGAAGCAGTTCCGGAGCAGCTTGTTTTCGCCCAGGGCTTGGCAGTGCAGGTAGGCGGGCTTGCCGGCGGGCGCGACACCGTCCGACCGAGATGGCGAGTTCGGCACGACGGCTGGGCTGAAGTCGGCGGCGTTGATGATCCCGAACTTGGTCCAGTTGGAGCAGCTCATCAGATGGCAGTTGGGGTCCCCGTAGAGGGGTATGCTTTTCGTATGGCCGAGTGTTCTGAAGATGCGTAGCTGGGCACGCATTTGCTCGTCCGTGGCTGCTGTGTGGATGCTCTTGCGTATGAAATGGGCGAGTTCGCCGAGAGGTTTCCTCAGCAGGTCTTCAGGGGGGATAGAAGTAAACACACAGCCAGCTGTGTTCTGCACGTATACACCGTCGGTGCGCCAGGGCGCGGTCAGACGACTCTGGACATCAAGAGAGGTTATGATCAATCCCGATCGCTCTCCGCCACGCGCTTGGCCCACGAACCTCGAACCCCAGGCTTCTATGACGTCTCCCTCGCTGAGAAAAGGCTTGTCGGGTCCGTCATAACTATCACGGAGCTCCTGCAGACAGGTTTCTCTCAGTCGAGCTACAAATTCACGAGGCAGACACATGGAGCGAGATTCAACTGTCGGATGCATGAACACGCTCCATATCAAGTTGATAACGAGCTTGATAAAGCCCCAGCCCTTGATTTCGGTCCCTTCAAGATGATATGGAATTTTCTCATCCTCACCGGCGCCAGCATCTTTTAGAATATCTTCATGAGTGCCTAGTAGAGCGGGCCTTTCCTCGTCGCCGTGGAGGGCTTTGGACCAGGCTCCAATGATCTCCTTTATACCAAGACCGCCAGCAATTACATGTGGCCAGACGAGCGTGACAAGAGTTGAATTTGTGAAAGATGTAACATGTAGCCTAAGGATGGGGCGGTCGCAGTGGATGTAGTCCTTCAATGTCTCGGGCACATCTTCAATAGGGTTGAATTGGTCGAAGGACTTCGGACCTGGTTGTAAGCTGGGGCCCTTGCCTAGCTTTGGCAGTTGGCTACCGATCTTGTGGTCCTCAATGGGGATATCATAGTTTTTCGAAGTGAATTGGACTGCAGGACGGTCCTTTGTGAACTCTCTCGGCACGTGGACCTCGACAGTGCCGTCAGGCTTGCGATGGGGATATGAATTAGCGATGATCGAGCAGTCAGGGCAGGCAGGCGAGGAGAAGGGGATATACACACCCGAAGTCGAAGACGGCCTCCAATTTTTCTCCAGTCGCCATGCTGGATCAGGCTGGTCAAGCCATCGTGGAGTTTATTGGGATCTAGCACTTGGTTATACCGAAGCGTCTCGCTCAAAACACTCTCGCGGCCTGCAGCGAGTTGGTCCATCCAATAGAGGGGGTAGACCTCATCAGTAGACACCTTCGCTACTGTGGGATCACGTCCCCACCGGAACAATTCACCCAAGAACTGCATCCTGTCTAGGGTCCTAGGCCGTAGCAGAGACTAGTAGACATGCAAGTCGAAGAAGGGGGGGAAGAGGCAAAAAGGGACGGAAAGAAGAGCGGGAGAGGCTCTATGGCCTGATCGCTGTATGTTGCCAAGTTTAAGTAAAACATGGCAACATGGGAACATGGCGCTGGCGCTGGCGGTCGCCGTGATTAACCCGAAGACCTTCTCATCTGAGGACTCGGCGTCGTTATCAGCAGAGCTCGTAAAGCGGACGGCCGCAAGTGCCTGAGGATAAGTCTAGTCGTATATCCGTATAGTAGGCAGAATATAGGCAGAATATAGGCAGAATATAGGCAGAATATGGCAGAATGTAGGTAGGACATTGGCCCTGGACCTCTTCGAGGCGTGTCCGATTGGGTGTAGCAGAGGAGCCGCACGCGGGCCCACTCCGACCGCCGAGTGCGGGCTTTGTTTGACCTGGCGGGGCAGGCGCTGGGCAGAATCGGGGATGCTCATCCTAGCCTCGCTAGCGTCTCGGATTCAACGACGTGCAGGGCGCTAGGGCTCGACTAGGGCTTGACTAGGGCTTAACTAGGATATGACTAGGGCAAGTACCGGGTGGGTCGCATGCCGTGAGCTGAAGGACGATCGCAGAGCCCTCGGAGCCGAATCGTGCATCACGTGACTAAGTATGGGGTCTACAGCGGCTGGAAATAACGACTTCACATGATGCCATCGTTGGTCGAAAAACCGTCCAAATCCCAACCCCACGTCCGACTCCCCGGCAACAATGCGCGCAGAATACACGTGTGAGGCTGGATCAATGTGGCACAGATACGTCGATACAGGGTTGCATTCTTTTCTTTTTTTGAAAGATGGCTTCATTTGTGACAAACAGGTGCTATCTAACGGGTTGCACGCACGCACGCACGCTCGAACGCGAGCCGCTGCATGCATGCCTAGACCCCGTGTGCTTGAACTAAGTAAGTGCGTCTATGGAGCCCTGTCGTCATCATGCTATATGGAAGCTACCTTCCTCTCCAGTACTCTCTCAATTGTCTTCGTATGCTGTCTATCGTATGGTTAATCTGCATCCTTCTGCTTCCGTAGGGGTCGCCGGGGCTGTTCTCGCCCTGGCTGCCTTTGGCAAACCAGATGTTCAGCAGCGCTGCTGCCGAGCTTGTGTCGAGGATCTCGCGCCTATCCGCCAGCCCGCCCGAGATGCTGCAGCCTTCTGATACTACGTGGATTCCCAGTATGCCCTCTATGCGGTGCAGCATCTGCGACCCAATGTGTATCACGATCTCGATTTGCATGTCTGGGTTGTTCTCCAATGCGAAGGTCCCGAGCCCCGGTCCGGGAAATATAGATGGCAGCGTTTTCAAGCCATGCAGGCGTCCCTGCGTTGCAAGCGTCTCTTCAATCCCTGAGAGAACCATCTCATATCCCTTCAAGAGCCAGGTGTAGCACGTAAGTATAGTCATGGTGGCCGGCATGTCTAAGGCACTTGCGCTGTCTGCTGCGCTTGTGTGCGTTTCTGACGAGCCGTGCATGGGATCCACTGTTATGGCGTTGTGGAAAATCTGGCTATCATCTGATGTGCTGACAAATTCCGGTTCGTCCCAGTGGTCCGAATATGAACATTCTGAGGCCGCAGACGATGCTGGGCTGGGACGCAAGTGCTCAACGGTCTCTAAGAATACTTGTAAACTTTCGAAAAGCTTGCTGACTGTGTTGCTGAGATAATTGGTCGTCATGCCGCTGGTACCATCCTGGTGCCATGTCGGCGTGCTGTTGGGAGGTGACAAGAAGTTCATCATATCCCCCATGTTGTTAGAGGAGTTGCTTTTACCAAAGTCTACTAAAAGCTTTGAGCTGAGCTGTGAGAGACGGTGTAGGCAGTCTTCTGTGCTGGACCCTGCTAAGTCCATTGGCTGCTCACGCAAATTCTGATCTACAACCATGTTCGTCGACGTGCCAAAGTAGTTCGAAGATACGATTGGGTCCGCCGGCGGCGCGTAGTGTAGCATATGGGCGGATGTGCCCGCATTATTGGGCAATAGGCTGGACATTGGGCCAAATTCACGGCTTTCTAAGCCTACTTTTTCGATATCGAGAAACGAAGCGTGACTTGATCTCTGGGACTTGTCACTAGCGGGTGGCGAGAGGAGCGAGGTGGGGGCCCAAGGAGGTGAGGCGTCTTTGCTAGGTCTTGGGTCGCCACTATTTTTCCTCTTCGCCTGTGGGCCTGATTGTGGGGGCATTTCGATAGAGAAGTCGTTGAGTTGTCGGTCGGCGGCAGGTGACCGTTGTTGATATGGTGAGGCGGAGTGGCTGGAGGAGGTCGAAACATGGCGTGCAGGGTGGTTGTCTCCTGTGGATTTCGCGGTCAAGTGTGCGGTAGCAACACACTCAGCGCCGGCCTTCAAACATCGTTGGCACGGCATCAGAGACTCTGGGTTGCTTGCAATAGAGGCTCCGTTCGGGTTTTGGTCGAGCCTCACGCATCGAAGCTTGTGGCTCCTGCAACGGTCGCAGGCACTCCGTCTGGGGCTTACCCTGTGCATTGTGGCGGTATTCAGGGAGTTGAAGATAGTACAGGGTCCTATGCACCACGAAAGAGGGCTCATTTAAAATTATACCACCACGAGGGAGTAAGTACAAACAAGAGCATAAATGTCATAAGACGAACATCAATGAGGATTACAAAGATGGCCAACCTCGAAAGATTTATATACTATACATGTGTTTGCTCTGATAAACAGATTTTGCCAATGAGATGACGGGGATGACTGCAGCAAGATGACTGTACAAGGGTAGCTACTGAAGGATGCTGCAGGAGAGCTACGGAGCAGAAGCACTACAACGCAGAAGGATCACACTCGTGGATCCTATGATCGGCAGTTCAGTTTAGTTGTGGTATTTAGAGTACATAAGCAGAGCATGGATTATACCTGCAGGAATTATTGGCTGTTTTGGCTTCAAAGCCGATGCTTATCTCCATAACTCGGTAATACTGCCCTTACAAAGGGAAGGTGTGCGCACGACGTTACCTCACTATTGCGGTGCTTCTGTGTAAGACCCAATCATTGCATTGCCTACGAATTTCCGCTCGGGATCCTCCTCCTTCAGCTGTGCTCACGCACTTGAGCCGGAGCAAAAGAGAATGCACTGCATAGCTAGAGCCGGTATGTGATGCGTTCTGCAGCAGACTACACGACTGCCTGAACGGGAAATCATGCATTCTTATTTTGGGCCTAGGTCGATACGTATTGCGTAAGTAGGGTGTTATCTGGCCTTGCCAACGATCAGCCCTAACAACAAGGGACGAACAAGGGATGCACCAGGGACAATTCTTGGCTTGCTTGGCTCCCCAGCGAGCTATTATAGTAATAGTCGCTTGCATAGGCGGTATGCTGCACCTCAAACGCTGGGGCAAGCGTCGATCCGATCCTTCGCGCCGCTCCTACACTAGCTCACCTAGGTAGAGAGTATAAACGCCAGGGTCGCGACAGGGGGTCTGCCAGGGCAACCAAAATCGCTAGTGATATAGCACCAGGGTGGCGAGGGAATAAGGGTCTGATAAACCGTGATGATAATAGTTGGAAGGTGGTTGGCCACGATGCAGCGCCACAGTGACGTTGCTGTGCGTGTAGCTAGCTCTGTTTTGCAATGTTCACATAGTATTCTTGGACATGCCCGTACCAGAAGGGAGGTAGTGAGGTGATCCGAATAATAAGCTTCATGGCATTCATCTACGCTAGAAGCATTCACAGACGGAGATAGAGTTTGACACATAAGATTAGGTAGAAGGGCTATCTAATTACCTCTCATGGCTGACTTGGATTATCTCTTCCGCCGAGACCTATTAAAGTGGAATGGCAACACTTTCATAAGTGCGTAACAAGAAACATCCAGTCGAAAATCCCATCTCTCATTAGATAGTAGTTTGATTGGGCGTAAGCAGTGTGCGCACACATGGAGCATGTCCCGCAATTCCACTTTTCAAGTTGCGGAGCCGGGAGGGAGGGGGCAGTGTCGTATAATAATACACTACTTGATATTAGAGAATTAGAGTATCAGATTAAACTGCCGGCACAAACCTACGCTAGCGTTAAGTCGTAGTGCTAAGTCCCTCTTACGTTACGAGCTAGAATCGAAGTCTTCTTCCATAGGATTTGTGATTTGCTATGGAGCACGCTGTGAATCCAATTTCTATATTCGGTTCGAGTTTGTCATCTCGTAATCAACGCTGAATTGGGTAGTTAGAGTCGATGATCAGGACGGTACCAAAGTTTCTCATATGTGTAGGTGTCCTTGGAAACATAGTTCGTCTGTACGGTAATAGATGTCAGCTACCAGCCAAGCTACGGAATTATCACTATCAGATGTCACTAAAGGTGCAACCTCTTGTCATCTTTGGCACAGGTACCATGCAAAATTCCTCATTACATCATATGGAACTATAATATTAGTAATCAATTACTGCGTAGTCCGTAGTTGTCAACTATAGGACAATCGTCACTCTGTATTATATCCGCAGGATTAATACCCAGTCAGACCGTGAGGTCTGCGCGTACATGCTGCAGGATCTCCTCTATATGTAAGTGTTCATACTATACGGGCTTGGTGTTCTGCACTAGGACGTGACAAAGCACGCCAGCCCACGCCGAGCCCGATGGTCCGAACCCCGAATCCGATGAAAGGAGTATGGCAAATTACAACGACCAAGACGGCTGGCCAGTTTAAATTGATAAGAATGAATTATTAGCTGGTGTAGGGCCTGGGCTTACTCATTATTGGTGAAACCTCATTTTTGCAAAAGTCGAAAATGGCGTCGTGGGACCATAGACAGCATATGCCAGACCTGCGTGGGCGTGTCGCCTTCGTCACAGGCGGCAAGTAAGTGAAATTTTACTTATTGACGGATGATTAACTCTATCCCATGCGAAAACTAACACTTGGACACATTATAGCGCAGGGATTGGGTACCAATGCGTAGTCTTCCTCGCCAAGGCGGGCGCAAAAGTCTACTTTGGGGCTCGCTCGTCCCAGAAGGCCGAGGCGGCCACTGAGAAGATTTACCGAGAGAACCCGAGCGTAAAAGAGGGGCAGGTCAACTGGGTGCAGATGGACATGGCCTCTATGAAGAGTGTCCTTCAAGCCAGTGATGAAGTTCGCAAGAAGGAATCGAAGCTTCATCTTCTGATCAACAATGCCGCCCACGAGGGCACAGAGCCGACCAAGTTAGCCGATTCGGGTGTACAAATCACCATGCAGACAAAGTAAGCCACAGATTTTCCCGGCTTTTCATACGAGTTGAGCTGACTGGGAACAAAGTCACGTGGGCGTTTTTGCTCTAACACAGCAATTCCAGCCATTACTAAAAGCTGCCGCTCAGGAGAAGGGCTCTGATGTCCGTATCGTCATGGTATGTACTAACACTTCCTCGCATATGGTTTCTTCTATGTGGGGTTATAAGACAGAGAGCTCACACGCAGAATTAGGTGAGCTCCGATGCACCAGCCTTTTCTCATGGTGAGGAGTATGTTCCAGACTTCTCTAGTGCCCACGGAGGAGACCTGAAATATCCAAGCGGCCAGGAGGATGGTTTCTGGGGTTGTGTGAGGAGGTATAGCGTGTCCAAACTGGCCTTAAATTTGCAGGCTTCAGAGCTACAGGCTCGGTACGACAAAGAGGGCGTACCTATAATGGTAATTTCTGTATGTCCTGGAACAGTATGGACGCCTGGTACCAGACGTGCCGTGCCGTGGTATCTCTATGGAATTTGGTATTTCAAGAGCTACAGTGAGATTATGGGCCCGAAGCCGGTACTTTTTGCGGGCGTCTCTCGTGAGGTTCGGACAGCAGAGAGATACTACAAGGGACAATTCATTAATAGAAGCCATATGGTTATCAGGGGCCACCCAGCTGCTCATAACCCTAAGATAGGGAAGGATTTGTGGACGGCGACAGAACAAGTTGTTGCTGAATTTAAGGAAAACTCACGATAGAATCTAGCGAATACATGTATATAAATAGTACATAGAATACCAACCTTTGTCCTCCATTTTCATATTTCAGTGACTTGGACAGTTATTCATTACTGTCACTTACAGTGGGGTTTAAGGGGTTATAAATTTGATCCCAAGGCAAATGAGCTCATGCGGGAATGATTTAACGGTGACACGCGCGCGCCATGTCACCTAGCTCATGTAGAAGAATAGCTCCATACAGGATTTCTGGATAATGGGACGTGTCGGAGGGGTATTCTATAATGACGGAGAGGCTTGACTTGGTGCTATATTTTCCTTCAGTCACTGGCCTCGTTTAAGTGTAGAAATCTTTGACCTGCAATAATGTGAGTCCCCCTTGGTTTTCATGTAACAGGAATGAGTGATGAAATAGAAGACTTGACATATACAGTCGGTTATGAAGTTTTACAGCGGTCTTTATACCCCTGTGAAATGATGAGTCAGGTTATACTACGACGAGAAAAGCCTCAGCCTGAGGCTGAGCCGCACTGGCATCTTACCTATGTTGACAACAAATTCTGAGACACATTTATATATATTACTCAGAAGGAAGCAGGACCGAGAAACCAATGCATGATCTACGAATCACTTGTTCCAAGTCCTATTAATATGTGGTACCCGAGTTTACGGCAATCCCCTCACCTCCTCCATCTCCTAAGCATTTTAGCCTCGCCCCGGTCCCTCCGATCTCCTTCTCCGAATGATACATTGTTAGCCTATCCGTACCATTGGGTCGAGCAACTAAGATCGGCGGCGACCAACAGGTTCGCCTGCAGCTAGGAGTTCCGAGTTCTCTGGTGGATTCCGCCGGGTCAAACCGAGTCCATGGTAACAAGTTCCCGCCTTGCATCCGTTGAGGGTCCTGCAATGGCACACCACGTGTAGTCACACCTTCTAATAACAGATATGATATTCTCTTGTACATGCGGTAGAGTAGATCATCAGATTAGATGGTCTAGACCCTATGGTCCAGTTACAGCAAGTGTTCAGTATGATCCGATATCTTACCTAAGGCTATGATAGTGTCCCAAGGGGTTGGTACACTAAGGCTCTTCTCTTTCACCCATAGGGGTATGTGTAGAGTCTTTCTGCCACGAGGAAGCTGACGCGCCTGTAAACCAGTCCTTAAGTATATCTAAAATTTCATCCATTCCTAAGGATGCATTGATGCTGTATTAAATCAAATAGGGGCACAAATCATTTTTAATCAACCCCTTTCCTCCTTTCCTAACATCATATCTTTGCTTTGCATAATTACTGGTGTGTTATAAATGGTACTATCAACTATAAAGTGAGAAACGTGTTACCTCTCATTTATATAACTTATTTATATTACCAACTGGCACATATATATATTTATATATATTTATCCGATAGTCGACCATGCTCTTACGTTGAAGCTTGGTGAATCCACGCAATTCTCGAAGTTATCATGGATTTATGGTGTTATGAGATGTTTTTTCTTTCCGCGTGGAACGATTTCCTTCTATCAGCTAGAGAAATCAATCACTACCTACTGAGTTACTACAGTGGTCGTGTACCTAAACCAGATTTTAGGCCCATAATGGCAGTGTAGAAGCACTTGCGCTACACTACGTATCTATCACCAACGACAAATGTGGATACCATTAGAATGAAATGGAAAAAATAGGGTATATATTTCAAAATGCTCAGAAAATGGAGTCTAATTCTGCTTGGCCTGGAGGGGCTCCCTCTTTATCCCGAAGGTCTGATCCAAGAACCTGTATGTCTTTTGGTTACACAACGCAAAAGCACCCATCTTGGCCTGGAGACTGCCCTGACCCTCGCTTTCAGGCACCCAAATAACCTTATCCTTCGGATTTAAGGAGGTGAGAGCGTCATAACATCTCTTAGTGTGGCTATCCACATCTAGATAGAGCGATTTGCCGGCACCAGAAAGCAAAACAGGACACTCCACCTTGGCTAGAAAGCTCTTATCCTTAGTCTCTCCTCCATTGCCATGCAGCGTGTATTTCTTCATGTTCAGGAGGATTTCAGCTGGCGATGATATCCCGAAAAAGGTGCCAGATACTGAAATTTCCCATTTAAGCTGGAACGACAAGCGAGACAAAACAGCCATGAGTTTGTCTACAAAACCGGAGCTGATAATTCCACCGGTCCAAGCCGAGATGAAGAGCTTAGATACATGCGCTGTACCGAAATCCCACATGTCGTAGAAGGGATCCTGTCCAAGATCAGCTATAAGCACAAACGTAGGCAGATCTTTTCCGACATCGCAGACTTACAATCGAAACACAAGCCTTCACCCTGTCGTCGGAGGCTGCTCGAAGAGCATAGTAACCTCCCATCGACGCACCAGAAACGGCGACAGAGCCTAGGTCAAGATCTAGCTCAGGGTGCTCTGCACTGTACGCTTCGAGATAATCGATGACGGAGCCAGTGACAACTTCCCAATCAGGGCGCATCTCCAACTCGTACTTCCTCAACATGATGCCCTGACCCGGGCCGTCAAAGGTCAAAACGGCATAGCCCATCCCGGGACCAGCGGCTGGGTTTAGGTAGAACAACTCCTCCTGGCAGGAGTCGGCACCTCCAGTGTTCACAAGGATAGGGATCTTGCGTCCCGGAATTCGTCTACTCTTGGGTGGCAGATACAAATATCCAGGCAAGACGTAGTCCTGGTAAGGAATGGACAAGACACGGGTTTCGCCCTCCATAAACTGCATGGCGGTGCGGAAAAGGGTACCGACTTTCTCGGCGATGGGCAGCGCCCGTACGTCCTGCACTAGATCACCGTCCTCGTTGGGCGTGGACACGTACATGTAACCACTAGCACGAGTATAGTTGGAGGCGCGCAGGTACCCACGGAGAGCAGCGTCACGGTCTCCATTTTGACGGGCTTCCTCAGCGAGTTTCAATGCCCTGCTGGCTTGTCTGCGCCAAGCGGTCTCCCAGGAGATAGGGTCATCTGGCTTGATCTGGCCCACGGCCTCGAGGACCTCAGCCACGTCCGCACCGCCATAGGCTGTTGTACCGAGAATACGGACGGTCTCGAAGTCGAAGAAGCCGCTCTTGGGGAAAAGCTTATGCATCTTGAAAATGTGAAACTAAACAAAACAAAAAGAGACTACACAAGACAAAACGAGAACAGAAACAAATTTTACAAAAAACTTCAATTCAGCTATCCTCTTACCGTAGACCACTATGTTTGATATTACAATTTTTTTTCTCTATACTACGGAGCTGGGCAATTTTGCGCCGACAAAGGCGACCCCGAGAGCGACTGGTGGTTGATCTGCATTCGGTGATCGGGGCCGAATGTGGGGCCCTTCGGAGTACTGATCGGAAGTCACTCGGGGCATGTTTTATAGACAAGACCCTTTATTACTAACGCCTAGAAATTGTTAAACTAGCTTGCTCAAAGCCACCGCGTCAGTGGCTTTATACATAAGCATCGAATTGCCGGAGCTAATAATAAGGCTCTGACTACATAATCTGAAATTTTCTAAGTGTGTGAGGAGCTCTTACATGATCGCTGTAGATGCACTCCAGCTCGTAGTCGAAGTGAGCCGACAGCTTATTCCGGTTAGCTTTGTTTTGTCCGAGTGAGAAGCTTGTCGGCTGGTTAGCATGAGCAAAAGGGAGTGGCCGTGGCGGGAGTGGCTGAATATTTACATATCTACCAGCATACTTAATGTTAACGGCACAACAGGGGCAGGCCTAGAGTAAAAGTAGAATAATGACAAAGTTCCTGTGTCCTTACTAACTGATGACATTATCGAGAACACAGATGACCTAACCTCAAAAATCTAGTCCTATGTAGAAGACATGCTATTGATCTATAGTATACACTTGGTACATTACTGCTTACATAGTACCCCGCCACTTTCTCATACTTTTCTCACATCTTTCTCAAGCCGCGTAACCGACTCCGCTAGCTACGGGAATGCTGCGATCGACATACATAGGCACAGTTTCAGGAAACAATGAGATGACATCATGCCCAGTAACTAAGCAGGATTGTTCTGCAGAAGCGCTTACTCAGTCAGCGACATGTACATTAGTTCAGCCACCCGCAGCCACCCGCTTTCTGCCCGCTCTGTCCCCGCTCTCGTTATGATGGAGCAGACATTAAGACACCTGGTCCCTGCCGAGCTAAGTGTAATCAAGACCCTCCCTCCAGAATTTTTGGCTTAGCTGTGTTGCACAAGTGGGGATGTTTCCATGACGGGTAGGTGGATATGAGATGTTTAGATGATAGAGATACTAACCCCTTAAAGGGATGAGATTCGAAATCTTCATAATTATATCTCATGTGAAAAGGAGAATGGATTCAAGGCGGCCATTAACCTTGTCTGCAGCTTATGCATGAACATAGTAGGGTATGTCCTCAGTTACATGAGCAGTCAGCTGTTTGTTGAGACGGTTCCCGGTCGGTGGAATTACGACGACAATTGGGGCGAGCTGAAGGCTTCAAGGCCTTGCTCTTGGCAATTCAGCATGCAAGCTTTCCTAAAAAGTCTTAAGGGATAAAATAGGTAGCTTTGAAGGATAGCTCTTTGTGATCATCTGTCCACAGCTATAACAAGGGCAGGATTACTGGGCTTGGAATCTAGGCAATTCAGAATATAATGAACAACTAGGGGTGAATAAGTCCTTGACCAACCAACTTCTCTCGGCTGTTGGTGGCTTGACTTGACTCTATATACAATTGGTCTGCCAGCCCAGACCGCCTAGGTCTCTGGGGTCTGTTTCAAGAAGCGAAGTCTGTATAACCTCACTTTCCAATATTGCCCAATATTGCCTGCATGTCTTGAAAGATCATGAACAGCCTGCAATGTTCCTTCGTACGGCCGAAGCGCAAGGCGAACTGCATATTCAGCTTAGTACAGAGGTTACACGTGTAACAACAACTGCCAATGTATCAGTGCCCATCATAGGCAGAGGTCATGGGCGAGTCCAAGCTCCAAGTTCTTAAGGGTGCTAAGAATTCATAATAAAATTTCGGCATTACTACCTGCTCAAGCTGGTTGAGGTAGATCTATCGATTGACTTAGCTGCTAGTACGCCGATGCACGCCTGTGTGACAAGCTCTCTACTGTAGACTTGGCCGTGTGTCAGTTTGCTAATTCTTCCATGCATATCTAAATGGTTGATCTTGCAGTCTGTTGTCCAAATGCCGTGGCTTCTGACTGTATTTCCTATACTAGCTTGTTCAATTGACTGGAATGCAGTTTGGAATTAGTAGGCTAGGGCTTCCAGAACAGAAGTGCATTTCTTTAATAGATAGAATGTTAGCTGTTGAAAATGATTTAGAAGCGAGACCAAAGTTGACATTCACTGATTAAATGTTCCAAGAGTAGAATGTGCGGGCTTAGTTACCTACCTATCTAGGTCCTGGTAGGTAACTAATTCATCTAGATAGCTGCAAGTGACATTTACGTGCCGCACACAATTTACTCACACCACACAGGTGGTGAAATAGATCGCCCTGACTTGGTCGCATTACACGCGATCGTGGCACATGTGTCACTCAGAAGCCAGACAGATGAATAATACCCCATTTTGTAATTAACATTAACGACATGATCTAAAATATTTCTAACGTGAATAACAGACATAATCTAAGAAAAGCAAAAACTCCAGTAAACCCATGTAATAAGACAGAAAAAGCAGTCATATAGCTTAGAAAAAGCTTTCGTGACGCACAAGCTTAGGGAAGACAAGCGGAGTGCTAGCAGCACGCTTGAGATATTCTCCCAACAGCGGGTTGAGGCCCTCCTCCGCGGCCTTGCTGACCCATTCCTCCATAGAGACGGTCTCGATAATGGAGCCAGTCTCCCTCTCCAATACTCCCTTCATGTCCGAAATAGCAACAATCTGCTCGCCAGACTCGTACAGGTACTTGACGTGACCGGGCCATGAGTAGTCTTCGTACACCTCGTCTACAACTTGCATCGCTGCCTTATCTACTGAAATGAAGTCGAGGTAGCCTCCCCATAGGGTAGTTTCGGGAATGGCTGCAATCTTGCGCGAGTACTGGAGGAGGTTCTCCATAAGGTCTGTAGCGGGCGCATCGGGGCCGGTAATAGAGGATGGGCGGTGGATCCAGATAGGCAGCTCGGTTTGGTCGTTGACCTTCTCTAAGAACCGCTCAGACGCCCATTTGGTGGCGATGTATCCGTCGGCTCCGGCAGGCGGCGAGTAAGCGCCGACAGATCGCTGTTCCCACTCGGACTGGCCGGTCAAGTTGGCAACGGCGGCGGTCGAGACGTAGTGGAAGGAAGTGTGGTGTGGCAGACTGAGGCGGACGAGTTCCTTGGTGGCGTCAACATTAGCTGGCTTGAGGCTGTGGTACGACTTGACGAATGACACGTCCGTGCCGTTGTGGATGATGGCGTGAGCCTCCTCAAAGATCTCGGCAAGCTTCTTCTCAGTTAGGCCGAAGTGTGGCTTGGCTAGGTCGCCGCGGTGCACGACAATCTTAGGTGAGTCAAAGAGGGGAATCTCGTGTCGGACAGCAAGGAGATGGATTTTCCTGACAATTCCGTCGTTCAGGAGACGCGTAAGAATAGCCTGACCGAGGAACCCGGTAGCACCAGTGAGGATGACGACTTCGGGGTTTGTGAAGAATTGCCTAGAAACGGGCACATTCTTCAAGTTCGGTGAGAGAGCAGTCTCTTTCTCCCAATCGATCTCGCCATCATTTGCCTCCTCCTTTTGTCCTTCGGTGACTTCAACACTAACCGTCTTGCCTGTGAGACCATCGATGACAGTTGCCATGCCTCCGAGCGTGCTAGCGTCGAAGAGCTGGAAGAGCGACAGTTCCACATTGAAGGTATCTTGGATATCTGCCCGTAAGTTGATCAAAAGCATGGAGCTACCACCAACATGGAAGAAATCTGAGGTAGCGTTGATTTGGTGTTGAGATACGATCTCTTTTGAGAGCACAGCTTCCCATAGTTGCTTAAGACGCGACTCGGTGTTGCTCAGGGTTTCATTACCCGCATTGTGACCATCCTCGCTATCTTGGGCGATAGAGATGGTCTTGAGAGCAGATCGATCAATCTTTCCTGAGGCGTTGGTAGGCATCTTCTCCAAGAGAACTAGTGCTGCCGGTCGCATATATGGTGGCAAGGGAAGTTGGTGAACAATCTTGGGAAGGTTCTCAGTGTCGGCAGTTGAGGTAGTGGTGGCGAAAGCCACAAGATACTCATTCTCAGATTGACGAAGGCTAACGGCGCAATCGACAATGCTTCCCTTCGCGGCTTGAATGATGGCAGATTCCACCTCTCGTAAGTCAATACGGAGACCTCGAAGCTTCACTTGGGTGTCGTCTGCAATACGTCCCTCGAGTATCAGACGTCCAGTAGCCTTGCTAATACGTCCAAAGTCACCTGTACGGTGTAGCTGTGTCCAGCCTTGCTTGGCGAATTCTGGAGAGGCAAAGCTGTCGTGGGCAAATCCGCGTGTGTTGAGCTCAGTGTGCAGGTAGCCAGCGACGACACCAGCTCCACCAATGAGGATTTCTCCCGGAATGCCAGCGGCAACAGCTTTCATGTTAGCATCTACGATATAAGTAGAGTAGTTAGGTAGAACCTCGAGTCCTGCGTTGGAGGTACCTTCCAAGCGGTAATCTACCTCACTACTGTGGCAGCAGAAGGTGATCTCAGTCGGGCCGTAGCAATCAATCAGGCGTAGTTCAGACTTGTTGACGTCCCGGAATGCAGCCTTGAGACTGTCCCTGACGGGTTCACCACCGCTGAGAGCGGTTCTCCAGTTCGAGTTACGTAGCTCCTCGACCTTACCGTAGCGGACCCAGCTGATGAGCTCCGAGGGGGTTGCAGTTGTGAAGGTGATACCCTGGGTTGCAATGATAGACGAGATGGCCACAGGGTCTGCACGGAGGTGCTTGGGCACAACATTAACAGCTCCACCATTAGACAAAGCCATGAATGTTTGGAAGACGGACATATCGAAGCTCAGTGAGCTCTGTTGAAGCGTAACTTCTTGGCCTTCACGATAATCCATCTTACCTGTAACTATTTCGATGTTGTTCCTGAAAGAAGCATGCTTCATCACGATTCCTTTGGGAACGCCAGTTGAGCCGCTGGTGTACATAAGTGCGGCCACCGAGTCAGCCTTGGCCGCGTTAATCACAGTGGTAGCAGCCGTTGCAGGGATCTTGTCGACGTTGACGATCTTGTCAGCTCCTAGCAGTGGTGCAAACTGGCTCATTGCATCAGCCTCTGTTGATTTGCTAACAAGCAACAAGTCTGGCTTGCTGTCCTGGATAATGGCACGAAGTCGCGCAGATCCGGACACAGCATCGAGTGGCACATAGGTTGCATCACGGCGCAGGACGGCGAGCAGAGAGCAGACCCAGTCGGCGGTAGGGTCAACGAAGACGCCGACACGGTTGCCACTCCCAATTTGGCGCATGGAAGAGGCAATGGCATTGACTCTCTTCGCCAGCTGTTTGTAGGTTAGGGACGTTCCATAGCCGTCAACAACAGCAGTCTTGCTGCTGTATCGCTCGACCATGTTGTCAATGCGGTGAACCAGGGTTTCAGGCCACTGGTGGTTGTGGGTTGGACCTATTAAATATTCATTAGTGGTTTCCGGTCGACAAAGGAACAAACTCTCCAACTTACCTCGTCCAATCGTAAGAGCGTTCTTTACGCCATCCTGCTCGTACAGTGAGGGTGTAGTCAACCTAGAGGCTGGGTTGCGAGAGAAGGCAGCCAGCAGATTCTTGTACATATCCTTCAATAACTCCACATCTTCGGGCGTAAACAGTGCTGACTGACCCGCTACGATGACACGGCACTCGCCGGGACTCTCGATAACGTCGAGACTAAGATCGTACGCCGCCTGGCCCTGCTCGAACGATACTACCTTGCTGCTGCAGTCACAGAAGTCTCGTCGCTCGGCAATACCGGGTCTGTAGTTGACCAAGGTCTGGAATAGTGGACTGTGCGTGGTAGCGCGTGGAACACCAAGCTCATTGACAATAACATCGAAGGGAACCTTTGAGTGAGCAAAAGCAGTCATGGCCTTACTGCGAATGCGTTTCAAAGTGCTAGCGAAGGTCTCGTTGGGCTGAGCCTTGAGAAGAAGGGGCAACAGGTTCAAGTACATGCCGACACTTTGCATCATCGCTGCATCTGTCCGGTTGGCAGAGCTGACACCGATGCAAATATCCTCAACATCAACTAGACGGTAAAGAAGGGTGTGGAAGACAGCAAGGTGGAACTGGAAGGGTGTAGCCTTCGAGCTGCCACAGGCTGCCTGAATGCGGTTGATAGCCTCCTGATCCAGTCGGAATTCGGCAGTGTGGGTTGCGTAAGACGTAAGAGGTGCCCGCGAACGAGTCTTCGCTAGGGGAAGAAGAGGAAGAACGGGGGGAATACCGGCACTGAACTCGTTTTGCCAGAATTTCAACTCCTCTCTCCATTTTCCAGTTTCAAATTCTCGGCGCTGTTGCTCAGCGAAAGCCGGGTACTGGAGAATGCTGCTCGTGCTTGTGAGTCTCTTCGAGTCATAGGCCATCTGCAGCTCGCGAAGCACTACTTCCAAGCTGATGCCATCCATGTTGATGTGGTGGTAACCGATGACAAGGCGGAATGATTTGGCGGCCTTGGCGAGGAGCAAGATTCTCATGTTCTCGCCTTCCTCGAGCTTGTATCGGTGCTGCTGAAGTTCGCGGTAGATTTGTTCAGCCTCGGCATCGCTCGAGATATTTCGTTTTTCTAGTGTCAGCGTAGCATCAGCAAGGACTTCTTGCATAGTTTGAGTAGAGTCAATGCCAGTCACAAATCGAGTCCTCAATGCTTCATGGCGTTGTCCAACAAGTTTAACTGCTCGCTCAAAACGATTCACGTCAAGAGAACCGTCAAGATCGATGGTCAAAGTAATGTTAAGTGCAGAAGCCGGATCTTGGAGGTACTTCTCCAGGAAGAAGATTCGAGCTTGACCGAACGCAATTGGACTCGTCTTGACGACAACAGATTCGCTCTCTGGAGTGTCCAGAGAAGTATCAAGGGACCACACGGAACCATGAGACTGACCACCAGACACATCGACAACTGAGCCTGTGTTCGAGGTGATGGTAGAGTTTCCAATATCGGCAACGTCAAGGCTTCGGTTCACTTTCACGATGTTCTCACTGGACAATGACTTGTCTCCAGAGTTAGTGGCTGGGCTCTGCACCTGTGCCGCCGGCGCGGGCTTAGGCTTTGGCTTGGCAGCTTCTGGTTTGGGTGCAGGAGCCTTCTTGGCCGGCTTCTTTGGTTCCTCCTTTGTCACGGTAGCCGTGGGCTTCTTCTTTCTAGCTTCACCCTTGTCGTTCGGGTCCAACTTGGGCGTCAGTTCCTTAGGTAACAGTCCCTGAGCAGTTTCGAGAATGTCACCAACTGTCGCTCCACCCAGAATCTTGAGAACTGGGATCTCGATTTGAAGTTCCTTGATAAACCACGATCGAATATCAACGGCGAACAGAGAGTCGATACCAAGAGTATCCGCAGTGAGATCAACAATGGCTCGGTTCTCTTCGATTTGCAAGCTAGAGCGTAACTTGGCAGCGAAGGCATCGTGGATGATCTCATATACTTCAGCTGGATTGATTGCTTCGAGAAGCTGTGTCTTAACCGGGACGCTGCGACCCTTTGCGCCGTCGGTAACAAGCTCACCGTCGTGGTTCTCCTTGATGCAGTGCTGGAACATCGGGTTATAGAACCAAGTGATGTTCTTCTTAGAGTCGTCACTGTTATCAATCATCATCAAACCTGTGGAGAGCTCTGGGCCAGTTGCGTTTTCACGTCGGCCAGCATAGATTGCCTCAGCAAAGAGCTGTCGGAAGTCCTGCTCCGAAAGCCACATGTTACCGACCTTACGCAAGAACTCCTGTTGTGCTAGGGTCAGTTCTCGAGTCACGTAACCGTTACCAAAGATGGCACCGATGTGCACTGCAGAGGCATTGAAACCTCTGCGTCTGCGCTGAGCGGCCAAACCCGACATGAACATGTTGGCAGCAGCGTATGCGGACTGGCCAGGGTTACCGGTGACACAAGCCATAGATGAGAAGAAGACAAAGAAGTCAAGATCGACATCGTGGAAAATTTCCTCCAGGTAGGTAGCACCATTGACCTTGGGCCGCGTGACCTTTTCGACTCGTTCAATGTCGAGCTCAGAGAACACGGTATCATGGAGAACCATAGCACCTTGAGCGACACCAGCGATGGGAGGCATGGTCTGGGTGATCTTCTTATGAACAGCTCGGACCGAGTCTCGGTCCGTAATATTGCTAGAGTAGTGTTAGTCAGTATTGCATACCGGAATAGACTGGATAGTACATACTTGGCAATAACAGCAACGGTTACACCAATGGTTTTCATCTTTTCAACCCATAGGCTATCGACCTTAGGGTTTCGGCTAGTAATAACGATGTACCGAGCGCCTTGCTTAGCCATCCACTCGCAAAGCGAAAGACCAAGACCACCAGTGAGACCAACGAGCCAGTATGTCTTGTCATGCTGGAACTTGACTCTAGAGTCGATAGGTTCGACCTGAACCACGGCAGTGCTAGCTTCCAGTGGCCAAGAAACGACGTATGCATCCTCGTTGATATCGTTCTTAGTAGTCAAGTCCTCAATGCTAACAACTTCTGTCTTGGGTAGAGTCTGGCTAGCTTGCTGAGCTAGCAACAGAGAGTATTTAATATCCGCAAGAATCGGTCGGATTTCATGCTCTAGCTGACCAGGTGCAATACGTGCAATGGAGGAAGTAAGCAATGAACCGGACTTGATTTGGGTAGTCTCGGCTGGTAGACATGCCAGAAGACCCGCAGAGAGGGGCTTATTGGCACCCAAGTCCAGAATTAAAACCGAAGATTGAGGAGCAGTTCCGATCTTCGAGGTAAGCAATGCCTCGATCTCAGTCTTGGTGGCCTTGGGGTGGATATAGCCCCATTCGGTGCCAGGTTCAGCTCCAAAGTAGAGAATCTTGGCCCCCTTGTCTGTGGCAATACGGTCCATGGCCTGGCTAAGGATTCTGCTTGGCTTCAGAACGATGACAAGCGTTCCAGCCGACGCGTCTCTTAGAGCAGCGCGGGCAAGAAGCTCAGCATAAAACAGCTGAAGATCCTCTGCGGACTTCTGCGCAGGGATTACATATGCCCGCGGAACAGTGACCTTGGAAGAATGCTTTGGCGAGAGGGCCACCACGGTCTCTCCGGTGTCTCGGTTGAGACCAAGGACTGGGAAGAGGAAAGTGCCTCGCGACACTTCCACAGACCGACGGATTGAGTACAAGACATCAATCTCGACGGCGCCCGTTGGCACGGGCGCCTCGGTGCCTTCAATGAGTTGCCATGACGCGTCCTGCTGGATAAGCTCAGCAGTCTTCTCCTTGAGGGAGATCTGCTTGGTGATGTCGCGGCGACCCGAGTTGTAGCGATCGTTGGGGCGCTTGTTCAACTTGAATCGAGGAACATAGAAGAGACCCTCCTTGCTGCGGTACATTTCGGGCTCAATGGAGTTGAGCAGGGGTGTTTCTTGGCCTTCGTTCTCCCAGGTGGCAGCCAGCTGGAACCGCAGCAGACCCTCGGCAATAGCATTAGGGTCAGCAGGGACCTCAGTATCGAGGTCAAGGAATTGCAAGCGCAAGTGCAACATTTCCAGCACGATAGTTCTTCCAAAACCCACGACCATTCGAGAGTATGGGTCGCCAAATCGCACACCCTGGGTGATCCATAGGACGTTGGTGGACTGCTTGAAGATTGTCTGGAATCCACGCAACTTGTCGGGAGTCATGGACTTGAACACGGGCTCGTCGATGTCGCTAAGACAGAGGACAGTGCCACCAACAGGAAGAGCCTCGGGCCCGATGTCTTCCAGCGATTGAATGAGCTTGATGTTGCCGGAGTATGGTTGGACGATTTGGCTGACGCTCTTTGCCAGTGCAGCTCCGCCGATGATTGTCAGCTGAGGCAGAACGGTTGCCGTTGAAGCTTGTGGCGTCAAAGGCTGCTTCAAGAGTTCGACCCTGTCATCTGTTGCCTGGGCCACAACGACTGAGAGGGGAACAGGTAACTCATCATGGTGCGGCATGGACGAGTCAATACCTGAGAAGCCGGTCTTCTTCAGGAGCGTCTCCCACTCGTCAAGGTCAATACAAGGGGACAGTGCACGTCCATCGTCGTAACCAAGCCACCAACCTTCAAGACCACCGAAAAGAAGACCAAAACGCATTTGGTCATTCTCGGTGATTTCAAGTAGCAGCAGATAACCACCGGGCTTCAACAGACGGCGCACGTTGTGCATAGTCTCCTCCATGTTACGAGTAGCATGGAGAACCAAAGAGGCGATGATGACATCGTAGGTCCCCTCCTCAAAGCCCTGCTCTTCGATGTCCTTCTCAATGTTGAGAACCTGGAAGTTCATCTTAGAGGCCTGAGACGCGAAGACACCCTTGGCCTTCTCGAAGAAACCACCAGAGATATCGGTGAAGGTGTAGGTTGAGAACTGGTCGCCAAGCGCTCCAAGGAACGATTTGGTCGCACCACCCGTACCGGCACCAATCTCTAGGACATGCATGTGAGGGTATCTGTGGCTGATCTGCTCGGCAAGAGAGGCCAAGTAAGCAGTGTAGCGAGGCATACCATGGGCAATGACATAGAAGTCGTTGAGCATGTTGTCTGGAAGCATATGCTCCAACATGGTTGTCTCACCGCGGACGACGGAGGCCATATTCTCACCCACAGCGCGCATGAGTCTCAGATCGATGTTTTCAGGGTACTTGTCCAGGATCTTGTAAATGACCTCTCTGGTGTCATTATGCCATTCCTTCTTGAAGAAGCGGTTTGTGCCGTTGGCAGCTCTGGTCAGAACATGGTCGACGTAGGCAAAAAGACGGCCGAAGTGCCATTCGAGGTTTGTACGCTGGCTACGAGGAATCTCCTTGTCCAAAGCCTTCAGGTAGAAGTAGGCCACCCGCTCAAGAGAGAACAGCAGATCGGGGTCAAGCTGCTGAACATTAACCTTGCCGACGATTTCTTCACTGGTAGGGCGGTCAATGCCCCACACGAGCTCAGTGAAGATATTCAGATCGTTCGCCTCAGTAGGGTGGAACAGAGGCTGCGTCTGGAGACCCTCAAGTTGAATGGCCTTGCAGTCGTAGCCGTCAGGAGAGAAGATGCTCACGTCACCAGACAGACTCCTGGAAGTGCTGACTGATGCCGAAGCATCGAAAGGAACCTTGGTCTCCTGGGCGGCAAATGTGCGACAGTGCTGAGGGTTGATAATTAGTCGGCGAATGCCAGTTGGGAGGTAAATAGAGCGCATCATGCTATCTCCTGGGTAGCAGTATGCCAGCATGATAGACTGGATACCAGCGTCCAGCATGGCTGGGTGGATGAGCAGAGGATTCTTGAAAAGCTTGCTGGCTTCTGGGTTCTGAATGTGACCGATAGCCTTGCCCAACTTGCGCTTGAGGTCGGTGAGCGCACGGAATGGACCAGAATATCCGAATCCAAGACCTTCAAGGACATTGTAAAACCGATCATCCTCGATCTCCAACATAGAATCCTCATCATACTCCTTGACCTTGGGTGGGAGAAGTAGAGGGTCGCTCTCACCATAGGTAATGCGGACGGCAGAGCTAGCATGGCTAGTCATCTCAAGGACTTCCTTGTTAGAGGAAGAGTAGAAGGCAAAGTTGGCCGAAATGATTTTCTTTCCCTGATCTTCCGATTCCTTGATTCCATCGAGGACGACGAGCGTTTCGATGCCCGAGTCGTCGTTGAAGGCGATGGCGGAACCAACTACGAAGTCCAAGAGCTCAATAGATTGGACGGGATCGTTGCGAATACGCAGCGCCGCCTCCACACAGGCAGACACGTAGCCGGCACAAGGGAAAACCGTCTGTCTTTGGACCTGGTGACCGTCAAGCCAATCAATCTCATTGCGCTTGAGCACATTGCGGAAACGGAGTTGGTCAGGAGCACCATCGAGGATTTGACGTCCGAGAAGCTCGTGAGGCGGGTCTTGATTGGTCCTGAAAGCACGGGAGGTGCGAGACTCGTGCCAGAACTTCCGGTTGTGGTCCCATGCATAGGTAGGAAGATCCTTTAAGATCGCGGGTGTCACGTCCGCGTTCTCCGGCTCGTCGTTCATGAAGCGGCCGAAGGAACCAAAGTCCACAGCCCCTTCGCCCCAGCTCCGCCAGAGGAATCCCAGACCGAGCGAGAATGACTCAATATCGTCCTTACCACGTGACAAG
Source organism: Xylaria bambusicola (assembly GCF_022495145.1). NCBI lineage: Eukaryota > Fungi > Ascomycota > Sordariomycetes > Xylariales > Xylariaceae > Xylaria > Xylaria bambusicola. Next base: position 366,432 of record NW_025953573.1, read on the forward strand.
ACGCCAGTGTAAGGAATGGACTCTCCATTGAGACATCCATCGATCGTCTGGCTGGCGGGGCCCTTGAGCGCTGGGTGCGGCCCAACCTCAATGGCGAGGTCATAGGTTTCGCCGCTGGCAAGAACGGTCGACAAGGCCTCAGTGAATAAGACCGGTTTGGTCAAGTTCAGGGCCCAGTACTCACCTTTGAGGCCTTGTGAAATAGGAGCTTCCGTAATGTCGCAGTTGAAAACACTGGATACCCATCGGGTCTTTCCGGAGGGCGAAAGCTGTTTGATGCCGGATTGCTGCAGGGAAGCAATGTATGGCTTCGAAATAGGCAGCATATGGTGCGAGTGGTAAGCTCGGTCAACCTTGAGAAGACGAGTAAACTTCTTCTCCTCGTCGAGGACCGTCTTAATCTCCTCAATCCCATCTGCATCACCAGAGAGGGTCACGCTAGCGGGGGAGTTGCTAGCCGCTACACAAACACGTCCCTCGAAGGCGGGAAGCTCACACAACTCCTTAGCGTCTTCGTACGAAGTTCCGACCGCAAGCATAGCTCCGTTCTCGGTGAGAGATTTCATGTGCAGACCACGATAATAGGCGACACGAATGGCGTCCTCGGCGTTGAGGTATCCTGCCGCGTATGCTGCACCAATCTCACCAGAAGAGTGACCTACTACGGCGGAGAACTCCACACCAGCAGCTCGAAGCATGTCGACAAGCATGATCTGTACGGCTGAGCAGACAGGCTGTGAGATAGAAGCTGTGCCTACAGACGAAGTCTCAGGACTTGCGAGGAGATGCTCACGGAGCGACCATGTTGGTCGGTCACGAGAGGGAAGTGACTGGAGGCTCTGGTCCAGGCGGGCAAGGATCTTGCTCGCTGCCGGTGACTTCTCAATCAACTCAGCACCCATCCGTGGCCATTGGGCACCCTGTCCAGTGAAGATACCAAGAATACGAGGCTTCCCTTGTGACTTGGAAGTCTCGTTTGTGAAATCAGAGCAGTCATCAATCTTCTTGATGAGGTCGTCAACGTCGTTAGTGGCCGGTACAACAGCTCGCCAAGGGTGCACTGATCGACGGTTGCTTAGAGTGTATGAAAAGTCTCGGAGTCTTGTTGTGGCACTCGCGTTGCCGCTGGAGAGGTAGTCTCGATACTTTTCGAGTCTAGCAGTGAGCGCAGTTTCGGTAGCTGCTGAGAAAACAAATGGCGCGAAGACCGAGGTGACGTTGTTCGACAATTGTCTGGGGATTGTCACGCGGGGCTCGTAGGCTTCGAGAATGGCATGGCAGTTGGCACCACCGAAACCGAAACTGTTCACACTAACTCTTCGCACGCCGCCCTCTTCAAGCTTAGGCCATTTTTGGGCCTCGGAAAGGATTTGGACCTTACCGTAGAACTCCTCAATCTTGGGGTTCACCTTGTTTAGCAGCATATTAGGAGGGAGGACACCAGCCTGTATAGCCAGCGACGCTTTAATAACAGCAGCCAGACCTGCTGTTCCTTCTGTATGGCCAATAACCGTCTTAATAGATCCAACATACAATGGATCCTTGGCAGTGAATTTGGTCTCCGGACCGAAAAATGCGGTAGTGATCGCCCGCGCTTCTACGGGGTCACCAGCGGGAGTGCCAGTTCCGTGAGCCTCAAAGAACTGGGGACGATCAGCACGTTTGCGCAGGTCCAACCCAGCCTTGGCGTATGTGGCTCGGATCAAGGCTTCTTGCGCAGTTGGGCTAGGCATAGTAATACCTGGCGTCCTGCCGTCTTGGTTTGTGCCTGTCTCGCGGATCAGGCACTCGATGTGATCACCGTCTGCAATAGCTTGGCTAAGCTTCTTGAGAACAATGGCTGCAACACCTTCACCTCGGCCGTAACCGTCCACATCGGAATCCCACATGCGGCTTCGGCCCCTAGGAGAAAGCATTTGCAGCTTACTCTCAGCTATGTATTGCTCGGGACCAAGGATCAAGTTGGACCCAGCAACCTGTAAAACATGGTCAGTACCTTTTGCATGCTTTCAGGTCTACGTTGGGACAAGACGAGACCAAAGACTTACAACAGCGACAGATGAATCTCCTTCACGGAGAGTCTGCACAGCTTGGTGCATAGCAATGAGACTGGATGAACAGGCAGTATCGATGGTCATGGACGGGCCACGCCAGTCGAAAAAGTATGAAAGCCTGTTGCTAAGAATACTTCTTGCAGTACCCGTAGCAAAGTAGGTTGGGAATGTGTCAGTATCACGTCCGATCATGTCGGTAAAATCAGCGCTCATGACGCCTACGTAGACGGCGGTGTCAGATCCTGCCATCTCCTTTACGGAGAGACCGGCGGACTCGAGGGACTCGTAAACGGTCTCTAGAAGCAACCGTTGCTGCGGATCAACTGAGTGTGCTTCGACGGGGTTGATGCCGAAGAACTGAGCGTCGAAGTTGCGTAAGTCCTCATCCAGAAGGTAGGAGTGTTGGACGTTGCTGGTGCCATGGTGGTGGTTCTGGGGGTGGTAGAAGGCTTTCGTGCTAAATCGTTCCGTAGGAATCTCCCTTAAGAGGTCCCTAGGCTTTCGCAAGAGCTCCCATAACTTAGATGGGCTATCACACTGGCCAGGAAATCGGCATCCAGTGCCAATAATGGCGATAGGCTCGCGAACAGGTGCCATAATGATAAATATGGTATGTTAAAATGGGGATCTTGATACAGTCTATAAGCAGAAACAAAATGGGGGGGGTATTATTCTTAGTGATTGATCAATATCTCAATCAATGAAGCGCTCAAAATAGATCATATCGGGGCACTCAGTACAGTAACTGGTATGGATGGACGTGGTTGACAGGTCTGCTCAAAGGAAAGGAAAGGAAAGGCATCATTCTTCCGTGTTCACGTCCCAGGTATATCAATCATCTCTATCAATGATGCCGGGGCCATCTAACATACACGCTGTAGTAATCCAATACATACCGGCCACCGGTCTCCGAGGTCTGAGTCTGGTATCGCAATCGGAGTAGGGGCCATTGTCTAATTACCCGCCTTGTGGCTTGCGTATCGGGGCGGGACCCATTCGGGGACTGTCTTATATCTAGTCCGAAATGGTGACGAGCTAGCGTTCGCAGTCATATTGCCACAGATGAGCGCAGATGGGTCTTCGGGGTCGCTTTGGTTTAGAATTAGGACGCCGATCGCTGACGGCATTTCCATGAGGGACCAATTACCTAAGCCCAATCTAGCTTTGTCTCGACCGAAGGAAGCTCAGTGTTTCATGACGGAGACGATCCGGGGACCCTGTTGTGTTGATCGTGTTGCTTGAACATAGCTCGTTGCCCCTAGGATTCTTAGACGCTCTCGGCTTTCCTCAGGGCGCTATCATGGAACTGCCGATGTCGAACATGCTCTACAGCTTGGCAAATGCTTAGTTATCGGGTTCGTAAATATGAATATCCCATGGCACCATGGTGGTTTACTGACTAATTATGGCGTGTGCTGGCTTTTGAGGCCTTTTCCGCCACAGTTAATCATATGCAAATTACACGCACTGGCACAATACAGAGAAGATTTTTGAATGCATTTCGAGATTTGATGCAACATTAGACATGGGGAAAGAAAAAAATACATTGCTCTGCTTGCCATCTAGGCCTGAATTCTATTTTATCGTGAAACAAACAGTGCAGTCAGCATTGCTGTGACAATATAAGTTCTTTTTACACGATTGGCTAGCTAAAGTTCAAATTTGCAGTCATAATTAGAAATCTCAGCTGTTTCACATGGTGAATGTTGCTTCACTCATCTAGCAGCATCTAGCCATCTATATGAATCCACAACCCGACATTCTCAATCGGCCCACTCAGCACCGAGCCCGGATTCGGGCAATAGCCTGGTCATCAGGCTTCCAAGATCCGTTGGAAAGGGGTGTAGTCGTCAGAGGTAGGCAATCTTTCCTGATCTCAATGTCGTAGTTCTTGAGGAAATGCGCCAGCGCGATCTTGAGCGTGCTCGTCGCGAAGAAGCGACCAGGGCAGGCTTGGGTTCCATCACCCCAGCCTGGCGAGTCATTGCCAGTGCTGAGGAAATGGTACTTGTTCTCATTGCCAGACTTCTGTCGCAAGTTATAGAATCTAAACATATCAAACTCGTCTGGGTTGGGCCATAGCTCTGGGGATCGGTTGATAGCAAGTCCATCAACAGCCATGATGGTACCAGCTGGGAGAGTCGGTCCGACCGAGAACTTCACTGGCTTCTCAAGACAACGTTGGAGGGCGACTATAGTTTCAAGTTAGCTCGAAGATCATAAATAATGTATCATAATTAGACTCTATTTAACTTACAAAGGCTAATAGGGTGCATTCGGAAGGACTCGCGGAGGAAACTGTCCATCTTCCGAAGCTCTTGAAGGTGAGTACCTGGAAGGTTGCCGGCGACGACCACCTCGTCAAGTTCCTGTCGCAGGATCTCGGCGGCTTCTGGGTGCAGTGCTAGCTCGCATAGGGCGTGGAATAGTGCCGATGCTGTGGATGGAGTCGAGTCAAAGCTGATAAGAATGTAGTCCGAAATGAGCTGCTTAATGTTCGCTTCGGCGGACTTATAACGTTGAAGGAGGAATCCAGTAAAAGGGATCTTGCCCTCAGGCTTGGGCTTGAGGTGTTCCTTCTTGTCATCTGCAGTGTAGAAGTTCTTGATATCTTTCTTCAGTTCCGGTGTGAGCAAACGCTTCATATCCCATCGGTTTTTAAGCGTCGGGAAAAAGTAGATGGGAGCCAAAAGCGGTCGGAGGACAAGGGGTAAAGCATCGAGGAGCGTAACAGCGACGTGAATGAAGATCGGGGACCACATCACGGACTTGATCCAGCCCTTGCTAGTTCCTAATTCTCTTCCAACAAAAGAGCATGCATTGATTTGTGTGACGATTTCGAATGTAGTCATCATGAGAGGAAATTCCTTCCAGTCGCGCTTGCGTCCGATCACATCCTCAAAAGCATTTTGGCAATCTTCTTGACGAGCGACCACTCGAGCAGGAAGTGAACGGGTTAAATCTGCAATGACAGATTTGATGAGTTCCGGCGTCTCTGTGCCGATGTGGCTCCAGTGACCATAATTAGTGGTGTGGAAGAATGACCTCGCGGATGCCGTGTGCTCAGGAAGACGCTTGATCTCGTCGAAAAGCGAAGGTGGAAAGATGACATAGCTATGTCTCTTGTTCGTAGCTAAGAAGGGTTCACCGGGGTACTGCAAACTGTTAACACTTGCACCACCAGGTTTATACTATTTTGTACATACCAGCTCTCGCCCCTCCTTGATGATGTCCAAGAAGTGCATATCATTTCGCTTGACGACCGCCAGTCCAGTGGGTACTGGCACACGCTTGACCGTCTTGTTCCAGATCAAGACGTAGGCCACAGCGAAAGTCATTACCAGACCCGCCAGAAGAAAATAGGTGAATCCCTCCGGCAGTTCCTCGACGAACATGCGAGCCATGAGCTTTGTGAGCTGCCATCTTGACAGCTTCAGAGGCGCCACGCTCTGGCGTATTACCAGATACGGCTCAATAATCTTCTCCTGTATGAACGACAACATATTGCAATGAGTCGGTGGTGGTTGGGACAAAAGCTGTATCGATGGGGTGCGCTGGGCCGGCTGGAGTTAAGTCATAGATCAAATACTGAACTGTAAATTAATGACAAATTCATTAACTAGTAAATATCTTTCTTTTCATTCGCTTCACGCAGCTTAAGCTTGCAGGGCGGGATCCGCACCTTGCTTCGTAGGTGGCTTGACGCCGAATCCGAAGACCCACGCCGCGGCACTACACAACAACGTCGGAGCTCGACATTCCTATTCGGGGGAACATTCTTATTCCTTCCCTTAACCCTAATAAATCAAATCGGTGTTAAAATGTGTGATGGACCATAAATCTATATGACTAGGGTTATCTCTCCTCTATTCGTGCGCTACATCGTATGTTGTCTTTCGTGCACATAGGCATACTCCAGGAGATCTGAACAAGTGAGTTCGGACTTCGCACAAGTTGCTGCGGTGTTGGTCCTAAACAGAGTATTTGAAGTAAGCTATAGGAAATTTTAGAACCGAGATAATTACAGTGTATGAATACCGAGAAAATGGAATTCATCATGATTGGACTTGAACATTTAGGACGATTGCGCGGGTAGGGTGACTCAGACGACTTCGTAAATCTGGGCAACATATTTCATCTTTGCTTACGACAGATGTCGCGACAGTGATAGATAGATTGCCTATAAGCCATTCGCTCTGTCGAGTTCCGCTCCACGTTCATGTCGGATGAGCATTTCGTTTCTACAAGCGATATTCTTATAAGATGCATCAACTCCCCGGGATATCTAATAAGTGCACGATCATTGCTCACCCTCCATCTCATCTGTAATTCATACCGAATTAAGCAACTAGCCAGGCCCTCTGCTAAACTCTGTATTACATCATCATCCCGTCAGTTTGACACGATAGCAGTGTTCCATATGATATAGTGAGCATTAGTGCCGGTACCAGTATCCTACCCGCTTTACATTTAGCGTACGTGAGTAGTATAGAAGTCATAGCGGCAAGTCATGCATGAGCCGAGATTTACCACAATACAGAAATGTGAACGCTCCTGTCGACAGGAATCAGTGGCGTCTGGTGTTGCTCATCCGGCCAGCTGGTATGGGCATCACATCACCTTCCTGTCCCAGGATAAAGGTTGCTTGGTATTTAATTCTCTGTGCTATGAAGCAAGTTTCGTGTATCTTAGCTCAAGGTCAATTGCCGATCATCAGCAGATGTGAGCTCTCCTGTATGTTGCCTAGAAATCATTAACCTGCATTAATCCCGGTACTAACAACCCGAAGGGTCGGTGTGGTTCGGAGTCGGATGCCCCCGTTAGTCAGGCACACCACTCCACTGGATATAACTCCCCTTAGAGGGCTGAACTGCTCTGAAAACCCCAGTTTTCATATGAGGTCATACGTCTAAGATCATAATCGCCGTTTGGCGTGAAGGTTATGCACTTTAACTTGGGTATTTCATTTGCGCATGATGCTCTCTTTTAGAGAGACTCTGCAGCAAGTTGAGATTCAGGAAATGGTATCTTTTTATCTACTCTAGTGATGTAAAACAAGGTCATGGACTTTCATGAATCCAGTAGCGTTACTCTATCTTCAACCTCTTCTCTCCAGGAGACTCGCTGAGGTGAATCTCAGTCCAGTTTATACATAGTTGCTCTTGAAAAGGGGTGACTTCTTGGGAAAAGTCAGAGCCTCGGTAAGCGCGATGCCCTCGTACTGGCTCAGCCCAACGTGACCGCCCCTCGATTGAGCAGAGAAACCGCTGCCTCCAACACCCTCTCCGAGAATGTACTCAAAGCCAAGGTTGAGATGCTCCACGAAGAAAGTGTAGTGGCGCATCTTGGTAGGGGACACAAGCTCCAGTTGGAAGCCGGTAACTTTGTCTTTGAGAGTACCTGTGACGGCACCACCGTAAGTCTTGGTAGCGATAGCGTAGTCTTCCGTTTCGGAAGCAGTTCCGACAGTGCTTCGGAAGATGGGAGCGCCATTCTCGAAGAGGACAACAGACTGGTGCGTCAAGTCAGGTTCGAGGTTGGAAGTAAAGCTGAAGTAGCTAAGCACGTATGGACCCAACATGGATCTCACGGCTTGTAGCTTACTCATGCAAGTGAACCAGCTAGTATAGAGGCAGCAGGTTAGCAGACTGAGACAATACTAAGTCACATAAAGCGTTAGATAGTACTAACCTGAAAGCGGACCAGAACCGCTCGTGTCCTCCCATACCGGTCCACTGCACACGCTTGCCCTTGATCTCGACATCCGTGTCCACTGTTCCGGCGGGAATGGGTTGCGACCAGTGGTAGTAGGGGATCGGTGCCGTAGTTGCGTTCTCGGAAGGCCAGACGTTGCCATCTGCAGTTAGGGGCTTCGCCTTTGATTGGATGGCAACCCTGCCTTTGACAGTGTCCGAGCCGAGAGTAATGATAGCTTCAGTCATGTCGGTATTGACGTAGAAAGAGAACTTGTAGCCATCCTTCTCGTCGATCCAGAGACCGCGAGTTCCTTGTGGGCACGTCTCGACAACAGATCGCTCCGGGTAGTATACCTCGTAAAAGCGCGTACGGTCCGCAAACGCGAACTCGATCGAGAGGCGGAAGTTTCCACTGCCCAGAATAGCGTAGTTCGCATCACGGTAGAAGCCAAAGACGAAGGAAGACATGCCATCCTCGGAAACTCCGTCAAATTCCCACTGCTCGCCGCCGGAAGAGTTCAGTGTTTTAATCTTCGGCTCCTCAAGGCTACCCATAGCCTTAGTTCCGAAGTCCACGATCTTCCTACCCTTGACCATCTCGAAAGCTGTGAGGTTGCTTATCCGACATCCGGCGCTGGCGTCACCTTCCTCGGTCGTCAAAGGGACTTGGTCGCCAGGAAAGAGATCGCTATTCGCCGCACGCCAGTGAGGTGGCCATGATTGCGGCCAGGCGCTGTTGCTAGCGAGGGTGCTGCCCAGCAGACCCAGGAAAGGTACGAGACGCATCAACATTGTAACGCTGAGTAGAGATTATGCGTGCTTGAGGGAAGACTGCAGAAGCACGAGAATAAGCTACCTAGCTATATGGTGTTGATATGGAGTCATGACATTTTATGCGTTCGGTATCGGCCAAACTAAAAAGGACACCAACGAGTCTCCGAAACCATCGGACTTGGTGGAGGAAACATGGCGGTGTCGTTTGGATGTATAAAACGGTGTTGGAGACTTGAGGGAGGAGGGAGGGTCCCCAGTTACCAAAGAGAACCGAACATCGCTTTTCTTCCACGAACGTCTTCCAGTATGCAGATTTCAAGAGCTGTGACATTGCCGACCACGCGTATCGCTGTGGTCGAGGGCAATGATCACCGCCTCATCATCGACGACAATGCTCCGCTCCCGAACGTCCGACCCGATGAAATACTGGTGCAGGTGAAGGCCGTTGCTATCAACCCATGCGATTACAAGATGCACGAGCGATTCCCCTGTCCTGGGGCGGTCGACGGTTGCGATTTCTCGGGGGTGATCGTCGCAATCGGGTCGGAGGTGGCAAATTTGAGCATCGGGGACCGAGTCTGCGGGGCAGTCCACGGCTCCAATCCTGTTCGGCCCGAATCGGGCGCCTTCGCCAACTATATAGTATCCGAGTCCGAATTTACACTGAAAGTGCCAGACAGCATGTCTTTCGAAGAGGCTGCCGGCCTCGGAGTAACGGGCCTGGCGACACTGGCTATGGCGCTGTTCAAGGCTTTGGCTTTGCCGGGGATGCTGGACGCGCCGGCGCCGAAGCCGCGGACGGTGCTCGTGCACGGAGGTAGCTCCTCCGTAGGGACGATGGCGATGCAGTTGGTGAGACTGTGAGTATCTGTAAAGTTCTAGCAGAAAGAATCTCGTGCGTTACTAACAGAATATGGGTAAAAGTGCCGGACATATACCCATAGCTACATGCTCTCCCAGAAACTTTGATCTAGTCAAAAGTTTCGGCGCGGAGGAGGTCTTTGACTACAACAACCCAGACTGCGCCAAAGACATCAAGTCTTACACGAAGAATTCCCTCTCTTATGTACTTGACCCATTCACCGATGCCAAAAGCATCGCGCTCTGCTACGGGGCAATGGGCCGTGCCGGGGGGCGCTATTCCTGCTTGGAGATGTATCCTGACTACATTCTCGATCGCAAAACGATCAAAGTGGGCTTCGTAATGGGCCCTGCTCTCCTAGGCCACAGGCTCGCGCTTAGCGACGGTTATGAGAGAGATGAGGATCCTGAAATGCGTGCCTTCGGTGTGCAGTGGTACAAGAGTGTGCAGACAGTGTTGGACCAAGGCAAGATAAGGCCGCACCCATTGAGGGTGTTGGGCAATAGCTTCGAATCAGTGCTAGAAGGTGTTGACATGCTAAAGCGAAAGGCGGTTTCCGGCGAGAAATTAGTAGTATTGTTTGACTAAGTGGTATTCCCGTTGTTTGCAAACGCCGAAGATGACCAGAAGGGAGTCCGATGAGGATTTCTCACGCCCCCAACCAAGACTCTGCTACTTCAGAAACTGTTCAAACAAATAACTGAAATAGAAAAAAATCAACTTAGACAAATCTAATAGCTTATGATAAAGAAAAGCCTTTTTTTTATTTTTAGTACATAATCATACAACGTTAGTATTGTTATTTCTTATAGCGTATTCTAGCACTTTAGACTTGACTAAAGCTCACTCCACTAGCTTGGGTAACTTGGGGCTTAGGATCATGGAAGAACTGTTGTAACAGACATCATTGCTATACTCTGCGACACGTTCTTTCATTCAAATAGCTATATCCTCATTTTGCAATCTCTTCGGCTCATAAAGCAGGATTCAAAGTCACGGGATTCTGTGGTATTAGAGGTGTGACGTTATTATTCGGACTCCCGTTCCATTCGGCATTCGGTGCGATCTGCAGATCAGCATGACAAGTATCCTAAATCAGCAGATCTGTATGCAAGAGCATCTTGACTGAGCTGACTAAAGTGTAGAGTAGTATGCACCATCGGAGTAGCCAGGTACAGAGTCGCGCTCATAAATGTCGTGGTCGAGCCCCAACCATCGTCACGTAGCATTCGCGCAGTAAAGACATGTCAAGATGCTGAGCCCAGCCACTGTCGTCGTTGCCATTGTGGCCATAGTGGGCCCCCTTATCTACTCTTCTTTTTTCTCCGACAGCTTAGCCGCCAAGAAGCGACGGTTGGCGCATATTCCGGAGCTCAAGTTCGAAGAGAATAATACTCCTGAACGATATAGAAGTGAAACGCGCTCTCTTTTGAGACAGGGATACGAGAAATATCTTCAATATGGCGTTCCGTTCCAGTTTGCAAACCCGGTTGCCGAGTTGGGCAACCAGGTCATCCTCCCTGTAAAGTATCTGGAAGAAGTAAAACGCGCTCCTAGGTCCTTGTACAGTTTCGAGACCTTTTCAGAAAAGCTGTTCCTTCTAAACTACTTCAACTCGCCTCGCCAGACCGACGCTGTTACATACGCTACCAGACTCGACATCAACAGGAACTTAGGTAAGGATGTCTGTCCATTTTTATTTTGCCATGCTGTGGCAACCTTGGGTCGGTTCAACTAGCTAATCTCGAATTTCATCATCTAGATAATGTGATAAATGGACTCTGGGATGAGGCCGATCAAATACTCAAGGAGATTGCCCCTGGAAATGAATCGAAGGCAGTTGCCGGAGGCGAGCTCACCTGCTCAATTGTTTCGCGCATGATGTCGTATGTGCTCGTAGGCGCTGAGCTCTGCCGGAACCCTAAGTGGCAAAAAATCGCGATAGAAGCAACCTTTGCAATCGTCGAGGCTTCCTTGGGCCTTCGGAGTAAATACTCACCGAACTGGCGATGGTTAGCTAAATATCAAAACACTACGGCGCAAAAGCTGAACGATATTCGAAAAGAGGCTACAGATCTGATTAGGCCATTGTATGACGCAAGACAACAATCTCTTAGTCAAAATGACAGCCGAAGCTTCTACGATACCATTTTCTGGATATTGACGAAAAGAAAGGCCGATAAGACACTAAAGGGCATTGTCGACCAACAACTATTCTTGACTTTGACATCCATACACACAACGGCTGGCACGTTGCAATCCATCTTGTTCGACTGGCTCGACCATCCCGAGTATCATGCCGAGATTACCGCGGAAATCAATGAGACTCTGGCTGAGGTTAAGGCTTCCGGCGGCAAGTGGACACTACAAAAAGTTGCGGCGATGAAAAAGTTGGATAGTTTCATGAAGGAGAGCACCCGGGTGAACCCCGTCGGCTTCAGTAAGAGAACCTCGGCCAATTCGCCGTACTGTGCACACCGCTAACATCTTCGCCAGTGACGGTTCAGCGCTATGCACAGAAGTCTCATGTCTTCCAAGACGGATTTGTCCTGCCGGCTGGGACCGTATTTCACTTCGCCATGGATGCCGTCCACCACGACCCCAACATTTATCCTCAACCGGAGAAGTTCGACGCCTTCCGGTTCTATGACTTGCGCGAGAAGATCGACCCGAATCAATTTCATTATGGATACGTTTCGGACGTAACTCTAAACTGGGGTGCTGGCACCCATGCCTGCCCGGGACGTTTCCTGGCGGCTTTGGTTCTGAAATTTGCGCTCATCCAGATGATCACTGGTTACGATATGAAATATGCGGACGGTCGTCCTGAGAAGCGTCCAGAGTATTGCATCGATAACTCGAGGAGAGAGGATCCTATGCTGAAGGTGGAACTAAAAGCCCGATAGTTGAAGGACTTGTAAATAGCTGCATGCCTAAGGGAATTGGAGCAATGGTCAAAGGAAAAATCGAAGTAAAGTCTGTTCATCTGGTTGCTGCGAGTATGGTGATGTGCATCCAGTGTGTTATTCTTGAGAGGTTCTACCTCTTGCACGCCCTTATAATACGTCGTCCGTCGGCCCGCTTTGGTCAGATACCAGACATACCCAAGACAGTCTCAGTCATATTGAAGATAAAGCTATTCAGCCCTCGTTGATTCGAGACATGATTGCGACCTCGGAGTTCAGAGACCGGTTCAACTGTGTAGAGTTGAGATCAATTCACCAAGCTCATAAGGAAGCGATCCGAATGGACCATACGACCTTGGCAGCCATAGCTTATTATTGGCTATAGCTTCACTTTAGCAATGTCATCAACCCTCCTCCGTAACTTGCCAGGTGCCAGTGCCTTACATAAGCGGTCTACAGACTTGTTGAGCCGCTGCTTGGCTCCAGCTTAAGTGCCATGAATATGCCCATCGTCTGATTTGAGAACCTTGTAGGATTGATAGAACGTTACCTTAAAACCAAAATGTTTATGAGATATTAACTGATATACAATAATCAGATCTCATATCAACGCACCCTTGCATGCTCGTTCATCGCGCTAGAGTCTAATAGCGGTAGATTTAATAGGGCCATCTCTTGGGAGCGTAGTCTAACATGAGATAGAATCCAACCAGCAGGCTTATATATCTTCATGACGAAACACTGCAAACCCCGATAGCCGGAACTTTTCAAACGCAATATGTTTTAACCTTTCGAAGTGTGGTCGTGGTCACAGCAAGGGGCCAGGGAACATGCTGTAGATTCGTAAATCCGGATGCGGGTAATCTGAGTCTCCGAGATTGCGTCTCCACCAATGGTCTACACAGGTACCCGCTTTCGACAGGTCAGCTCGGACTCGCCCGCCTTGTTCCCCAATTCCCCATCTTTCCATTCTTCATCGGCGGACACCCCTCCCTTCAGCAGATAAGAGGAGCATACTCCAAGGAACTGCTTCATCAAAACATCATTCTCCAGTGTCCTTTATCACCGCTACTAGGTCTGGCAGCTGGTTCTCGAGACCATGCCACCATAGTTAGGCCTTCATCAAGCCCTCTCTTGCGATGCCAAGGGAGGGCTTAGAGCGATCTTTCTAACTTTGATAAGGGGCCATGGACGTCTTGGCAGTGACGATGTCTCTACACTCGACGAGATGCTTTCAAATGGGCAGCCAACTGGGATCTCGCGCTCATACCTTCAAGGCGACCTAGGTAACCAGTCCACTCCTTAACCACAAGTAGCTTGTATGTATGGCCAACTACGGGCGAATAGCTTGTCAAATCAACTAACTCGCTTTAGTGCAGTTGTCACGAACTATTCGTACCCCGAATCACAAGCGAGTCGGACTCGTTTCTCGCGATACTGGAATAGCCCGTGGTCTTCCCGGGCTACAGTCCGCCAGAGTACGATGGCATGCAGTTTCGTGGTCCTGGGCAGAGACAATAAAAGGCCTCAGTGGGTCGTGGAATCTGAGTTAGATCCCGACATGATGGTCCTAGGTATGACCGTTAAACTGCCTTATGGGGTCGTGGAGTCTAGGTTAGAGGCACCCGGCGTTTGTCCTGGGCAAGACAGCTAAAAGGCCTACTTGGACGACCAAGTTAACGACGACATGAACGAAATGGTTCCTGGTTTCATGTACATTTTCGATGGACTCGGGAGTCGACACCGAGTCTATTCGGTATTCAAAAGCATAGATACGCACATGGTTGGGGCGTTTGGTATGCTTAGATGCCATTTACGGTTAGTATTCCCAGTACCTATAACGTTGCCGGACTACGTCAATGAACTAACAGCCCTACCTGTCAGGTTTGCGATTTCGAACGCTTTGACTTTTGAGAGGAGTCCGAGTCGTAATGAGTATGAGTGAGATGCCTCGGCTTTGAACGGCGTTGACACAGTAACACGTCACCACCAAGCCGAACGGATTGTACTACTTTGGCGTTCAAAAGATATGTGGCACATCGGCGATAATCCTCGGTGACGAAATACCTCAATGAGTCATGGTTGGAATGGTAATGCTCTCATGGTCGTGCTCACAGCCGACCCTGGCGTTTTGTGACGGTCTAGATACTTAAAACGGCCACTCAAGGTCAGTATTAAATAGCCACCATACCAACTTCTTAGCCCACGGTCTAAAATTCTAACCCTGGTTTAGTTCACGAGATAAGGCGTTCATGGCTGACGTCCTGGGCATGGACACTAAACTGCCTGTGACTCCAATTCGACCTGGAGATAACGACATGGATATACCCTTTGGATTTCCTTTGATTGCGGAGATCTGCTCAGACGACAATACAATGCAGCGACCTCAATTGCGACCGAGCAACTCGAGGTTCGATGACTGAGCTTGGCTTTGCGCCACGCCAAGTTCTCATTGAGCGACGATCTTAATGCGTTACGACCATGTGTAATAGAGCCATGGATTATTATACCCTACTGTATTTAAGGCCTAGCGGAACGACTTTGACCTAGTGAGATCACGATAACTCATAGGGCAACGATATATTTTAGTACCTGGGCAATTTTGTTTATTGGCAATCGAGTTGTATAACACAACCAAGATGTAGTCTATCTGCATTACATCTCGGGCAGCTCCTGGCTAGCCAATAAGGACCAGTTGGACTTTCAGATTTTGAAAGCAATTGCAATTATTGTGTTAGCGGGCAGCTGCGGTGGCCGCCATTTCTTGGATTCTTTCTGAAGGAGATAAGCGCGATAGTCAGAGCAATATGCCAGAGAGCGAAGGCGTCGCCTCCTTGTTTTCAAGGAGCTCAAATCTACACGTCCTTCTCTTGGCCGCGGCAGAAGCACTGTGCTCCGGAGCCAGCATCAGGGACTAGGCCCTGGAGAATCCATCCCCACGCTGACTAGTGTTCTGCCACTTTTCACACGGGTGGTGAGGTAGTGTGTGAGAAGGCCGCCCCGGAGGCGTGGGGAAAAGAATGGTGAGAGGAAAAGGTCTTGTTTGTTGTTTCAATGTTTTAAGTTGTTCAACACGGACTTGGGGCTGGGCTGGTCGCGTCTCTCTGTAGCCAGGTTATCGGGTTCGCCCGCTTTCCTGTCTCAAAGGCCCCCGACTCGATTAAAAATTCTATTTTCCGGGGTCATTAACTGTTCGTCCTGTATCCTCGCGACAACGGCGGGCAGATCAAAAAAAAAATGTTAAAAAAAACTTGGATAAAAATACTAGGTAACGGAGGGCAACCGGTAGGGGACTTCTTACCCATCGCTAGGGGTGCCGTTCGAACTCCTACTTGTAGATAGCTGGGTAGTCGCAAATTCAAGCTGGACCATGCCTTCCACTACGGGTGCCTTGATCTACATGATGTGAAAACAATTGAGTACCTCCAACGTCTTAACCATTCATGGACCATGAATATCTCACTCCGTAAAACCATGCCCATAGAAGAGCAACCTATGAAGACCTACTCTCGATTAATCTATACAGTCCTTAACTAGCAGCGTGGGTACTCGTTAATATATCTCCTTGCGTTATCAAGAGGAAGATTCTACGATGGCACGATTTATAGGTGTGCAAGGGGGATCCAGTTGATTAATAGTATTCTCAGTGAAATGATAGGGGGTAGCAGAGCATCAAGATGGAACCATAACTTGGTAACATGATAAACACGAATGGGTATATTCACGTTGATATATATGATCAAATAAGTCGTTGGATTCATCGGTGTGTTAACTCGCTAATATAACGTTCTGGGGGGCTGGCCACAGTTGCGGAACAAACATATCTAGAAGAATATATACACGTAACAGTATCTACTGAACAATAACATATTATACAATGTTAAGGTCGCACAATTTTACATCGCAGTTTACATGCACTCAGTGCTCAAGCAGTAATGTAAGAATACTATGACTGATAATAGTTATATGCAAATCCCAGCTCACGACTATAGTATCTGAAGATTATATCTAAGAAGTCCGAGTATCTAATCATCCTTGGTACATAGAAAACATTAACCGCATGACAATATATCCCAAAACGACTGCACAGCGTCATACGTCGTACTCAATGAAGCAAAATTCAGTCTTGAGTTTCTCTGTCTGATAGAACGAGCCAAGTAATCATACACAAAAGTTCATACAATAGACCCTCAACGTCCGAACTCATCCGTTCTCTTCAAGCATACCCTTAATTACATTGGGTTATTATCGCGATACGCATAGGGAAAGCAACGGAGTAAACGTCCTGTAATCGTAATCGTAACCCATCTCTTCTTATAATAATGGTGATCCATAGGCACCTCACCACCTATGTAGTCTCTTCCTCCTCTCCCTCTTTGTTATACCAATGTATAGGGAGGTAGCTAGTTGATCTCACGCCTACCCTAACGGAAGGTTTCGGATCGGATTACTTCGCAGAACCGCGTACGTAACTAATACTACGTTAGCCTGAATGGTCTAAAACCGAGCTGCCTACAATCGTAAGCAGGAAGAGAGCATACGTCTGCCACATCGCCCCGAAGAAGCCCGACGGAGGCTTCTGCTCGTGGAGACTCTGGCGGCGGGCTGATGATCCAGGGTCATTGGAGCGCTTGTAGTTCATGAGGCTGTCGTAAGAGGGACCAGAGCTCTGTTCATGTGTATGTTAGTTACATGTTACTTCCTGGTGTCGTTGAGTCTCGTGTGCCGATATTGATTTGATTGGCAGTCATGAAATACTGCAGAGGTAGCTGTTCTTGCTTTGATGACGTATTCGACACGAAGAAGCGCAGTGAGACATCGAAAGGGAAACGGGGCGTAAATAGAGATAGAGAGAATAGGTACTGACTCTTCTACGACGTGATGCAGTCGCGTTGTCTTGCTGTACTCCCTGGCCGGCGGGTGCTTTGGACTTATCCATCTTGTCTCGATCGCGGGAAGATGAATGGAAATCTGGTGAAGCTTGATCAAATGATAAGAGCAGAGCAGAATATCTCGGATCTAGGTAGTCTGCTGTCGCAATCTGACTACTTAGTGATCACACAGTAGAGTAGGTATGTAGCTAGGAAGTAGAGTATCAATCTCGATTATGGAGGATGGAAAAGTAGATGATCAATCATGCCATTCGAAGCGGGGAAGAGCTTCTCTATTAATAAAGAGCCGTCCATGCCTACCTACTTCCCAAAGACAGTACTGTATACCTATGCTCACACAAAGCCAAAGCTTCCCCCCATTCTTACTGTGTGCTTGGATCATTGAACCAGTGCGCCCGCACCTCCCACACCTTCCATCCCATCCAATAGCCAGCATCGCCTAGCACGCCCCGGACAAAAACAGGCCAGAGATCGCCCCAGATAGTGTTGCTTGTCATGCGACAGCTGCTGTGCGTACAGTCCCTAGATCAGAGTAGATGGTAGTACCTCGTAGAGACGTCAGTGGTTGAGCAAGGACGCCCAGTGATGACTTCACCAATGAGGGGCTACTGTCAGCAAGCGTCGAACTCTGATTCGGCTTAGGATCCTACTCCCTCGACTCCCTAGCTGGGAGAGGCGCTTACGTTGCCACAATGAACAGGCCGTTTGCAATGCGGACTGTTCGGGGATTGATCCCAGTCGAGCAGCGTCCATGCTCTCTGACCGTCGTCCATCTCGCCCATTCTGAAGGGTCTCCCCTGTCGAGCTGTCTGCCCTGTCATGCTTACCCCGCATTTTGTCGCGTCG
This sequence comes from Xylaria bambusicola, assembly GCF_022495145.1. NCBI lineage: Eukaryota > Fungi > Ascomycota > Sordariomycetes > Xylariales > Xylariaceae > Xylaria > Xylaria bambusicola. Next base: position 384,462 of record NW_025953573.1, read on the forward strand.
ATCTAGAGATGGGCTGTTAAAGGTTAGACAGCTGCTGAGATCGGCCTTTGTACCTCTCTGACACCCTGTATTATGATGCTGCGGAATCAGGTGCTCACTTTCATCAGTGACTCGTAGATCGACACTATGATCACTAAGCAGACATCTGCTTGAAGCAAGGAGAGGGATGCTAGTTAACCGCTGTGCTTGCACATCTGACCTGACCCCGCATCGTCCAAGTACGCGTATCTTCACAGTATCATACTGTGACGATGATAATGAGGCTAAAACCTCAATATAAGCCGTAAGACTAGACGTAATGTTCCAAAGGTGAGAGACTTGCATAGCATAGATCGGTATGAACGGAACTAGGTTTACGCATCGACTACTGCGCACCGAAAATTCGTGCCAACGCCATCTTATCCCGTATCATTCATACGAAGAACACTTGACAAATTGATAATAGTCTACGCTTAGAAGAAATTATCTTGTATTATATTGTATTTATTAAACAACATCCTGTACACACAAGACACGCATCCACAACTGTGCTATACAACTTCGTCGGAATAGCTATATAAATCAGCTTTACTGGTTCTTCATAACTCAAAACCACGCTGTGCCAGACACAGGTGATGGAACGAAGACATCGACTTACCCTAATAGAACGCCGAAAACACTGCTTTCTCATGAAATATATTACCTACACAGACGGAATGTCAGTGATCGTATATACTGAGTAGCAAAACTCGCAGTATAAATGGCATATGTCAGGCTAGATGTTATGTTAGCAAAATCTTTTGTAAGAATACAACATATGCTGGTACTAACCTCATTAAATCAGATTTTGTTATGATGTTCATTTCCATATCCAATGGATAGGATCAAACAGTGTGAATAGTGCTCATCATTTTAGAGGGTTTGGATACGCAGACAAATACGAGAAATATTTACCTATCAAGCGCTGTTAGTAACAGGAACAGCTGATGATAGGTAGTATATCGGCAATGGCGAAGCACAATCAGCTGACGAAGTCTCAACAAGAAGTCTACGACGACCTCCACTCCAAGGGTTGTACGGCCTTGTTTTGACGAGAGAGGGCCGCAGGTTCGTTTATGTCCGCCCGTTCGTTCAAAGTATCCTCATGTGAAAGCACTGTATGTATGGGGAACTATGGCATACCTAGAACCGCGACAGTTAGCTAATGGTACAACAGAGCGTTGCTAGTCTTAACAAGACGCGATGACTGAGGTCAGACAAGGCTGAAACTAAAAAAACAAATCGACATTATGTATTCGGAAAGAGGAATTCCTAGGTTTGTCGTAATTTTCATCATCCCTCGGGGAAGCGTGAAGAATTGCGAAAACGTTTCAAGCTCACCTTTTAGATATTTGACATAGCTGTCCCCCAAGAGCTCGCCCGTCCAACTGTGTGATGTTCAACATCGGTTGGATGTCTATTTAACGACCTGTCGCCGCTGTTAGCTGATGGCTCAGGTTTGACTGCGACGGATGGGACCCAAGGGAAGTGATTTGCTCATGTTATTCCATTTGGGTATCCCCATGGTATTGTGGTAAGATTTGGATTGTTCAAGTTTGTTTGATAATCACAGCAAATCTTGATGTGGAAGTGTAGAATCTAACGGATTATCGACTTACAATTGAGGGTCTTGGATGCTGTTCGAGCAAGTATTAAGTTCCGAAAGGTGAATGGTCCAAGCACGACTCGCGCTGAAGGTGGCAATGCCATCTGCGGAGGGTCGACGTTGGAATGAAAAAGTATGAAGCTGAGGGAAAGTAGGAGCTTAAATTTCGCGATCTGAGAAAAAATAGTAGGTTGGATGGGTCTAGTTGGTGTCCCACATACACTAAGCTTGGATTGGTCTAGCTTGGAGTATGCTTGGAAGAAGGTGGGGGACGACCCTTGTGTGGTTGGTGTGTGGCGAAAGCTTGGCACACAGCCACACCGTAGCTACGTGTACGGTGCGGCACCCAACGTCGGCCGAGGCGGGTTTAAGAAGCCTCAGGGTCCTTGTCACTGGCGCTCCCTCCCACCGCCATTCAACCAGCGACTTCTACCCAAATCGCAGCTTTGACTGCGACATACGAACACGATGGTCGCCTCTGGTGGCATATGGGCACCGCTAGCCCTGCGGCTTGCTCGTAGCACCGCCTATAAAGCGACCAAGCTTATACGAAGCAAGCTTGCAACCATTACACGGCCCGTCAACGCCGCGGTCGAACCCGTCCTTGTCCGATCACAACCTCGCCATCCCATCCATCCGAATGCCTTTCTCCGCCAGCAGAAGAGCCGACGATGGCACTCGACCACTTCCACATACAAGAATATCGACGCCGCTGTGCGCCGATTCATGAGCACTGGCCGAATTGGTGAAACTCCACAAATCAATCGATCCAAGTTCCTCAACACCCGAACCGGCCAAGCAGTTTCTCAGATCACTGGTCGGGCTCCCTTCGCGAGCACTTTGCGGCCGAACCTTACAGGAGGTGCGCTTCCTCGTACAGCCGGTGGCTATGGTCTTGGTTCGGGACGTGTTGGTGGGGCCCGGTACTTTTCGCATGCACCCGCCTCGCAAGCACAAGTTTTTCAGAATGTATCTGCAGCGGTGCGAGCGTTCTGGATTTCCGGCCAAAAGGCACAGTTCGATGGCTTGAATCATCGTGGAGAGAAGCGATACCGCGCTGTATCGGCCCTGCAAGATGAGGCCTCCCGGAAAATGGCCTCGGTGCCCCACCACGTCGCGGGCTCCTACGTCGACTTCCGCCTAAACCCGGTCATCACCTCGCTCAGCCCTCTGGCTGGTGGATTTCCCTACCCATCTGCCGGTGTCAAGGCCCCAGCGCATGATGCCACAACTCTCAACACCGAAGGCTTCCTTGATGTGCTGTCCGTAGACTTTGCAAGGGCTCTCAAGGATCTCACCTCGACGCTAGCCGATATTAAGAAACTGTCGACGCTAGGAGACCTTCCTATTCAGCTGGAGAAAGACTTCATCCTGCGTGTTCGCTTCCCTGGCGTCGATGCTGACACAGTAGAAACTCTATGCGACGACCTCGGTCTTACGCGGGGAATTGTCCGCGAGGATTCGAATTTCGGATCTGAGATGGGCGTACCTCTAGCATTGAGGTTTCCTTATGCACCGAATGTTCAAGTAACTGGTTGTCCAGAGTTGTTGGCATTGACATCTCCTGGCGGGTCGCTCAGGTCTGAGGATAGCTTTCCCAATGAATACGAGTTGTTCGAGGGTTTCGATGGGCTTGATGGCAACCCCTGGCTATCCATCTCTGATCCAGAAGGCTATGAGTCCATGTCACCACCTCCTGTGAGCTCAGGCGAGCATTGCTCTGAAGAATTCGAAGGGTTAGAGGGCGTATACCGGTTCCTGGAAGAATGTGACCGAGTCCAAGGAAGGCATGGGACCACGGCTTAGGTATTTTTGTTAGCTTGACAAGTTTTCAGGCGATTTGTTTTCTCAAGATTGCTTTGCGTTAGCTGAAAGGGACCGGGAATGATTATGAAGGAATAAGCACGCTCTTTGTATCAATATTTTATATCCTTGACCGAAGAACATTTTGGTCTATAAATAGCAGTTTCATATGTTTACCACTATCGACAACCTGAATTTGATTTGAATTGAGTGCTCTTTTTTATGTGAATGCGGCTTACGCTAAGTGCAAAAATTCTGCAATGATTATGTAGGCCTTCCCGGATTGTAGGCCTGCAGGTGTAAAAATCAGTTGTTTGGGTATCTTCGACAAGCATAGGCTAGTTATGTCATTTCAACTGTGGTGGATACTGTCCAGGATCCAATCGTCTATCCATCCCTCACGCGTCAAATCTTGTCTTCCGTGTCCCTGTGCTCGGTGGCTGAGGCGTTTTACTATCTTTTGTGGACGTTTCCGATGGTACAAACTTGACAGGTGCACCCGTTGGCCTCGCTTTCGCCTGCGCGCTTTCACTCTGGCTTTGACGCAGTTGCTCCTTATACGCATGTCTAGGGAACATATCCGGGTCCCAGAGGTCGACAGGTAGCGTGGTACGATACTGATCGCGATTATCAAGCTCGACGAACGCCAGGAGCTTATCCGCAAGTGCTGGGTTCTTCATTGATGTGTTGTCAGCTAATCGTGAGTTGAAATGCACCCCCTTCTTCTTCAGCTCAAGGAAGTTCTCAAACTTCTTGCTCGTGACTGCAGAAGGTGATCCAGGCGGCGAAGGTGGGATGTCCATGTCCGGCACCGTGGGTAGCGTGAGGTCACGCAACAGCGCACGCGTCGCCGTATATGGAGATCCTGGGGGTAGCTGTAGTTCTACAGCTGTTGGGTCTTCTTCCAATGGTGGGAAGCTGGGTCCTGAAGTAGGCCCTAATTGTGGCCCATAAATGGAATGTTTTTCGTCTAATTTTATGTCAGGTTGTGAGCCCTTGAGAGTTTCTTTTGTAGTAGTGTCTAGCAAAGCCAAGTTTAGGACGAAGAGCTTCAAAGTTAGTGCTGGATTTGAGATTAACGTACCTTGTATGCTGTCTGTGTCAGCTGTGTCCGCTTCAGTCCTCCGCAATGGCTGGTCTCACCACAATCAGTACTGTTCTTCACACCTGTTGGACCAAGTCCAGGATACACTCATCGTCTACTCATACCTCTGGTGCGGGCTGTGCAGGTTGAGGCTTCACCTCTTCTTCCTCATCACTGCTCTCGTAGGCTACGAGGCCAGCCATTATGAATTGATAGAAGCGCAATTCTTTCGATTGAGTAACCAAAAGCTTTTCAAGATAGTTTCTTTTCCAATCTCCTCGTTTTACTTTTTGGGAAATGAAACTGCAGGATTCAACATCTGGTGTAGAAGCAGAATCAAGATTGGTCAAGTAGCCTACCTACATGCAGATGATAGGTACGTAGATGAAATATGTGGAGTGTGTATGCTCATCAGCTCAGAACAGCTGGCAATCAGCTGGTACCCAATCAGCTACAAAGCAGTACTGTTACATTCAAACCTGAAGTTGCAAGGCAGAAGAACTGACGCGCAGCTACGCCTACGCTAGGTACCTGCCTACCTAAACCAAGCTCCCGCAATGGGTTGGTTGACCTCAACCTGGAGCTTCACCTCACTCTCACAATCACGATTATACAGCTCCCACAACCACCCACGATCCGCTTGACCTCTACGGTTCCTCGTATTCTAGCACTAGACACCCCAGTCTCTTTCAGACCAAGATGGATCACAGACCGCATGCTTGGGGCCGTGTAAGTCAGCCATGATCTGCCCACCCATTTGCCGGGTACCTCCATCCAGCTCGAGACGACGAATGCTAATCCAAGCCTGCCAGCCCAGAGACGATGTCTACGGTGCCTATGATGCCTCATACATGCAGCCCAACAACGGGCCTAACCAACACACACAATCACCCATCGTCACCGGAACCTCGGTACTAGGCATGAAGTTCAAGGACGGCGTCGTCATCGCCGCTGATAACCTAGGTACGTCAACATATTCATATCCATACAACTATCTGTCCTCACCCCAAACTAACACAACTATCTCTAGCCTCCTACGGCTCCCTAGCCCGGTTCACAGACGTCAAGCGTCTCCGTACTTTCGCCGACTCGTCGGTCGTCGGGTTCGGCGGCGACGTATCGGACATGCAGTACCTCGACCGGCACCTGACGGAGCTCGCCATCGATGAGGCGTACACGAGCACGACGACGACCTCGAACGCCCAGCCGACGCTCAACGCGCGGAATCTGCACAAGTACCTGTCCAAGCTCATGTACCACCGCCGGTCCAAGTTCGACCCGCTGTGGAACCACCTGCTCGTCGCCGGCCTCGACGAGTCGGGCGCCCCCTTCCTCGCCGCCGCCGACCTGCTCGGCACCACCTTCACCTCACCCTCCCTAGCCACCGGCTTCGGCAGCATGTTGGCGCAGCCCATCATGCGCAACCTGGTGCCGGACGAGGCCGCCGTGGCGAACGTCACACGCGAGCAGGCCGTGGACTGCGTCCGGGAGTGCATGAAGGTCCTCTTCTACCGCGACGCTCGATCGCTAGATGCATACTCCTTGGCCGTCGTGACTAAAGACGGCGTCGAGCTGAGTGAGACCGAGAAACTCGAGAACCAGAGCTGGGCCTTCGCCGACCGTATCAAGGGATACGGCACACAGACCGTGTAAAAGACCTGACAATAATCATCGTCTAAATGGTGTGTAGATAACTAGAACGATGCATATCATGATCAGGATAGGCGGGACTCCGTTTGGGATTGTGCCTCGTACAGGACCCAACCTGGGAACTTCCTCGTGGGAAATCAAGGTCTACTTACCTACCTAGGATACCGCGGCATCGGCCTACTCCCCTTTCACTTTACGAAAGTCCACGTCTAGATATGGGATGAAGACAAGGATGCGATAGAGTAAACTACAAGCTTAAGACATGGTCATGTAACACTAGGTTGGTTACCAACCATACGCATCGCGCTATAATCCATCACATTTCATGACATTCGCTCCTGCGCCTTGTGAAATTATAAACCTCCCAGACATGGGTTTTTGACCATATCTGCTGAAAGAGGATATCTCTTGCTCTAAAAGAATTAACCGTACTCACTTTTAAGAAAGAAAATTCTTCGACTACTAAAGTGGTCGGTTTATACGCTTGTATATATGAAGGTTTTAGTGAGAAAACTGGCAAGTGCACAGATTCGACTGTCTAGTAGGGGTATGCAAGAATATGCCCGCCGCATCAAACTTTGTGCTATTGGCAGACGACTCTGTATACATGAGGAGTACATATCATCTTTTTGGTATCCAAGGGGCAGAATTGGTTTCACATGGCGATCTATTAGTGATGTAGGTCATCATTTAGTAACATGTGTCATCCATCTTCGGGTTTGCTTCCTGCCCGCGTACTGCATCCAGAGTGAACCACCCAGACATGATCTGGTATGCGTATGTTCTCGCTCTCTATATGAGACAGAACCAACGAATTCGCTTCGTCTAAATTTTTTCGTAAATCACAGGCAAACAAGAACGCTTATGTGTTATCCCATCCCAGCCATCAACCAAGTCCTTTTGAAGCCAACGCCGCAGTGAACGTCGACAACCTTTAATCAGAAGTCGCAGCTCTAAAAATGCACAAATGCAGATGTTTACTCGACAGTTACTGATTTGGCCAGATTTCGAGGGAAATCAACGTTCAAACCCTCCATAACAGCAAGCCAGTATGCAATCAGTTGAAGCGGGATAACGTTCAGAAGACCTTGAAGACAGTCGACAGTTCTAGGGACTTCTATCTTCTCGGCCTCGCTAGCTCGGAACTCCTCATCATTAGGATTGCAAATGACGATAGGCTTGCCACCACGAGCAGCAACTAAAACTTGGTTAGTATCCGAACGTACTGAATGGAAAGGGGGCGTTCATACCTTGTTGGTAGGCATTCAATGACTTCTTGAACAAATCATCACGTGTCAGAATCATAATGATGGGGAGCGACTCATCAACTAGAGCCAAAACGCCATGCTTCAGCTCGCCGGACATGACAGCTTCACAGTGGAGATATGAAATCTCCTTGATCTTCAAAGCACCCTCAAGAGCGGTGGAGTACTGACTGCCACGGCCAAGGAGCAACAGAGACTTCTGGTTCTTGAAGGTTTTGGCGCAAAGTTCCTTAATAGGCTGGTCAAGCTCAAGGATTTGTTTGATTTGGCCAGAGATCTTAGACAGGCCATCAATGATCTCCTCTCGCCTCTTGATCTTGGAAGCTCGGTCTTCGCTAAGAGACAGGGCAAACATGACCATAGCAACAAACTGGGAGGTGTAGGCTTTAGTAGAAGCAACACCGATTTCAGGCCCAGCATTGACGTGGACACCACAGTGGGTAAGAAGCGAGATGGATGAGCCGACGACGTTGACAATGCCGACGGTCAAGGCGCCGCGCTCCAAGCAGTATCGGAGTGCCATCAATGAGTCGGCGGTCTCACCAGACTGCGAAACAAACACGCAGGTGTCATCACGGAAAACAGGGGCCTCTCTGTCAAGGAAATCGGAAGCCAGTTCCACTGCAATTGGAATCTCCGCGAGCTCCTCAAAGATGCCTCGCACTGCCATGCAAGAGTGATAACTAGTTCCACAAGCAATGAAGATAATACGACGGCAGCGTCGAATCGTGGCAATGTATGATCTCAACCCACCGAGGGTGACAGTCTTGTTCTCCACATCAAGACGACCTCTCATAGTGTTGACGACTGACTCGGGCTGCTCGAAAATCTCCTTTTGCATGAAGTGGTCGAATTTACCCTTCATGATTTCTTGGAGCTCTAGCTCCAAAGTCTGGATGCTGCGGACGTTGGATGTACCGTCAGCCTTCTTCAGACGGTGGATGTTCAATGAACCCTCGTGAATGTGGGCAATGTCATCGTCCTCCAAGTACATGACCTTCTTGGTGTGCTCCACGATGGCAGATGGATCAGACGAGAGGAAGAATTCAGCGGGCATAGGCATGCCATCGTCGGTCATGAAAGCCCGGGATTGTGAGCGGTGGAGCAGTGACTTGTCGGGAGCACCGAGTAAAGCGGCATTGGGAGTCAAGAGACCACCAGACTGTTTCTTAAGAGCCACATTTTGCGAGGCAGCCTCAGCGGGCAACGCGCCAGTGTCATCCGAGTACTCAACATCGACAAAGTCGACCTTCATACGCTTTTGTGTCTTCACGCCAATAACTAAGGGCGAACCCTTGCGGGCAGCAACAACTTCGTGAGGGAAGTGAACCGACTTGATCAACAATCCGTAGGCACCCTCCAGCTCTGAAATAACTGCCTTAGCTAGGTCGACAAAGTCAATGTGTGGGTGCTGGTCATATATGTACTTGGCGAGCTTCGCGATACATTCTGTGTCGGTCTCGGTTTCGAATTTGAAGCCCTTGGCCTGCAGCAAGGTCTTCAATTCCTTGTAGTTTGTGATGATACCATTGTGGACAACGGAGAATTCCCAGGTGGGGTCAGATCTACGGAGAAAATATAAAATTAGCACAGGGATTCGTCAGCGTTGGCGATATGGAAGCGTTGGCATGTATTTACCGGTGGGGATGGCAGTTCAGCCGAGATGGGGGACCGTGAGTAGCCCATCGGGTGTGAGCGATACCGGCATGGGAATCAAAAATCTTGGTGAGGTCGGGCTTAGATTCATCGATCAGCTGCTTGAGTTTGGCGACCTTGCCAACCTCCTTGAATGCGAGGACCTCGTTCTTCTTGTCGCCATCAACCGCTAAACCAGCCGAATCGTAGCCACGGTATTCAAGGCGGGAAAGGCCTGTGAACAGCATGTGGTATTAGCTTCCAATCCAGCTCGCGGGGCACGAAACGCCACAGGTCACAGCCACTGAGGGGGTTCAGATCTCACCATTGACTAGGGTGTCGAGAATAAACTTCCTGTCCTTCTCGACCAGGTAATTAATGTAACCGAAAATTCCACTAATTGGTTGACTCGAGTCAGCACGGTGATGATCAATTGGCGGTGGCTGAATGCATTGCTGCAGTCACTTGAGCGGGATAAAAGAGGGGTGTGGTTGAGACGGTAGCATGATTTAGTCGGGGCTTGTAGAATGGCCAGCAAGCAAGCAAGCAAACAAGCAAACCATGCCGTGTGCCGAGACGCGGAGGGCCCCAAGTTCTGGCCCGAGTCGGTGAAGAGCGAGGACGAAGTTACGGGAGCGCTTGACATGGGGGGTTGGCACGCACGGGAGGGGAAAGAGTCGGTCAAACATACCACATTGTGCTCTCGGGAATGTACAGTCAGTACCTCTTATGCAGAATACCAGGAATGAGCGGAGATCTGTGTAGTCAACAGAAACTATATGTACTGTTGGCAGTAGTTCTGTATGGTCTCGAGGAGCACAGCAAGGGGAGCTGAAAGAGATGGAGATGGGGATGAGGAGAACGGATGGGTATGAGAGAGAGAGAGCGAGAGATGGACAGAGGAGATGGACAGAGACAGACAGAGAGAGAGGAGAGAATGAGACCAAGGCAAACTAGAAGAACTGGTCTGGGGGCTGAGGGTCCTTTATCTAGTATTATAGACGGAAAACCCGAAGATCAGAATGTAGCGTAGCGAGCGTTGCTATGCAGCAGCAGCAGCGGCGGCGGCAGCTGGAGCAACACGCGGTGAATCGGCGCCCTTGCTGATGACGGTGGTGGTGGTGTGGAGGCACCAAGCAAATCAGATGCTCTGAAAGCACACACTACATACTACGTATGTACCTACCACCACCACCACTACCTCCGGCCCCTCTCCTACTACCTAGATGTAACAAAGGCGTTGCGGCGGGGGGGATTTCTTCTTTGTTCCCTCTGCTCTGGCCAGACTGGCTGTTGCAAGTAACCTATGTATGTACCCAGTACCTTCATGATGTTAGGTGGGGTTGGGAATCCAAACCCTCCAACCCTCCAATGTTCATGGTGGACCGGGCGACAGGCTGAGGCCAAGTGCATATCTCAAGTACGGTACCCGCATCCAATTGTCGTATATCGCACATGCATACATGTACCGGTAGTATGCCTCTACTGTATTATGTATGTATATGTATGTAAAGTAGGTACTGCTAGGTACAACCCATACCCATTCTACAAGTACCATACTTCCAAGTTATATTTGGCGTGGCCGTTGGGTTTTATAGTACATGTGTCTAACTGCGCTGCAGTACATAAGGTACTATGTAGGGCATAGATATCTAGCATTCAGATAAAAGCATAAGGCCGTCTAGGCTACTTACAAGAGGTGCGACATGGCAGAGAAGTACTGGGTAGCGTACCTATGGCTGTATCTACGGATACGAGTCGCTTACTCCCTTCTACATAGGTAGTAGGTACTTGAGTATCTAGGTATGGATGCCAGGTGGAAGCTGGGACTCTGAGGTGAGCACAAACAGAGGGGGAGGCCTGGAAAGCAGGTACGTAGGTACTTACATATACACATGTGCAGGCCAGCTACAGGAGAACATTTGCTCTGGATCTCGATCATCTTCATCACCTCGCATCGTCAATATTAAGACGAACAGCTTACTTACGTAGTTATACGTAAATACTGATATTATATACTATAGGTATATTACTTACATATGTCCTGGGCAGCCAGTTGATTTCCTCCCTCTTAGCACATGCATCAAGCTGGCAGCTTATGCGTTTCATCGCAGCCACGTACACCACCAAATGGTTTCATGTGCTCGCCAATTGCACCGATCGTCAATATCGATGGTGCCGCAAGCTAGCGAGGCTTCTAGATACGCTACTTCCATTGCGATACCTAGTACTTACGATAGCAGCATACCGGTACCATGGGAAATTCGATGAGCAATCTTCATACGAGCCCTAAGGGTGATATCGACTTGAGCACAGCCTCTCCATAGCGTCCAAATCAATAGTACCCTTCAGCGACAAAAGACATGCCATTGCCGGGCTGGTCGGGCATACCGTCGTTGCTTGAATGGACCTGGCTGTTTTTTCACGTAGTGCAAATCCTATGTCATGCAATTGGAGCCGTCGCCATCGCCAATACCGGCAGCTCTTCGTGTTCAGTGGGCGTTGTGGGTAGCACCCCTGACAAAGCCAGGCCAGCAAGACTTGAGATGCCGCCGCTTCTCGCTAATTGGGACCGGGGTCCAGACCCTGCTCTTGGGGCTGTACAGCCTGCTCGCCTGGCTTACATGTTATTGGTATGTATGGTCTGGTATCGTGGTGCAGGCCACAGCTTTTTTTGTGCCTGAGCTAGCCGAGCTAGCTATCAGCAGATCCCAGCTCTGGGCGCCCACACCCGCGGCGCGGTCGAATGCTACGCTGCAAGCACTGCAGCTCGCACTACATAGGTACGCTACCTATTTCATCGGAACTACGACCATGTGCGAATGTAAACACCCGCTGGCTTTTAGCTATTACCAATTCCGTGCGACAATCATGGAGATCAGTCTGCGAACACGAGCAGTGACGCCATTTTCAAAGAAAAAAAAGGGGGATCTGAAGTACAGGATACTGAAGTACATTAGGGCAAACGTCCGTTGTTTGGTATTGTGTCCCCTCTATTCCCGACATGTCGTCATACGAGAATATCTGGAATATGGAATACCTGTCCTACCTATCTTCAAATTCAATGAAATACGCAGGTACACATGCCCTGGTTTCGATTAGACTACCTCCTACAGCCTATAATATTGGTCCTTTTACCTGTCTGTTACGATAAGCTTAACCTTACTAGGAAACCATCGTTGGCAGCAACCTAATCGTTGCTTGTCAGACAGGACGATAGCTTCTCACCTCAGACCTTGAATCGTTCGGCATCCCACCAATCCTAAGGCCTACGTATAGTCCTTAGCCAACTTCCATGTGAATAATCCTACACAGTCGACGGGTCATTCCAAAGAACCCAGCAGTTTGCTAGTTAGCTTTCGGCCGATAACAAAAAAGGGCGCCTCTACGCATTACCCCACCTAGCTTGCATTATCAACTAATGCTGGTGATTGGTCACCTTTGTTTAGAATCTCAATAGATATCGCCAACCTCTTTACAAAGCCTTCAAGGCAATAACTAACCTACAAAGGCGCGAACCCACTCGGAAGCTGTTATAATCACGCGCGCTTCGAATCATAGCCGATTCACGTTAGGTAGTAGTCCTCGTAATGGTGTCGACACTTTCCCTAACCCATGACTCTGTCCGCCACGAGCTCAAGGTGCCTGGCGCCAATTTAGTATTCGAGCTATAACATCCAGCGAAGTGGGATCTTTCGGCAAAACCATAGCCACAAGGTCCCTAGGCCCACCGGCCAAAAGCGTTGTTGGCGGAGCTGTCCGCCGGCTTTGTAGCGCCAGAAAAGGGCAATTCGGCCAATGCTAGCCACCATAGCGGAGAGGGACGTTGATCCAAGAATAGCAACTTCGCCGCCGAGCCGCCTTTTGGATCATGCGGCTTGGAGAAAAATTCATTTGGGAAGCTTCTTCGTGAGCATTCTGGTGCACTTCCTCCCGCCCGCTGTTTTGCACCGGTTTTGAATGCTCACGACATCAACATCGCCTTCTGAGACTAACAGCCAACTACTCGAGCTATTGATTCTAACAGGAATTTACGAGCCTTGGCTTCAGACCTAAGCAACATTGATACATTATGTCTGACTTAATCCCACGTGCTGCAAGCTATCAGTCTAGTTCGTGAGCAACAAGTCAACCAGCACAGCTTCTTCAGCCGCGCATTCAGGCAAGGCGAAATCTCACATACTCTCTCTCAGAAGAGCTCAAGTCTGGATCATAGGCAGTCTTTATCAGCCGCATCTCAGCTCGCTCAGCTCAACTCCGCATTTTTATAGAGTTCGACTCCCATTTCAAACGTGCCTCCCACGTGCCAGGAATGATTCTATTCCGGCTTATTTCATGACCTCGCTGGCGACGTGTATCTGTTGGCTCTTCACTACATGTATATACATACTACGGTTCACATAGAGCTAGATGATACGTGACTAGAGTGCATGTATCTATATATCTTACATCTAAAGCTGTCTGGTTCAGGTAAGACATACTGCACCTCACTGCTCTCGCTTGCGTCGTCTATGCATTTACTTGATGTCAGTGGCAGGCTGGGTATCTCACGTGAAGAGTATAACTACAAGGTTATCAATGGGTGACTCGACATTCCGATACTTCAGTCCAGAAAAAATAATAATGTAGACCTAGATGGAGTGTGCAAGAGGCGGGGAGTATAAGTGGTAACCCTATCCGTACCAATTCATATGGTATCTACATATTTATTTACCTATCTCTCTGTTCATTTATTTATTCATTCATTCTTTCTATATATATGTATACACCCAATCGCCAATAACCAAGAGATACCTAAACATACTGACTAGGGGGGAAATACCAAGTATCTAACTCTTTGATAATTCTTAGCCGACGGTATTAGCATAGGAGTAAGTGCAGGGTGTATGTCGATTCCAGATGTAATCAAGGTCTGTCTCGAAGGAAGAACATGATTTCCGCACCGATGCCGTGGGATAGATACTATGCCCTAACGTTTCTACATCCGCTGCAACTTACGTGGCGTGTATATAGTCGCTTATTCCTTTGGTATTATGTATATGTGTATACTCATACTTATTCTTGATATGGTCCCGGACAGGACCCGGAGATATTGAGATTGCACTTAGGACATAATCAGATGTAATACGGGGATAATGAACTCTTCTTTATCTACTTGAGTTGTCCAATACTGGTATCTACTTCCCTAGGTAAGCGATATCTAACAAGACACTTATATAAGTAGGTAATTACTCGCCCATGTGCGCCCGCTAGAGAGTTAGAAGAGCCTGTGTGTGAAGGGACCATTACACACACCTACATACACACACATTAGCCCCAACCCTCGAAACACCCAATCCAACAACAAGAAGCAAAGCATCATATTCCAGCTCAGTGTATATACCACATCCATCATCCAACGAGGCACAGACAGACAGGCAGAAGATCCTACACCTACCTACCTACCTACCTACCTACCTACCTACCTACCTACCTACCCACCCATCCCACGAACACAAGACAAGTTTACCCCGTCCGTACAGACGTGCTCACCTCATATCAAAATAATACAACCCCGTAAAAGAAAGAGTCAATACAAGTTCAACATCAACCACGAACAGTGGTATTCGATAGATAGGTAGAACCTTATATACCTACCTACTCTCAGTCTAGGAGCGACATGCATTCCATTTTCCATTTCACATAACACGGTAAGCACAAAGTAATAAACGAACGTCAAAAAAAAAAATCACAGATCAGAGGAAAGTCAGATCTCATCAAAACGTACCCCGATTCACCGGAGCCAGTAAACGACGAACACTTTCTTTCGTCCCGTGTCTGCGGAGACAGACAGAGAGACAGACAGGCAGGTAATGTCTAGATATAGGTTCCATAGAAGTACACATTGTTGCACCAGAGGCAGATTCCAATCACCCTTGATCAGTCCGTCAATAAGCTCTCTTTTTCTCTCGTGCAGATTCTCGGGCGCTACGTAGTTAACCCCATCTATGTGTTCATGACTTCCCGTTATCGTTCTCTATCTAACTTAAACCCCCCAAGTCCTCACAGCTTCTGGTACTCGAGCTTGCCTTCCAGTTTCTTGGCCTCTGCTAGTTTCCGCACGGCCTTGTTGAAGTCGTCTTGGTTGACGGCGTCGCGATAAGCCTTGATTGCGAAGAGGCCGCTGGATGAGGGGGATATGGTTAGCAAGCTGTCGAGCATGGATGGGGGTTTAGAAAGTGGAAATACGTACGCCTCGGTTACGACGTTGCGCAGATCCGCACCGTTCAAGCCATCGCTCATCTTGACGACGCTTTCAAAGTCGATGTCGCCTTCCGTCACGACGCTCTGGGCGTGAATCTTGAGGATCTCGAGGCGGCCGACCTCGTTGGGCAAGGGGATCTCAATCTTACGGTCGAGACGTCCGGCACGTAGCAGCGCTGGGTCTAGAGTGTCGGGCCGGTTGGTGGCCATGATGATCTTGGTCTTGCCGAGGTAATCGAAACCGTCGAGTTGGTTCAGGAGCTCCATGAGCGTCCGTTGAATTTCTCGATCGGCACTGGTACCCTCCGAGAACCGACGTCCACCGATGGCATCTATCTCGTCCATGAATATGATGCAGGGCTCGTGCTCCTTCGCATATCCGAACATCTCACGGATCAAGCGCGCTGACTCCCCAATGTACTTATCTACAATAGCTGATGATACCACTGTACGCGAGGATAGTATGTTAGTTACCGTGTTTGAGGGGGAACTTTCAAGCATGGAATGGCCATACCCTTTAAGAAATTTGTCTCTAAACTGCTGGCGACGGCTCTCGCTAGTAGAGTCTTTCCCGTTCCCGGAGGACCATACAATAGCACACCTTTCGGCGGCTTGATGCCTACTCTCAGGAATAGCTCTGGGTTCTTCAAGGGCAACTCGATAACCTCGCGCAACTCTCTGATCTGATCGTTGAGACCACCGATACCCGCAAAGCTGACCTGGCCGGGGTCCTCTAGCGACATGTTGTAGACGAGGGGGTCGACTTCGCGCGGTAACATCCGCATGATGGTAAGTGTCGTCATATCTAGGGCGACACGGGTCCCTTGCTTCATCTTCGCCTTGTCCACCTTTGATCTACAGCCGACGACGTACCTAGGGCCCGAGGACGCTTTTACGATGACTGTGGAAGTGAGGAAGTAAGTCAGTGCACTGTCTTATCGATCCGTCACAGAGCAGCCGCGGCGCTTACATCTCTCATCGTCCAGCTGCTTCAAGACTTCGCCAATGATCTGGCCTACACTTTGGAGTGCCTTTATGTTCTCTTCCGTCTGGTTGTAGTCTCTCTCTAGACCCTTGATCTCTAATCGTAGTGCCTTTAGCTTTGATTCCCACTCCCGCGACTCGATAAGTTTGGACCGGAGAGCTTGCAGGGCTCCCTCTCTTTCCTGATCGGAAGCCATTGCTACTGTTCGCTAGAGATCTAAGTGGTGTTATGCTGGTTTTGGATGATACGGAAAATGCAGGCGAATTCGGGAGAAAGAAGGGCTAGTATGCTGAGTTGGTTCGGGGTGATGCTGAACAATTGAAGAGTGGTGAAGCTTAATTGCGAGGCGACGGCGGGAGGCTCCGAGGCTGGTAACAGATGTTGTCTCTGTCCGTCTACAGTAGGTGCCAAAGATGACGAACAGCTTGGGGTGCCTGCAAGGCTAGTAGACCCGATTTTTAGATACATGGGTACTAAATAGTAAATAGGGACTTACTGGCTGTAATTGTTTCTCTACCACCACCGTACATATACAGTATCTGCACCGTGACGCAGACAATTATCTGACAATACTACATTCTGAATTCTTATGAACAAGCTTTACAACTAACCATATCTGCAGACATTCATCGCATCTGGGGTGGGTTAAGTTCTTTAATGTGCTTAATAGCTCAATGGGGGCAATAATGGGCAGGACGTTATATGGAGTACCACCGTTCCTTTTCCTTGAGTCACATGCCACATGCTCTGGGTATATTCTACTATGACGCCTATGACAATATGAGATATACAAGGGAAAGAATAACATGTAGCCGGTCAGCCTCGCTCTGAATCATGTAGTGAACATACTTCAGTTCGCTCATACCCAGTAAGACATGATCCATCTTTCTATGCTTCCAGCACCTTATCATTATCATGATCATAAAGCCTTGAAGGCAGGTATTGGCCTTATATAGCCCGCCTTAGCTTTTCTGCCAGTCAGCTGAGATCTCCTCTCTGACTTTACGGCACCACTGCCAGATAGCCGCCTCGAAGTCTTTCCAGGCCTCAGGCTGACTATATACGACACCTTTCACGTCCACTTTGAGCACCACCTCCCATCGCAGCTCGGCTGCTTTGATCCAATATCGCAGGTTTTCAGCACATCGATATGGCTTCTGCGTATCTGTATGGAATGTCCCAATGGCACCAAAGCGTCGCCGCGACTTCTTAACAGCGGCATTGTGTAGCTTGACAAGACGGAGCCCATTCTGTAGACTTGCTAAGAATGGGGTCGGTAGTTCTGTTGCCGAATCAATGGGTGTCCACGGTGGTAGCGGATCAGCTTCGCCATCGATGGACGATAGAAATGCAATTTCACGCTCGATCTCGCGACCTGTCCAGTCACCCTGCAGCCACGTCCAATTTGTCCTCTCAGTCTTTTCAGCCGTCTCCAATTCCTCATCCTTCTGCAACATTGCGCGAATATTAGCGATCCACGATGTCATCACCTTCAGCTCATCCTCACGGTACCCGCCAGCGAAATTCCTAGTCGCCGTATGCTTCAGTACTTCCATGACAGAGAGCAATTCGGTTCGAATCTCCTTTTCCGACTTGATGGTGTCCAAACGGTCTGGGTGCTCATGTGCCGTATAATACAATTTGGCGGCTTGAATTGCTAGCGTCATCACATCAAGTACTTGCATACCCTGGATCTCATACCAGCTCGGCCCAGGCTTTGGGGACGCGGTGGTAGATTGCGGCGACGAAGCCGTTGTAGGGGAGGACACAATTTCCTTCAAAACTTTAGCTGCGTCATCCAATGTTTTGGTGAGACTGGACTTCAGCTCCTCAATCGTGGGCGGTTTGACAATCGGCTTTTCTCTGTGCATGTAGGTACTCGTTGTTGGTGGCAACATGTCAACTTCCACCTCCTCGTACTCATCTGAGTCGAAACGATCATGGTCAAAAGTAGGCGACTCGACCATAGGCTCCTCGCCGAAGTTCTGCGCTGGCAGATCTGGACTACTAGCCATAGAAGCATATGATGAATCGCCATCCAGTGGCCCAAGTTTGGGGCTCAATAGAGAGCTATCCAATGATGACAGGTCCAAGGTGGCTTTAGGGTGCCGTTTCCTAGCCAGCTGCCCACCTTTCCCATCCAAGAGACCTGTCCGGGCAAAGTAATACTGCAGATGTGATATACTTCCCAAGCTCAGCACGCTATCTCTGTGCCTTGCACTTGCGGCAAAATCGGTGCCTTGTGGTCTTGAGTAGCCGCGACGCTTAGGTGGCCTTTCCAAGTTTAGACTGGATTGACGGGAGGAGGCGAAGCTAATATCAGACCGCCGCGACTGATAGCTCGAGGATGATTTGCGGGAGTACGGCTCGCTGCCTATAGAGTCTCTGTAGGAACCATCTGTGCTCGACGCCCGCGATATGGAAGAGCCTGTGGATAAGCAGCGTGATATGGGCGCTCGCGAGTCTCGAGTGCGCATGGGAGTCGACTCGGGCGAAGGCGAGTCGCAACGTAGAGTGGGTGGCTTGTCGTGACTGGCAGCCATCTTGTCGTCGTGTTACCGCAGGAGACAGTCAGTGATCTCGGTATTCAAGCCCACCAAGCACAAGATGATCGAGAGCTAGGTGTCTAGGACGAAGACCCGAAAGGAGTGGTGTAATGCTAGAAAGGTCTGGCAAAGTCGGCAGTCGGGTGTAACGCTGTCAAACAGAACTTGAAGGAAAGTCGCAGTAGAATGAAGCTGCTCCACAGCTTCGAACGTGGCAGAGTTTCGGATGCGACGTGGGTTAAGAGGTGGATTAGTCGGGGGTGGGAGAAGAGTAGGTAGAACCTCAGAAGGCGAGAGGGTTTATTCTATTATGCAAGGAACACAAAGTTTGGAGACTGAAACATGAACGAAATGTGTCGGGTTAGGCAAAGACCACGGGACAGGCAGGCAGGTCAGCATTAGTGTAGGTATTAATATAGATGGATAGAAGCTCGCACACATAATAAATCGGGGAACAATAATCAAGAATAAGCTGTGAAGACCACAAGATACCTATAAACAATGATCGTGTGTGCATTTGCAGACAATAAGCAACGAGCAATAAAGCAATAAGGGGTCATTGCCATGACCTTGGCTTACCCCTTTGAGTCTGGCTTGTTCGTTCATGTGTTCGATGCTAGTGGAAGGTTACCTAGGTGGAGGGAGGGGTGGAGAGACCGTATCTCCAACAGAGAGATGGAGATAGGTACATGTCCCGGGTCCTGTCTCTGTCCTGGCCTGATAGGTACCTCTGCTTGAAGTATACCAATGGTGAGTATTCTAGCAAACGAGGAGTGCTTCAGTACCGGCGGTGTAAGTATCTCTCCATCATTGATCATTGATCCCGAGCGGAGAAATGAGACAGCGACCTGGAGATTTGCACCCGTAATTTATTCTTAGGTGCTTAGCTTACGTGCTAAATGCCTTTGGTCAGGGCAAGAGGCCAGGGCCCTATTACTAGTGTACACTAAGTGGTGCGCACACTTACCAATCAGAGTTGCGCTGTTTGCTGCCGTTCCGATCGCGTCGGACTTTGTACGATACGCGTACCATAAAGGAAGTCATTTAGCTGTTGCGTTAATGCTCTTGTTGTAGTAGTTACAATGCCTTGTAAAAGCCGTACCGCCCGGGTCTTGAAAGGCGTAATGATGATGCTCTTATCATTATATATTGCTTCCTTGTCGTGATGGGAGCTTGTACATGTTTGGCGAGTTGGGCTTTGTCAGTTCTCTCAGAACAAAGTAAACAATCTCGGCATTCAAAGTAAATTAAGGCCTGCCGACTTGTCCGGGCAACAAGATTTGATGACATTCCTCGAACGTTTACAGTACCGAGTACGCAGCGCTGCTTTCAAATCTGTACGTATCCACCTCCATAAGTAAGTAGGCTATTCATAGCAATACAGATCTACCAGCTGCCGTGCCGGGTCTAGATATAGATATATAAATCTACCGACCTACTGTAGAGTATGCCTGTTACTGAGTCATTATAAATCATTATTCGCGTAACCCATCAGACCGATGGATCGATGTTGTGGTTACTAGTAAGTGGTCGGAGCTTAGGTGGCGTCCCCCAGTAGCGA
Source organism: Xylaria bambusicola (assembly GCF_022495145.1). Classification (NCBI taxonomy): domain Eukaryota; kingdom Fungi; phylum Ascomycota; class Sordariomycetes; order Xylariales; family Xylariaceae; genus Xylaria; species Xylaria bambusicola. Next base: position 404,858 of record NW_025953573.1, read on the forward strand.
CTATTCCACGCAGAATTGCAAGCCGGCTGGATTCGAACAAACCGATTGACAATTCGCGAAAGATGAGAGCCTGAAAGCGTGCTGACTTCTTTGACTGAGGATGGATATCATATTCTCCCATACCTAGTTGTTGTGCATGGTAGACGGTCTTATCCTCAAAGAAGTTTGACGCCTTCTCAATACACTTGACTGCCAGACCATGATCGATGCGACGAAATTGTATATTAGCTTACTTCTTATGCCGATCTCCCGCAATTAGCTGCCACCGATGGTCGCAAAAAGCAAGGCCATGATGTCCCCCGCCAACCCTTGCTATGATGCCTACCATTGTAGGTATGTGGTTGTTCTGCAATGGTGTATCAGGACACAACGAGATAGGTACTCGTACAGTAGATGGTTAGCGACCAGTATTACATGATTTTGATTGTGTTCCCGTATACCTCAAGAGACCACCTAACTACTATGAGAATGGAACACTAAAGGTTACTATATATGTAGGCTAATACGCTGTTGTTGTGCCACCATCGTCCCATTGCCAACAGTCTATATGTATATGTAGATTCGATATTATCTCCTGCATGGAGGCTTTCCGTCGTCATCAATATCAAGGCGAAGTGCCAAACATCACGCTCCTAGCATGGTTCATCCCTTTGATGCATCGCATCCGATTGGCTGCTGCTCTATCACCAAGTAGGCAAAGCAGGCATCGGAGTGCAAACCACGAGGGTCGGTCGCAGTAGTGGCAGGCAGGTTCAATGGTGTGTGTAGGTATACAGAGGATAGCTCTTCGTACAAATGGTAACAGACGATGGGGAATGTTTCATCGGCCCTGCGGCCATCGACAGAGCGCCCTTCGCCTATTTGGCCTACCATGTGTCGAGGGCTGTCAGTTTTGTACGACAAGTATTTCTTTTCCAGCCAACGACTACCAACCAGCCTCACAAGGGATGTTGAATCGTGTCGAGAGAAGGCTGGTCGTTCGTTGTGCTCGATCACTCTCTTTTTATCTCCATCTGTTTCCCCCCAATCTCTGAAACGAGTCTCCTACTCATATTTCCCCTTATTCGTTTCTTAGCAACTTATACATGTATTTGCACAGCTAGGGCTGAAGGTCGCATAAATACTTAGCCGGATTCGCCAGGCCGCGAAATCGAAACACGTTTGATCCCCAGGGAGCTAGCGGACTTTACTCAATCAATTGCAGCAGACGCCATCGAGAATTTGATCGAACAAGAAAACAAAACCTTTGAATATTTCCCATCAATATCGATCAACATATACAAGTACACCACTATCGGTAAAACTTGTCTACTTCTCTAGAGCTACTCCAGAGAAGGCAAGTCGCCAGACAAGGATTGGAGACCAATTTGCAGCGAGTTAATAGAGAACCCCTATTAGCTCATCGATCCCACCAAACAGCAATCAGGTCTGCTCGAAGGTCAGCTTGGGTACCTACACTATTGGTAGGTAATTATGCATTGGCGCCTCATGCGCACGGGAACTACTACATCTGTACAGCCAATTGAACAGGGCAGCTAATGAGTTCGAACGAACAGGTAAAGAGAAGGGGCCAAAAAAAAGAAGAAGAAGAAGAAGAAGAAAAAGAGAGAGAGAGAGAGTTAACAAGTTGAAAGCCAACCCCACGCAACCAGACCATCTTAAAGGACCCCACAGTATCACCATCATCATCATCGAGGTTAACTGGCCCTGGTTATTATTAAAACCTTTAGAGCACTTTAGGTGATACAATAGTGGCTCTCAGCGGTTACCAATAGGCAATCAACTGGCCAAAGGTTAGGTACCGTAGATAGGGAGTGTGCCTCTGTGGGATCCCCTATAATCCACCAGTACACCTGCCTGTTCTTTTGAGGTATTCATTCAATCCTTCCACCCAATCCCCCCGTCGTAACTTGGAAGTTGTTCTACGATTACCTTTCTTAGGTAATTAGGCACCGGGAACAAGCAAGATTCACTTCGACGATGCTCCATCCGCTCTGCTCGCTGCGCACAAGGTAACAACGGCAACTGGCACGGCCCCGGCACATTTTCGAAAAGGCGATTGCTCGGATGTTGTTCGCTGTCCAACTTGATTGAGACTTGATTGGCCGCTGTCACTGCGCCTATACCACCTAACCTCTCGGCCGGCCTATACTGCACATATTACATATTGATTGGGTCCAGCACCAGACATAGCAGGCATACCAGGCACACCAGGCACAGCAAGAGGTGTAGTGTAGTAGGAGGTAGTGTAAATGACAGGTCTATCCACCACCACCCTGGCTCTATTGCCTCATCCTCCCTCTCATTCTTCCTCGTCCCCTTCCCCTCTCGCCCATCACGACCAAGATAGCAGCCGTCAAGCTCCTTTGGCCCAGAAAATCCAACCGGGATTGCTAGCGCCCACATCAGCGCCCGCGCCAGATCGACAACATGTCGCCCGTGCTCCGCCAGAGCCCATCCTGACTTTTTCGGATCTGTCATCAGACCTCCTTCAGCTCGATTCCTTCGGCGGTTCCCTGCGACAGAACGGCTCGACTGCTATCGACGGCACTGCTTGCTCTGAGACCAACGACAAAGCTACCCCCCCGACCGCTAAGTCCACCGCTCTCCAGCGTCGGAAACCGAGTCCCGGCTTAGCAGCGCGTCTCAAGGCCCTGGGTTTTGGTTCGGGGCCCAAGGACTCCTCCGACCCATCACTTACCCCCTCGCCACAAGAACCTGTTGGCCGACTTCCCGAAGACCAGTTACGAACCCTCGACCTCAATCATCAACTCAACTCCACGGGATTTGTCGTCGAGCGACGTGGCCGCCCGTGGAAGGGTGCAGGCGCCCCTCTGCAACTGCTGAGGTCGAGGTCGAGCCGTGATTCTCTTCGGAAACAAGCCGATGAAAATAAGTTTGCGACCTCCCCCCAACAGGAAAACCACAGCTTATCATCTCAGCCGCAACTTCTTCCCGAGATCTCCAAGTCTGCGCCACTAGAAATGGACACTAACAAATATATATTGCCTGATCACACCAACGGCAACGGCACCAAGGCGACGTTAGAAACGCGCCGCGATCACCTTGAGCGAGATGTGCGTGTGCCGAAGCTCGATGATCAAGATCCGCCACCACCTCCACCCTTGCCGAAAGACACGCCGCCAGAGGGTACAGCCCCAGCCGAGTTCTCGCACAATCTCCCTTCTTACTTCAATCCTCTCGGACTGCAGCGGCCTGGATCCATTTACACGATATCCCGCGCCTCATTTCACAACCAACTTGCTCAGCTGACGTCTTTATCACTGCCCGATGCCAGACACCTATCTAGCAGAGTTGCCGCGATACCAACTGCGCAGGCAGCCGCAAAAGCATTGATTGGTGCTGCTGAACAAATCCGACAATGGATAGCCAAGGCCTCTGAGGTCATAGAAGGACTCGACAGCGAGGATGACGTTGAGTGGGCTGCGGCTGGTGGTAGGGAGGGTTACGAAGAGGTTGAAAATGCTATCACTAGGTTTGAGGAGCTGATCAATGTTTACGTCACCGCAATTGAGGATATGCAGGGTCGCAGTGATATTGCTAGTGTTTCAAACGATGACCTGCAGAAGGCTGTCACGCAGATGGAATTGATCATGGGTGACTGGACCAAGATTCGCAAAACGCTTAACAATGCCAAAGGTCAGGTGGAGACAGCTATGGAATGGGAAGAACTCTGGAACATGGTTCTGGGCGACATACAGAATGAGATGGATGATCTTAGCCGGCTTGTCTTCGAAATGGAAGAAAGGCGGCATAAATCCATTATGGCCGTTTCGGGTGGTGATGGGGTTGATATCGGTGACCTTGAAACCATTGTCGAAGAAACGCCTCCCGCTGTTGTCCGTAACAACCGCTTCAGTGTACCAGCGTTTCCACTCAGTCCAAGCTCTCCAGGTACTCCAGTATTAACCCAGGACGATTCGAGTTTGCTCGCCCTGTTTGCTCGCATGCAGCCACTCCGAGCTTCATTGGACTTTTTACCTATGAGGCTCTCCGTTTTCGAGGCAAGGGCGTCACAGACTTTCCCAACCGCATGCGACGAGCTAGAGATGAGGAAAGAAGGACTTGAAGCCAGCTACAGGAAGCTCGAGAAAGACGCAGACTCGTTGAGAAAGGAATTAGGCGAAGACAAGTGGGTTCTTGTCTTCCGTGGTGCTGGCAGACAGGCGCAGAAACTCGTCGAGTCTGTAGATCGTAGCATGACGAAGCTACGAGAAAGTATCGACCAGGGTCTCCAGTTTTCAAACCCACCTGTAATGGGCAAGAAGATTGAAAACTATGAGGCGAAGAAGACACATTATGGGCCAGCCATTGAACGTGTCCTTTCCATCATTGATAAAGGCGTTAAGGATAGGCTTACTGTCAATGGTGAGATCTTACGATTTCATGCCGAGATACAATCCCGATGGGAGGAGCTGAAGGGCCAAATGAAAGACCTAGACGGCGTGTTGGAGGAGATACAGGCTGATAGGCGCAACCAACAACTGCGAGACTCGATTTCAAGCATGCTTTCGAATGACAGATCTACAGTTGGTAGTGGTAATGAGACCCCGGGTAGCTCCCCGCCCTCATCAGTCGTCATGTCCAGCCTCGGGCTTGAGCCTGTCACCCCTATTCCTAAGAACAAAAGCCGCTCTGGTAGCACCAATAGCAGTATCCCCCAGCCCTCTTCATCGCGGAGGAGCAGTTCGACACTCGCTCCTCATTCACGGCGCACCCCAGGATCAAGGCTCTCGGTGCTGTCCAATTCTTCCAATCTTTCACCCCCGGTTCGTAGTGGCTCTGCAACACCCCTCGGAAGTCGCCTACAAAAGTCCACCTCGAGCGTCGCGGATAATCGACCGCGTTGGAATTCATCTACCAATACTCGAGACTCCGATGTCGGTCATAACTTTAAACCTCTGACTCTCACTACTCCGAGCCCATACACAAAGAGATCTCCTACCCCTGTCCGCTCCATCTCGGCGCTTAGTCCGGGGTCACGGGAGTCTAGATTACCACTACGAAGTCCCCTTTCACGAGGAGCGTCTGCTTCTCCCGCTCCTGATAGCACGCCATCTAAATCGAACGTTTATTCACCGCTCTCCTTCCGAGAGCGAGTTGCGGCGGCCTCTCCTAGCCAGAATTCTCCACAGATATTACCGGCACCAAAACAGCGGCTGACGTCAAAAGCATCCGCCAGTGTACTAGACAACCGAAGGGCTTCGTTCCATCCACCCAGAGCACTTGGTGGCCCCGCCGATATCAAACGGAGGGCAGCCAGTTCACTCTCGACGACGGCAAGACGTACAAGTCTCCTTCCAGTTCCTAAGTCAAGTACAAGTAACGATGTTACTGGCCGTGTAAGTGCGACAGGATCACGTAAGAGCAATGGCGGGACGGACGATGGCAAGCCTCGCTGGCGTTATTGAGCTAGATAAGTCCAATTAGGTGCGCCATATCTTTGATTCTACATAGCACGAGCCTGCAAGCCAGTCTTGAGCCTCTCAATTCGTTTCGAAGAACCTGAACAATAATACCCGTTTTCGTCTCAGCTTTTACTGTAGCCATATGGCCGTCCAACACAACGGCCTTAACTCTCCATGCCGCACATCCTATTTCCCTTACTATCCATACTTGTCTCTTCAGCTCCTTTCCACTATACATGAGAGAAGTGAGAAAAACACTAGGAGCATGCACCGTCGGCGTATTTCATTTAGGGTGAGGGAAAAGGGAGGAATTGGAGCAGGGCGTTTCATCATTGGCTCTTTTTATTTTTTCGATTCTGAACCATCTCTGCGGTGTTTTTGTCAAATAATACTTTTTTTTTCTATTCTTTCTTCTATACCGTTCAAGATACCTCCTCGGCACTCTGATCTGGGACTTCTTCCTTTTTTTCTTTCACCTCGTTTCGAGGTGTGTGTGTGTGTGTCTTTGAGAGAAGTTCGTGGAAAGCGAGCGAGAAGTGGGCGGAACTCAAGCCTTGGGAAATTTGTATAATTGTAGCAATAGATATCGAAACAAAGACGGAAAGGAGTTGGAAGAGGGTAAGTCTGCCTGGATTGAGCGTCTGACCTTGCTTGCCTTGATGGATGAATGGATTGTGAGGCATGGGGAAGAAAGTATTGCGCGGATAGTCAGACAGACGGACAAGTGGAGATGCGATGCAGACAGGAAGAGATTTAAATGAATAAGAAATGGTGGAATATGAATGGTCTTGTTGTCTCCTGTGTGCGATGGATTGATGCACTTATATGTAACCTTGGAACTGAGCTGTCGAAATCGTAAGCCACATGTTACACTACATCGAACCGGCACAGCCTCTGAGGTATACTCCCAATTCTACCTTGTAGGAAGCCTTGCGCTTAAGTGTTTAATATCCCACAATGTTCATCTGCTACCTTCATCTCTTGCTCTCATCTCCTGCCTTCATCTCCTGCCTTCATCTCCTGCCTTCATCTCCTGCCTTCATCTCCTGCCTTCATCTCCTGCCTTCATCTCTTGCTCTTATCTCTTACTTTCATCTCTTACTCTCATCTCTTACTCTCATCTCTTACTCTCATCTCTTACTCTCATCTCTTACTCTCATCTCTTACTCTCATCTCTTACTCTCATCTCTTACTCTCATCTCTTACTCTCATCTCTTACTCTCAT